>NC_048223.1:62168158-62241266 GCF_002007445.2 Ailuropoda melanoleuca
AATAAATAAATAAATAAATAAATGTCACTTTAAAAAAATACAATAAAACAGGAAGGGCACAAGTCAAACTTCTGGAGTGTATGTACTTACTTGAGGGCATGCTGTGCACACACATGCAGGACTTGCCTGCTGAAAAGAGAAAAATATCTGACAGCTGATTTCAATCCTTCACATGGATAGTTGTGCCCCACAGTCCCTGTGAGGCCCACAGCAGCTCATCCTACAGTGGCTGAAGTACAGCCAGGCGGAGTCACTGGCTTATTGGATGCTGATGGGCCCGAAGCAGGGAAACTCAATAGTTCTAACATTCTCACTCCTCCCCAGGGGCTTGAGGCTGTCAGTGGAGCAATGAGAAAGAGGAACAAAGATGGGAAAAGACCAGCAGCTATTCATGAAGGCGTGGCCCTCCCTGCCCCCACCCCCAAGCCACCTGCTGAAGGGAGGGATGTTGAAAGAACCACATTTTCTGTTCCTCAAAACCAAACAAGCGCAGAGAATCAGCCGAGCCTCCCTAAATCAGTGCCTGATGGGGAAATAAAAAGCTGAACCCACTGAAAGGCCGCATCTGTTAAATGAATCCGCAGGCTGAGAATCAAATCAAAACAGATGTGCTTAAACAGCAGGGACCCCTCCCACAGAGAGACACTTCTATGCCATGTCCTGGGCATGTCTTCTCTCTGCAGGAGATCTGACCAGATTATTAGAACCATGCGCTTCCATCAGGGATTCCAAGGGTCTCCAGAGCCCAACCCTCCTCATATCACTTACCTGCATCAGGTCAGGGAGCCCAGCACAACCCTAGCCTGAAGCTGTCAGTGAAGGGGCAGATGCAGGCATGGAGGCCAGTTAGACTCAGTGGCTCTCATTCCATGGGTCTCCTTCAATTCAGTTTCTCTCCATGGGCTGGGGCCCCCAGATGGCTCAAGAACATAAGTCCTGGCCGTTCTTTTTTTTTTTTTTTTTTTTAAGATTTTATTTATTTGACACAAAGAGAGAGCACAAGCAGGGGGAGCAACAGGCAGGGGAGACAGAGAAGCAGGCTTCCCACAGAGCAGGGAGCTGGATGTGGGGATCAATCCCAGGACTCTGGGATCATGACCTGAGCCAAAACCAGACGCTTAACAACTGAGCCACCCAGGTGCCCCAAGTCCTGGATGTTCTGCAAGGCCTGGCTCAGATGACACTTCTAGAGGCTTCCTTAGTCTCCGGGACAAGCCTATCACTTGTCTCTTCCCACAACATGTCTATGAAAACCTTTACCACAGAGAATGCCAGCGGTCTACCAGCTGGCTCCCGGGAGCTTGTAAATTTCCTGCACTTTTATTCAGATTTTCCCATATGGGCATCTGTACATTTTTTTTCTGAGGAGAAAAGAACAAGTAACTTTTGTCAGATTTCAGAGAAGTCAATGCTCTAAAAATGTTTAAGGTAAATATGAATGCAGCTCTACTACAGTATAACCTTGATAGTAAGAAATGTGTTGTGATGCACGGTTCTCAGCCTGTCTCTCTTGCTAACCTAGAAGGACCCACGAAGCTGATGCCACCGAAGGGTAGCCTAGAATACAGTATTCGCTAAATACTTGTTAGATCAATGCGGGATCTCTCAACCCTTGGGAAGGCTGGGCCAGCAGGATTTGAAAGGCACCAAACTCAGCTTTTTTCAGTATGAGAGGTACTTGAAACTACCCACAGACACCCACCCCCACACACCCCCACATGAAACAGACGCACGAGCCTGACCGGCCTCAGCCACCTCCGAATCCCCCATCCCCAAATCCTCCAGCAGGTTAGGACTCCTGCTGGCATCCAGGAAGCTCTGCGAGGTGATCCAGTCATGATTCATAAAAGGAACCACGAAACCAGAGAATCCTCCTTTACCATCTCAATTTGCCGGCTTCCATTCCCACTTTTTCCCACCCTGCTCGAAGGCTGGCAAATTTTGCTGGAGAAAATCCCAACTACTGAGGCAGCTGTCCCACACCTGTGACTTACCTGGGCCTTGGCGCCATTACTCACCTCTGTGAGGTGACAATCTATAGCACCCTACCTGTAGAAGTTACGTTAAACTCCATTCCCTTCAGGGCAATCCCCCTGCATCTTCTCTGCCCTTCCACCTCTCTGCCTAAGTGATAGTCGGGCTACTCACCTTGAGTTTCCTCAAATTTCCTCCACCTGAAAATCTCTATCATCTCTCTCTTCCTACAGACCAGTTTCTGAGGAATGATGGCCTTTCCAGCTTGTCATGGCTAATCTCCCACCTGTCTTTTTATTATGAAAAATTTCAAATATATATAAAAGCAACTGCAGCATTAAAACAAGTCCCCATACATCCGTGACCTAGCTCTGTTAACATTTTCCATATTTGTTTGCTCACTTTTTCTTTGACAAAATATTGTGAAGATGCGCATCTCACGTTTACTCTGAATTCTTTGGTACATTACCCTGAAGTATGAAGACCTGTGCTGACACAGTGATACAAAACTAACAGTGATTCCTTAGTAACGTCTAATACAACTCTACATTTAAATTTCCCTCACTGTCCCCCCCAAAGTGTGTTTTACAATTGCTTTGCTTGATACAGAATTCAAACAAGGGCCATACTTTGCATTCGGTTCTTAGATATCTTAAATGTTGTTTAAGTCCTAAGCTGCTCTCCACTGCCCCCTGCCCCCACATCTCTTTCCTAGGCACTGCCCCATGGCCAAGACTATTTAGGATGTCTGACATAATGCTCCACTTTCTGGATGTGTCTCATACCTTAGTTGGTCATTCAACTCATTGATCTGTGCCCCATATTTCCTGTCGACCAGAAGTTTGAAGAGTCTTGACTGGCTCTCAAACTCTGGTGAGCGTCAGACTCAGCTGGGGAACATGGTAGAAGCATGGGGGTCTGGGCCCGAACCTGCCTGGTGAGGCTGGGGCTCTGTGTTCCCCACTAGCTCTTCAGGGCCCTCTGGCACCATGGCGACAGGAGATGCCTCGCGGATCGTTCTCGTGCAACCACTTTAGTGATGCTGATACTGACAAGGGGTGCGGGTGATGACAGGCTGACCCTGCAATGTCAAGTCCTCTCTGCTCCTTTGCCTTTCTTTTCATCTTGTCCAAATTCCTCAAGACATTTTTCCATGAATTATTTTCATTTTCTCTTATTTCATCCACTTCTCCTCTATGGACTTTTTCAAGAAAGGAAAAAGAAGAAGAAAAAGAAGAAAGAAAGAAGAAAGAAAGAAAGAAAGAAAGAAAGAAAGAAAGAAAGAAAGAAAGAGAAAAAGAAAGAAAGAAAGAAAGAAAGAAAGAGAAAAAGAAAAAAGAAAGAAAGAATGAATGAAAGGGAAAGGAAAAGAAAAATCATGCTTATCGCAGTGTGGCTTATAATAGTAAAGGAATGGGGGTGCCTGGGTGGTGCAGTCGTTAAGTGTCTGCCTTCAGCTCGGGGCGTGATCCCAGCGTTCTGGGATCAAGCCCCACATCGGGTTTCTCCGCTGTGAGCCTGCTTCTTTCTCTCCCACTCCCCCTGCTTGTGTTCCATCTCTTGCTGGCTGTCTCTCTCTGTCAAATAAATAAATAAAATCTTAAAAAAAAATAATAGTAAAGGAATGGATAAAATTTAAATGTCCAAAGAGGGAATTGGCTATATACTTTATTGAATAAAATCGTTTGTAGCCACTGGAATTTACATCACACTAAAATATGTGAAGGCATGAAGAAACATTCCTGCTACAACTTGAAAACAAAGCTACAAGACAGGGTGCCTGGGTGGCTCAGTCGTTAAGCGTCTGCCTTTGGGTCAGGGCCTGATCCCAGGGTCCTGGGATCGAGCCCCACATCAGGCTCCCTGCTCTGCTGGGAGCCTGCTTCTTCCTCTCCCACTCCCCCTGCTTGTGTTCCCTCTCTCACTGGCTGTCTCTTTGTCAAATAAATAAATAAAATCTTTAAAAAAAAAAAAAAGCTACCAGACAGACATGTGAATACAAAGTAGCCGTATCATGTGTAGCCACCTCATTTTTGAGGAAACAGTCTTACCCACAAAGGATCTACTGCAAACACCTGCTGGAGAACAAGCATAAGGTCCAATCAGCTGTGAGTTTATCTGGGTGGTGGCACTGGGCAAGAATTTCATTTCTGTCTCTAGCTTTTCTACAGTTTCCAAATCCTTCTAAAATGGGCACACATTAATTTTGGAACCAGAAAACTTAATTAAAACAACAGAAAACATTTCTTTTCTTGATCTGGTGTCCCCCTCACGTTAGCGTCCAAACGATTTACACCTTCCCCCCTGCGTTTCTTGAACGAGTTGTTGATCCTTAGTTTCCCTGCACTTAAGTCTCATTCATTCATCTTGTACTCCTGAGTGGTACTCTGTTTCCAGTCCAAACAGTCTACAGCCAGTGCTCTCTTCAGCGTGTATTTGCCCAAATCCCTGCTCTTAACCTGACCTCTCTGAAGCAGTTGGAAGTGTTGACATTATTAAATTCTTTCTTTCTTGACACAGTCTCCTCCCTTTCCTCCCACAGAATTACTCATTTTCCTGCAAATATTTATTGAATACTTGCTATGTGCCAGACAGTGTTCTAGGCCCCTGAGATACATCAGTGAAAAGGGGCAGACAAAAAACTCTGTACCCTTGGGGTTTACATTCTGGTGGGAGGAGGGAGGAAGCACAATAAACGATAAGTGTAAGAAATAAGTTTCATGGTATAAGGGTGTGGGAAACACAAACCACGGTAAGACGTATCGGGGTTCAGGGCAGTCTGCGGCGGCTCTAATAGGGTGGGGGCTGAGCCTCACATGGAAAGGATATTTGGGCAAAGACTCGAGTGAGGTGAGACGAATCACCAGGAATCACTAGGGGAACCAGGGATAGAGAACAGCAGTTGATGCAGGCTGGGGGGAGCAGCGGGAGGGGGCGTCTGAGAAGGGGGAACTTCCCTGAAGACGGGGCTCTCTGAGCAGACTCCAGAGCTGCCGAGGGCTCGGACACGTGTAGCAGAATCTGACTTTGGTGTTGGCGGTGTTCAGGCAGAAGCAGGGAGAGCCGTGAGGAGCCCCTGCAGGCACTAGAGGGGCGAGGCAGCAGGAAGTACGTGCTGGGAGTCTGGGTCGGCCCACCCCCTTTGCTCAGTCCTTTGCGGTCCTGTCCTTTTTCCTGCTCCTTAACAACCGGCTCCCTTCTCTTTGCGCTCTATCCCTTTGCAAACCCGCCCACTTCGGTGGCTCACCTAAGGGCCTGCAGTCAGGCAGGGCAGGTGCTCCTTCTTCTTCCAGCTCAGAGCCCTATCCTGAGACCCCTCTGGTGGGACATCATGGCTCATGTTTCTATCTCTTGGATACAGATTCAAACCAGGAACTAAGTAGCTTGCTCTCAGTCTCTGAGTCAGGACAACTCTGTCCTGTCTCAAGAACAGAAGTGGGCCCTTTGAACTCTCATTTAGAATCACGAAGACAGTACTTCCCAGGTATCCCATTATTTAATTTGATTAAACAACAACAACCAGCAATAGCCCTGGGATCTGGCATGGCAGGTGCAATTACCCTCGCCTATGAGTCCGCTAACAGATCGACAAATCGAGCGACTTACTCAGTGACGGTGGCAGTGAGTGGTGGAGATGGGGCTAGAATTCAGGTCTCCCGGCTCCTCATCAATCGTACCAGTCTCTGAGAATCCTGGGGCCCTCGTCACAGCAAGGACCATCCTAAGCACAAGTAAGAGCATTCTGGCAAAGACATAACTGTGAAAACAAGCCAACTTTTCAGGGCTAGTCAACACGATCTGGTGCCCAGGCTCAGATAGAGTCCCTCCACCAAGCCCCCAGCCTGAATTGCCCCCTCTCCTGCTGCTCGCCAGGGGACACAAGACCCTGCCAGGCCCCATCTCTCTGTAATCTAGGCCAGGACGTTATCCTGCCACCAACAGAGGCCTCCTCTCTTTGCACTTTACTTTTCTATTAGGAGAGGGAAATGAGATCCCAGCTCCAGTTTAACTCTGGGTATGCAGAGTAGAGACAGACTGCCGGTGGTTGTGGGGAGCGGGGAAGCTCTGCGGCTGGCAACGGCCTTCAAACTGAATGGACGATGAAGGCTGAAGGCGATACTACACTTAGGCTATAATTAATTTAGAATTTGAAATGGGCAGAAACCTTACTTGTTTCAAGCTGGGCAAACCAGAGGCTGCCTTAGGGCTGTAATTCCTTCTTACATTCCTATCAAAACTATGTACCTAGAAAAAGTCGGCTCCATTCCACCACAGAGGCCCTTCTCTCTGACCCATTTCCCATTATTGAAGGAATTAGTACGCAACTTGGGTTCCAGGAGATTAATGATCTTTTGGTGGGAGGAAGGCGGAATTTGTGGGCTGGCTGCCAGGTGTCGTCAGAGCTCTCCTCTCCCTAAGTGCTGCCCTCTGTGCCATACATGTTAGCACTCGGGTGCTGGGGAGGCGCCTTGCCTTGTTGGACTCAGCTTCTCCCACCCCAGGTGGTCTCTGGAGGGGGAAGGGAGGGGCTTTCACTGACCAGCCCAGCAGTTGGAGATGGAGCTCCAGCCCACTTCTGGGAAGGGTGGAACTCCTGGCCACAGCCAGGGCTGCTGCCTTAACTGTGAGGTCTCTGAGGGACCCCCACAGGAAGGATTTCCTCTTTCCCTCCGCTGAAATGGCACACTTTGGCACCTTCTAGAATGGGAAAGAGAGAATCAGATGAGAAGATACCCTTTCCTAGCCTATCAAAGAACTCAACAGAACGCTCTTCTTAAGCATTGAGACCGTAAAGTCAGACATATCTCTGATGTCTGTGGTCTAAAAGATAGGAAGTGTGTGAAAAGAATAAAGATGTAAGTAGATGGGCTAAATCCAACCAGAGGGGACGGCGGCCTGCTGGAGGGCTGACCGATCTGTGACAAGTCAGCAGAATGAGGTCATGTGTAATGCAAGCGTAGGTGAGGCACATGGGGAGGGCACCCTGTTTGGAGAATATTGGCACAGAGACCATAAAGCCAGGATCCACCTGGTAGTGACGGTCACCAACAAGAACCCAGGCCATATTGCAGCCAGAGATCTACTGGGCATTAACAACTCCTCAGTTAATGGAGAGGCAACCACAAAAATTGTGTGAGAAAATAACCTAAAGGTTGTTTGGAGCAGATCCCCTAGTAGGGAAACATCTTTCAATCATAGAAAGACCTACATTTAAATTTAGAAATGCTTAAGAGAATCAACCCTTAGTGAGACTATTTTGTGGTTAAGGAGTTGAGAGATCATTTTCCATGGGTTTCTCATATTTCTGCACATCTTGTGAGCAGATGCATGACTGCCTTTCCTCTGGGCTATCTTTTCAAGGATGTGTGGTGAACAGCTATGGAAAACAGAGACAGTGTTCCCCCAGAACAAAGGACAGGTCTGCTTACTGTCCTGTACAATAAAGATAATGCCATCATCCACAGCAAAAGCAAAGCAGACTTACTGTCCATTAGAAAAGATTTGGGTACCCTAAGTCCAGGACTCCCCTCCTGAGACCCATTATGTGTGCAGGTGTCACGTGGCCCTTTTCACACCACCCCAGGAGACTGGGACTTGAGGACTGGTGTAAATGCTGATACTCTGGCTACTATTGCTATGAGTAACCAGGTCCTCTGTCTCTGACTCAGAAGTCTTGTGTCTTTTGCCAGCATCCACCAAACCAGTTATTTTGAGAGTAGGCTAAAGTTTCAGACTCTTAATATCAGTATTCAATCCATATTTAGTATTTAAGTTCTTATTGTACTTAGGAAGTTTTGGCTTATGCAAGTACTAGGCCAGCTTTGTGATTTCATATTGAAATTAAGTGATTTAAATTTGTGATTTTTAATTTCAAATTTACTAAATTTATAGAGTGTGAGAACATTTAAGGAGACTGAGATTCATCTTGTTTATAATTGTAATTCATTAGACTTGTGAAAATCATCTACAGACCCTGGAAATCTGTGGTTTATCTATCAAACAAGTGAAGTATCCTACAAAGGAAAAAATACATATTAAATTTATAAATCCAATTTTAAATGTTTGAATGAGTTCAACAACTCAGTTTGTAATTGGGACCACATTTTTAAGATGCTTTAAATTCTCCGTTGAAAATTTTAGATTGATTTCTACTTCTACCTAGTCTGTAGAGAGCTGGAAAGAGTTGTGCTGCTTCTGTAATGGTGAGAAGGGGCTGAGTAATAGTGCTGCGTGCTGAACGATGGCAGCTACACTTGGGATGATCACAGCATAACGAATAGGCGGTGAGTCACTGTGCTGTACACCTGAAACTAACCTAACATCGTGTGGCGGCCATACTCACATTTCTTAAAATGCCAAATAAAATCCAAAATGACAACTTTTCTTTTTTTTTTTTTTTAAGATTTTATTCATTTATTTCCAGAGAGAGAGAAAGAGAGAACGCAAGCAGGGGGAACAGCAGGCTCCCCACTGAGCAGGGAGCCCAATGCGGGACTTGATCCCAGGACCCCAGGAACATGACCTGAGCTGAAGGCAGCCATCCAACCGACTGAGCCACCCAGGAGTCCCAAAATGACAACTTTTCTTGAATTCACCAGGGAAATGATATCACACGGCAACTTCTTTAAGTTTTTGAGGTGACATGCTAACCCGGAATGAGACATTATTTCTGATTTTCTATCTTGGCCAGAATGGGAAAGTTTCAAGGGTTCCCACTTGTTTTTTCTCAGCACTGTGGCTCTTACTCTGGGAGCATGCTTTACCAGCTGTTACGGATGGCCATTCCAGTTATAAACTCAGGGACCAGGGAAATGAACCCCGGCGGGGGGGGGGGGGGGGGGGTGCGAATCCATTGAACTCACCGCGAGATGGATTTGGAGCCCAAAGTTCCCCCACATCAGCAGGAGGTTTGTGACAGCATTTTGGGTATTGTGGTCTTGGTTTTAGCTCAGATCTTGTATCCATACCTCTTCAAAAATCTATGTCTTTCCTTTTCCTCGGGAGAAATAGCCACAGGTCCTTTTGGTGACAGATGAAGGGAATAATCACTACTGTGTATGCTTGCTGTGATGCTGCGAGGTCATTCCTCAAGGACACCCAGGATCCCCTGCAGTGATTAGCTATGGGTCTGACAACTGCAGCAGGGCTGGAAACTGGGCAAAAGGTCATGGGTTTCCATTGCAGCAGCTGACACCAGTCTTTGGCTCACCTGCTCTTCGTCTTTGGTTCCACAGTTCAAGCAACATGCTGCAATCTTACCATCAATAACACCATGGTCCTTTAATCACCGCTCCCTGATTCCTGCAAATAAGGGTCTAGGCTGCCATTGCAACCTTTCTGCTCTTATAGTCATTTGTCTGCTTTGCCTCTGATGGTTAAGTCCTGCCAACTGTGCTGTGCTCTTCTTGAAGGCTGTCATTCCCAGTGACACAGGGGAGCCCAGACCCACAGCAGCCCAGAAAGGATGGTTACCAGGAGTGTCTCAACTATGCTGGTGACCCCCTCACTGGCATATTCCTTATCTTACTATCTTACCAGAGACTGGTTAATTGGTAGACTCTGATCTTACATAATAAATCTATTTTTGTATGCCTGCCTCCCTGAGGCTTCTACCCCCTTCTGCTGCCAAGGGAGTTCTGGCATTACTATCTCATTTGGTTGAGGCCAGCTTTATTATCAAGCTGCAGGACACTGTCTCAACAGCATTTAAGGGTGGCTCTAGGTGTCCTTGCAAGGATGCTAAACCCTGAATCATGGAAGAATGCCCACATGTCAATAAAATCTCCCTTCTCTAGTATATTTTCCTCCCACGCCTGTAATCTCAAGATTCATTTCCAGATGGGACCTCCTGGATCGTTTGCCTACATGTTGGCTGGGTTCTACAGCCTTTTCTGAAGAAGGAAGGCACTTCTTCCATGTGCCATGCTGAGATATGCTAGGCCTTCTTATTGGCCTACAACAGGGATTGGCAAACTATGGTCCATAGGTCAAATACAGCCTGTTTTTGCAAATAGAGTGTTGTTGGGAATCCAGCCATCCCCATTCATCTACATATTAGTGAAGCTGCTTTTGTGGCACAGTGCAGGAGTTATGACAGAGTTTGTATGGTCTGCAAAACCCAAGATATTTGCTATCTGTCCCTTTACAGAGAACGTGAGCCAACCCCTGGCCCAAAAGCAGTGAGGGCTGGGGGAGGAAGTCTGGAGAAGGGCAAGTATGATCTTACAAGGCATCTGCCTCAGGTGAGCTCTCCAATCACCTTGGGGCAAGGGGAGGCTGCTGTCCTCTAGAAGGAGGGGTGGGCCTCTTCTGCAAGGCCAGAGAGGGCCAGGAAATTTCAGGATTGAAGGTTCTTGAGCACATCTACCCAGATGTCCCATTCCAGGTCCTTGGGTCCCACTCTTCCTTATCGAGCCCTAGATTCTCCATAGGATACTTGCTGCGGCCATAAATCCAGACACTGCTACACTTTTATCAGGCCCAAAGCCATGTTTGCAGCAGGATGTGCCCTTGGCCCCAGCAGGCCACAGTCCTCTTCCATGCTACCACAGAGGCCTGCTTCCAAATTTGTACCCACTTCAGTGGTTGGCTGACTGGGGTCCTGCACTGATAGACTTAACATCCACAGCGATCTCCACCATCGCCACCACACCCCCCAATGCTAGTGACCCTGGGTAAGCCGGTGCCCTTTCTGACACCTGCATCACATTCAGTACTGGTCAGGCTTTGGTCAGAAGTTATAAACCACACCAATTACTTTTACATAGAAAATTTAACATAGAGAACTTTCTAACAGGTATTGAGGAACTGGACAGGTAAGAAGGGAACCCGGAACTATGCTAATGTGAGTACTGAACGTCCTGCGTTCTGAGAAACCCCCTTAGTCACAGGCCAACCGGAACTGCTGGCTACCCTCACTGTGGTGTCACAGAGGTAGTAACTTCAGGAAGCAACTAAGACCACAAGCCTAGGGAAGATTTTGTCTGAGTAGGGGGCACCAACTAGCTGGTACTGGAGTGTCCAAGGGGATGCCTTGAAACTGGTTATGGGGAAAATCATTAACTGGAACCAACTGCTGCTTGGAACCAAGCCCACCTCCAGAATGAAGAATCACTGCCGAGTGACCCTGGCAGTGACAGGCAGCAAACAGGAAGGAGTAAGTCCCTTCTTCCTCACCCAGCCCCCAGTCTCCCTCCAGCATCCCTTGGCCTCCCAGAGCCTAACCAGGTTAGGCTGAGTTAGCTGGCAGAGTGGAAACGTCACGTTGAGCGTCCCAGCTGCCCCATCACAGGGCAGGGTCTGGAGGATCGATCCACGCCTGGTCCATGGCAGGTTACTAGGCGGGGCTGCAGCTGATTGATAGCCAGCACACACCCCAGGTGTTCACGGGAGAGAGTCTTCCTGACGATGATGCTACAGGATGCTGGGGGGATCACTCCCCATTCCCCAAGAACCAGGTCCTTGTTGCCAACTAACAAATGACCCAAGACCTAGGACGTACTGCCAGGACCTTCTAATATCAACTGTCTTAGTTTGGACTCTCCAGTCCAACCCAAAGGCAAGGGCTTGAGCACAAGTGGTTATTTGGGAGGTGGAGGGCCCGATAGAGGGTGTGTCATCAGCCAGCTACGACCATGGGTGACTGCAGGGAAGCTTTCACCCCCAGGACCACCGCAGGTACCTCATAGGCTTCCGAGCTTGCAGGGGGAGAGGGTTCGTAGTGCCTGCCGTAGCACCGGCCACAGCTGTGCCAAGTGGCCTTTGATGGCACACAGTGGCAGCCACCAAACAGTCAGGAGGAGAAAGATGTGAGGTCTGTGGTCCACATAAGTGAAGCGCCTGAGAGACCCAGTAAATAACACTATGGCAGGTGGGGGAGGCGCTGCAGTATTTATGTGCAGGGTTTCAGGACGGTTCTTACAGTCCTGCCTTACCTGGGGCAAAGTGACCTTCTGGGGCTACAGAAAAAGGCCTCAGGCAAAGAGATGCTGGCAGCTGGAAGTTGTCGGGAGCACCCCTGAAGTGGAAGGCCCCAGGGGACCTCAGGCAGAGCACCCACGTCTTCTGCTCCAGGGAGGCAGGAAGAATGGACATTGAGCTCGGTGGGCATAACGACTCTCACGCCTCATGCCCCAGGCTCTCTGCTCATGCTCTGCAGGCGTCAAGAGCTATGGAATGCGCACTATTATTATTTTCATTTTACAGATAAGAAAACCAGTGCTTCGACAGGTCAATAACTTGCCCACAGCGGCGGCCAATGCAGACTTTGTCCTAGGTCTGGGCGACCCAGAATCAGCACGCTTAAGCGCCCTGCTGTGCCGCCTGACCTACTGGAGGCAACGCGGGCTGGCAGACACACGCACATCTCCATCTCCCCCATGTGCCAGGCATGCAGGGCGGAGACTCGGTGGGCCACTTGCCAACCCCAGGGTGACTCATCCCTGCTGATGCTACAGCGTTGACACGCTTCACTGCAGTCGGGCTGGTGGTGCTGAGCAGGAGAAAACACCCAATTTGCTTGAGTCTTTTCTTTTCTGGTTATTTTTTTTTAAGATTGTATTTATTTGTCAGTGGGAGAGAGAGAGACAGCACAAGCAGGGGGAGCGGCAGGCAGAGGGAGAAGCAGGCTCCCCACTGAGGAAGGAACCCCATGCAGGACTCGATCCCAGGACTCTGGGATCATGACCTGAGCCGAAAGCAGATGCTTAACCGACTGAGTCTCCCAGGCGTCCCACCTTCTCTGGCTACTGAGCAAGCCTAGGAAAAGAGCAAATCGTACCCCGAACTGACTACCCTCTTGCTGAGAGTGATTTATGGTGATGATGTCGGGACACTGGGGGAATCAACTTTACAACAGTCCTTTGGGTCTGTGATTCCCATATTCCATAATGTTTGATGGTGACAGCTCTCCTGACTGGGGGAGCAGATAAGACTTAAATCCCTTTTAGATGAGACACTTGACTTCAGTCCCTCCCTCAAAACCTGTTCACAAACTGGCAAGGTCACCCAGTGTTAATATAAGATGAGGGAGTCTCCAATCTGGGTGATTTAGAGATTTCTTGAGGATCCTTTTTGTTTTTCTTTTCTTCACGGTGTATTATGGAATAATGAAAACACACACGAAAGCAGAGAGAATAGTAAAATCAAGCCCCATGAGCTCATCACTCAGCTTTGGCTATTGTTAACTCCTGACCACTCTCATTTCCCCCACACACTCCCTGATCTCCGGATATTTAGAAGCTACTCCCACATCAGATCACGGTGGTGTTCTTCTGAAAGTATTGATACCTAAGCTACTCCCTCTGAATTTTCTGATTCAGTAAGTCAGGAATGGTGGATGAGAATCTATGTTTTTTCAAATCCCCAAGTTTGGGAACTTATAATATAAAGAAATGAGCGTGGGTTTTACCATAAACACATCGTAGTCAGAGTCCTGTCTTTGCCCAAAGTGATGCAACTTTGGGTGAAAATATAAAACGTTTAGACTCTTTGTCTTGAAGAATCACCACTCTGAACTTGTGATCCACTAAGACCCTCTGATAGTTTTCATATTAAATAAATGCTACCAAATCTAGTGTCCCTCAGCCTTCCCTGGTCTTGTTATTAGGGTGGGGATGGGGGATGGGTTACTCAGAAGGTATCCTGTTTTGGGATGGTTGTGTCTACAAAATCTCCCCAACTTGCATTTCCTGTCCCCCATGCCATGTCCCTACCATTAGGCCTTCCCTTCTGTTCTTTGTAGTCTCCCTCACTCTGTTTGCTCAGACTCTCCCTGCCCAGCTCCCTGGGAGACCAAAAACGTGAAACTGCCCCTAGGTGGTCTTCAGTCACAAAATTCTTTGACCTAGCGTCCAAGACCAACTTGCATTTGGTCCAGGTTGCTCACCACCTCTTTAACCAACACCGAGCCTTAATTTCCATGGCTGGCATTCAGTCACTTGATGTTCATAAAAAAGGAAGCAAGCTCAGCAAGCACAGTAACAAGAGGCCTGCTAGCTTTCCTTGTGCTCGGCATTTTTTTGAATGAAGACTGCAGCTATTTACCATGAATAAAGCTTCTTTTTTGTTGTTTTGTTATTTAATTAAATGGAGTTCAGAGAGAAGGAAAATAAACAAGAGGGGCAAGCTGGGACCACATTTGCACTCTAATGAGGAAGGACAGATTTCCTGAGGCAGAACACCTTTTACAACAGAGCACAATTTCATTTAGTGCAACATTGCCCCTACAAATTGTGTTCTCAGTTGTGCTGGGTACTTAAATGCAAGCTTTCGGAGCAACAGCTAACAGCGGGGAAAGCCCCCAGAAGAGCAGGTCTGAGATAGACCGTCAGTGGGGACTCGGAAACTCTAGCCTGTCGGAACTGAAGGAACTACGGCAGACTCATTCTATGCTTGGACAATGGAAGCCAAAGAGATAACATTATTTGCTCAGAGCTGCAGAGCTGGCTGGTGGAAGAGCACAGACCTGCAGTCCGCGTTCCTCACCAGTGCCTTTTCCATTGAGAGGTTTGAATGCAGGCGTTAAAAGCATGGGCTTTGGAGACAGTCCACCTGGGTTCAAACCCCAGCTCTGTCCCTTCCTGGCTGTACTATGATCTTGGGCAAATTAGCAATTGTCATGGGGCCTTTGTCAGTCAGGGTGTCAGCAGGAGCAGATGGCACACCCAAAGTAGGATCATGAGAGGGGGCTATTCACAAAGGGATTCATTCCTGTAGGCAGAGTATAGGGAACCCCAGTGGCTGGTGCAGAAACCCAGGGCCGTCAACAGTCGGGCTGCCAACCACCCTAGGCTGGAAAGAATGAGGAGAGGGAGCCTGGAAGAAGAGACCCCTGAAAGCAGCAGTGTCCTCAGGCCAGGAGACACACACACCACAGCCAGGGCCACCTTGCAGGGAGGGAGCCAGGGGAGCAAGTGCACAACCCCACTCTCTCCATCCCTCCGTTCTTCTCACTGGCTAAACACCACCCAAAGCCATAGAATATGGAAGTCTGTTGATGTTGTCCATATAGACCTGGATCCTGTATGGCCGAAGCAAGGTAGACGAGAGGTTCTGTAGGACCTAACAATAACTATGCTCTGTAAGTGGGAATCATAATGGAACCAACTCATAGGTTACCATGAAGAGTAAGAACTGAATAGATGCAAAGTGCTTGGACAGTGCTCTCCCTCCTAGACGGACAGCCCTGTAAGACTTTATACACATAGTAAGCACTATCTTAATGTTAGCTGTTGTTATCAACTCCGAGGAAGCAGTGAGCATCCAGACACAGTGAGGGGCTGCTTGACCCAAGTGCTGGCAATGATTCTAGGGGCTGAGAACGGGTGGTTCCTTCCTCCCTAGCTCACCCTGTCTTCTTGGACAGAGCTGAGATCTACACAGAAGCGCACAAAGACTGAAGAGAAGCCTAAGCCCATCGCTGAGCCTGAAGTTGGGAAATGGATTATACTAAAAGGAGTGGCTTGAGGATTTTGTTCTCAGTCAAGAGAATAGATGAGTTCAATCCTCAGCTTCAATGTAGGCTAGTCAATGGCTGGGAGGGTGAGGACAGACATGTCCCCATGCTCCGCTGTCAGCTACTAAAGTCCAGGGCCATTCCACATCTGGGACGACCCACCCTACCTGGAAAGGAGGCAAAATCCATTATCCAGGAGATTTTAAGGCAAGTGATTCCATGTCATTGTGGGGTATTCCAAGGCACTGGAGAGAAAGAAATGGGCAATTTGTCCACCTAAGAATGAAGACAGGACCTGCTGCAGTCTGGACTAAAGTGCTGGAGTGGCTGCTTTTGCCCCTTTTGGCAGCACAGTGATGGAGAAGAGGGCGGAGACTAGGGTTGGCCTACCATGGATCATAGCTGCCTTCAGCTCAGGGGGTGTGGGGCTTTCCTAGTCCTATTCCAGGAAGGGTGGGCTGTGGGTGGACAGAGCATGGGCATGGAAAGACCACCTGCTAATCCTCCTCTGTGTGATCCCGGGGGCAGATCCTGCGTAAGCCTCTCCTGCTTGGAGAGTAAGGAGTTGATACTCAGTCCTGCCCCCTCTCAGCTCTGGCATTTTAGTTTACATTGCTTTTGTGGGCTTAAACAGGCCATGGTTCCTAGGTCCTAGAAAGATAAAGCATCTTGGGAATGACAATGAGAATCGAGAGCAGCACAGTCAGGGATAGTGGGCACCCATCAGTTTACCCTGCTCTCAACCCCTCCCGGCTCACGCCCTGCTCTGTAGTCCACAAGGAGCTATGATGCAGGGCACAAGATGGAAAGTAAACTTTTCTTTTCCTCACAGCCAGAAGTAGCTACTCGTGGCCATACCTCTGGCCCCATGTGAGAGAAAAGCAAGACTCAAAAGTGTATGTTTGCTCTGATTGAAATTTTGGGGAAAAAATAGATCAAGTGTTATCTCTGGGTGGTGAAATAACAGGAATATTTACATCTTCTTCCTTGTACTTTGTGTACTTAGGTTTTTTCATGGTGATTCTGAGTTATGTTAGTATTTAAAGAAGGTGAGTCCCCCTCTGCTATTTTCAACCAAGGTCATCTCTTGGACCTTCTCTATGAGCCAAATAGCTCATGGAAAACAAGGAACTCCCCCTGCCACGTCTCTGAGTCATGGAAAAATACCTTCCAGCAACAACAGAAGCCTGGTTGTCATTTCACCCAGCAAAACTACAGCTCTGTCCTGTCAGGGTCCTCTCATCACCCAAGCCCAAACACCGTGCTATTTATCGTGGTGCTTCTCGTGGACTTGTCACTCATCTGTAAAACCAGAAGCAAAAGCATGTAGCCAACATTTCAAAAGCTTTCAAAGTCTTTTTCCTTAAATTCTAGAGCCCCCTTGGTTTTATCAGGGCACATGACCACTGGACATGATCTCCTGGCCTGTCTATGAGACTGATGTGAAATTATAACCAAGTCTAGGCAAATAAATGTGGGCAACAGCAATCTTATTAAAGATCGCCTTATTCGTGATAAGGCCGCTTGCCTCAGACAGTGCTCTTCCCTGCAAAGACATGGACATCGTCAGGATCCAGCTTCAACCACGCAGATGAGGACAGCACCCTAAGACATCACAGGGCTGCACGCTGGAAGAAGCCCGGGTCTCTGAATGACACTGTGGAGCAGAGCCACCCCACCTTTCCTGGGCCTCTGACCTCCAGTCTGTTACACAAGAAGGAAAGATGCTTTCATCTTAGGTAACTCACTGTTCTTTAGGTATCTTTGTTACAGCAACTTAGCCTCTGCCCTAACTAATGCAACAAGCCAGTCCTGACTTCAGATTCCTACTCAGATTTCTAACCACATGTCCCTGGGCAGGTTACTTACAGATTCTGGGCCTTAATTCCCTCTACCGGTAAACTGGAAGTGTCAGCATCTATCTTGAATGGTTTTGAGAATGAGAATAATGCACGTAACATACGTTACACAGTGCCAGGCGCACGGTAAGGTCGTAGCACGATTACACTGTAGGAGTGATTGCTTGTCTGATAAAGCCAGTTTTTTGCATGCTCAGCTTCTGTGAACATCTGATTCTTCTCTTTGAAGAAAACTTACCTTTCCAGGAAGATGTGTGCCAGTCAGTCAGTCCTAGCCTCTCCCCATTCTGCCTTCCTCCTCAGGTCTTCATTCCCTCATACCCCACCTGCACCCTGTTCCTGTTGCTAGACAAGTTACGTTCTCAATCCCATCCACGTGTCAAAGCCTTTCTCCACTTGATCTTCCAGACTCTGTCCAGTTAGAATCCTTGTCTTTTTCCTGTAGAAATGCCTGCTTGGCCACTCCCTGACCCACCCTTCGTACCCTTCTGCCTAACTTAACTTAATTAACTTAACTCACTTCAACTTAATTAACAACTTAGGGTCTGGGCCCACTCGTTTCTGCCAGCTGCTTCTCTTCCTGCTTTTCTGTTCACTGATATCCCCTTCTATTTCATCCTCATTTCTCAACTTCTAGATTCCCTTGGCTGGAAAACACAAACAGGCCTGCCTAGAAAAGCTGCCAGCCACACAGCACCATGCTGCGAGCTGCCTTTGCTCTAGCTGTGCAGGCATCAGATAGCCATAATCAGAGGCGCAGGCTCTGGGTCAAATCCTGGCACAGCAATCCTGGGTTCAAATCCTGGCCTTGCCATATTTTAGGAACATGGCCATGTCCAAATTCCCTAATCTCTATGCCTTGGTTTCCTCACATCAGTGCCTTCTTGACAGGGTTGTTAAGGCTTAAAAGACACTGGGCATTAAAATACTTAAAATAAAATAGGAAACGAAAGAGGTTTACAACTGATACACTAGAAATACAAAAAAATCATAGGAAACTACTATGAGCAGTTACGTGCCAACAAATCGGACAAACCTAGAGAAATGTATTAATTCCTAGAAACACACAATCTACAAAGACTAAATCATGATGAAATAGAAAATCTGAACAGACCAATTACTAGTAAGAAGATTAAATCAGTGATCAAAAACCTCCCAACAAACAAAAGTCTCAGGCCAGATGGTTTCCCTGATGAATTCTACCAAACGTTCAAAGAAAATTAATACCAATCCTTCTCAAACACTTCCAAAAAACAGAAGAGGAGGGAATCCTTCCAAATTCATTTTATGAGGCCAACAATATGCTATTACCAAAATCAGACAAGGATGCCACCAGAGAAGAAAATTACAGGTCAATGTCCTTGATGAATATAGATGCAAAAATCCTCCACAAAATATTAGCAAATTTAAATTCAAATTTAATACACTGGAAGGATCATACAGCGTGATCACGTGGGATTTATTCCAGGGATGTAAAGATGGTTCAGCATCCCCCAAATCAGTCAATGTGATATACCACTTCAGCAAAATGAAGGATAAAAGTCATGTGATCACCTCAATAGCTACGGAAAAAACATCTGACATAATTCAACAACCATTCATGATAAAAACTCTAAGCAAATTAGACATAGAAGAAACATATCTCAATGCAATAAAGGGTGTATATGACAAGCCCACAGTTAATATCATACTCAGTGATAAAAAGCTGCAAGCATTTCCTCTTAAATCAGGAACAAGAAAACAATGCCCACTCTCACCATTTCTATTTAACATAGTATTGGAAGTCCTAGCCAGAGTAGTTAGGCAAGAAAAACAAATAAAAGGCATCCAAACTGGAAAGGAAGAAATAAAACTGTCAATCTTTCGATATGACACAATACTATATAGAAAACACTGAAGAGTCCATCAGAAAACTGTTAGAACTCATAAACAAATTCAGTAAAGTTGCAGGATACAAAAACCAATATTCTAAAATCAGTTGCATTTTTATACAACAAACTATTGGAAAGAGAAATGACAAAAACAATCCCATTTACATTTGCATCAGAAAGAATAAAATACTAGGAATAAATTTAACTAAGAAGATGAAAGACCTCTATATTGAAAAGCACATGACATTAATGAAAGAAATTGAAGACAACACAAATAAGTGGAAAGATACTCGGTGCCCTTGGATTGGAAGAATCAATAGTGTTAAAGTGTCCATACTACCTAACATAATCGACAGATTCAGTGCAATCCCTGTCAAAGTTCCAATGGCATTTTTCACAAAAATAGAACAAACAATCCTAAAATCGGTATGGAAGCACAAAAGACTCCATTAGCCAAAGCAATCTTGAGAAAGAAAAACAAAGCTAGAGGCATCATGCTCCTTGACTTCAAACTATGTGACAAAGATACAGTCATTAAAACAGTATGGTATTGACATAAAAACAGACACAGATCAATGGAGCAGAATAGAGAGCTCAGAAACAAACCCATGGATATATGATCAATTAATTTATGACAAAGGAGCTAGGATTATACAATGGAGAAAGGACAGTCTTTTCAATAAATCATCGTAGGAAAACTGAAGAGCCATATGCACACACACACACACACAAAACCAACGTAACTCAACCACTATCTTACACCATACATGAAAATTTACTTAAAACAGAGTAAAGACAAAGACCTGAAACTGTAAAACTCCTAGAAGAAATCATAGGTGACAAGCTTCTTCACATGATTTTTTTAGTCTAACAGCAAAAGCAAAAGAAATAAAAGCAAAAAGGAGCAAGTGGGACCTCATCAAACTAAAAAGCTTCTTTACAGCAGAGGAAACCATCAGCAAAATGCAAAAGCAACCTACTGATGAGAGAAAATATTTGCAAATCATGTAGTTGATAAAGGGCTGATATCCAGAAGAACTCATACAACCCAATAGCAAAAAAAACAAAAACAAAAACAAAAAACTCCCCCAAACCCCATGTAATCTGATTAAAAAGGGGCAGAAGATCTGAATAGACATTTTCCCAAAGAACACTTACAGGTAGCCAACAGGCACATGAAAGGATGCTCAGCATCACTCATCCTCAGGGAAATGCACATCAGAACCACAGTGAGATACCACCTCACCCTCGTTGGAGTGGCTATTATCAAAAAGACAAGAAACAACAAGTGTTGAGGTTGTGGAGAAAAAGGACCCCTTGTGCATTGTCAGTGGGACTGTATATTGGTGCAGCTACTATGGAAAACAGTACAGAGATTCCTCAAAAAGTTAAAAATAAAACTACCCTCTGATCCACCAATTCCTCTCCTGCATATTTATTAAAAGAAAATGAAGACACTACCTTGAAAGGAGATCTGCACCCCTGTATTCACTGCAACATCATTTAAGCAGTAGCTAAGATATGGAAGCAACCTAACTGTCCAATGACACATGAATTTAAATATACATTTGACTCGTGAACGATGCAGGGGTCAGGGATGCCGACCCACTGTGTAGTCAAAGATCCATGTATCACTCTTGACTCCCCCCAAACTGAACTATTAATTGCCTACTGTTGACCAGAAACCTTACCAATAACAATCAACTATTAGTTGATTAACACATATTTGTATGTTATATGTATTATATACTATATTCTTACAATAAAGTAAGCTAGAGAAAAGAAAATGTTATAATGAAACTCATTAGGAAAAGAAAATATGTTTACAGTACTGGACTGTAAGAACTCCATGTGTAAGTGGACCTGAGCTGTTCAAACCCTTGTTGTGTAAGGGTCCACCGTATGCACAATGGAATACTATTCAGCCATTAAAATCAGGTCTTGCCATTTTTGACAACTTGAATGGACATCAAGGGTATTATACTAAGTGAAATGAGTCAAACAGAGAAAGACAAAATTGCAGTTCTTGATACTAAGAACAGATTGGCGGTTGCCAGGGATGGGGAATGGCAGGTAGTGGAAATAACTGAAGGGGGTCAAAATATAAGAAGAAAAATATATTAAAAACAGACTCCTGAATACAAGTCCACAATAAAGTTAAAAGGAAAGCTTGGAACTGGGTTACAAAATTTCTACATATTAGGTCAAATGCTAATTTGTTAAATGTAAGAGGCATTTTTTTTTTAAGATTTATTTGTTTGCGAGAGAGAACACGTAGTGTGGAGGGTAGAGAGAATCTTTCTTTTTTCTTTCTTGGAGTATTCATTTATTTATTTAAAAGTATGATCTGTTAGTCACCATACAGTTTTTGTATCTCATTAGTTTTAGATGCAGTGTTCCTTGGTTCATTGTTTGCATATAACACCCAGGGCTCCGTGCAATATGCGCCCTCCTTAATCCCCTTCACTGGGTTAGCCCATCCCCCCATCCTGCCTCCCCTCTAAAGCCCTCAGTTTGTTTCCCAGAGTCCATAGTCTCTCGTGGTTCATTTCTTCTCGTGGTTCATAGCCTTCTCGTGGTAACCCCCTTCATTTTAACCTTCCTTATCCTAATGATCTCCCTGCTATTCCTTATGTTCCACATATGAGTGAAACCATATGATAATTGTCTTTCTCTGCTTGACTTATCTCACTTAGCATAATTTCCTCCAGTCCCATCCATGTTGATGCAAATGTTGGGTAATCATTCTTTCTGATGGTTGAGTAATATTCCATCATATACATGGACCACATCTTCTTTATCCATTGGTCTGTTGAAGGGCATCTCAACTCCTTCCACAGTTTGGCTATTGTGGACAATGCTGCTATGAACATTGGGGCACATATGGCCCTACTTTTCACTACATCTGTATCTTTGGGGTAAACACACAGTAGTGCAATTGCTGGGTCATAGGGTAGCTCTATTTTTAATTTTTTAAGGAACTTCTGCACCTTTTCCCAAAGCGGCTAACCCAATTTGTATTGCCATCTGCAGTGTAAGAGAGTTCCCCTTTCTCCACATCCTCTCCAACATTTGTTGTTTCTTGCCTTGTCAATTTTTGCCATTCTTTTTCTTTTTTTACCTAGAAAAACCTACTTGTTTAATTTGTCCTTTCCTTGTTACTTATTCACAAGAGCGACATGTGACACCATTTCCCTGAATCAGTCTGAAATAACATCAAAAATCTCTAAGTGGCAAGAAGGGTTTGATTCCGAGATGAATTGGCATCACTTTTTTGGTAACAAACCAGAAACAGGGGCGCCTGGTGGCACAGCGGTTAAGCGTCTGCCTTCGGCTCAGGGCGTGATCCCGGTGTTCTGGGATCGAGCCCCACATCAGGCTCCTCTGCTATGAGCCTGCTTCTTCCTCTCCCACTCCCCCTGCTTGTGTTCCCTCTCTTGCTGTCTGTCTCTATCTCTGTCAAATAAGTAAATAAAATCTTTAAAAAAAAAAAAAAACAAACAAACCAGAAACAGTGGTGTCCCTCTTTCTTCCGGAGTGTCTTGGGTTCAGATGATAGTGTGATGGGCTCACTCCAGTGACCCAAGCAATTCAGGGCTTGAGGAATAGTGGACTCATCCTCTTCAGATTTTCCAAATCAGGGTAGAGAGAATCTTAAGCAGCCTCCATGCTGAGTGCAGAGTCCAATGTGGGGCTTGATCTTACAACCCCGAGGTCATGACCTGAACTGAAACCTAGAGTCAGATGCTCAACCAACTGAGCCACGCAGACGCCCCTGTAAGAAGCATTCTTATAAATAAATAATGAAAATTGGAAATAACCTAAATACCAACAATGGGGGATGATGAAACAAATCACGGGCAACCATAAAGCAAAATAAAAATATCTAGGGGCACCTGGGTGGCTCAGTCAGTTAAGTATCTGCCTTCAGCTCAGGTCATGATCCCGGGTCCTAGGATTGAGACTCCCCGCTCAGTGGGTGTCTGCTTCTTCCTCTCCGTCTGCCCTCTGCCTGCTCATGCTCTCTCTCACTCTCTCTCAAATAAATAAATAAAATCCCAAAACAATATATTTTGTCATAAAAAGGGAAGTGCTTAAATAAAAACTTAACCAGCGGGCAGATCTGAGGTCTTCAGTAACATAAAGAAGAACATTCAGTATATGTATAGAATACTCAGGACAGTGTCTGGCACCCAGGAGGACCAAGGAGTCACTCAGTAGATTTTAAGTGGTTACTATCCTCTTTCCCTGTCCCCCCTTCTCCAGTATAGTCTAGGCACTATGATCGCAGTGGGATATACAGTGAAAATCCAGAGCTTTTCAGAAACGTGTGGCTTGGAATTGGAGGAAGGGAAGGTGGGCAAGCAGCCCCCACTCAGAGGGGCACAGCTAAGGACAGACTCTCGGAGGGATCAACCCTCCTCACCTAAAAACCTTCGTCATCTCCCCCTCCACACCCTCCACTCCACCACCTTTACTTTGCATGGCCTGGAACTCACCCATCAGAGATTTCTCTGGGCTAACAAGCATCCTGTCAGAATGCAAACCCTTCTGGAAGGGTTTCTTTCCCAGTCTTAAGTCCTTTCTTCTGCCAGCATGATAATTTCACGTGCGCTGGAAACCTGGAGCTGCGGCTAGCAGGGAAGGGAGCGAGGAGGGAGTAGTCGGAGTATGAGGGTAGGCAGACGTGAGTAAGATGTTGCAGAGAGGAGCCGAGGAGGGTTCAGAGGAAGGTCTCATCACCCGGAGCCTATGGAGAGGAGGGCAGAAAGGCAAAGACAAATGTCTTTGATTTCAAAATGCTGATTAAAATGTGGTTCCCTTAGAGAGTAGGAAAGGAAAAGATCGCACATGGAAGGAAAGCTGAAATATAAATACCACTCAAGCGAGGTTATTTAGATCCTCAATCAGATCGACCCGATCTCAGCCAATTATTTTTCTGGCAGAGTTAATTAGAATGTGTCTAAAATGAGTGAGATGTGAAAGGCAATTTTCTATTACTTATTCCATTAAACCATCTTAATTCCTGCCCTTGCTCCTTCTACCTTGTGCCCTCTACCCACTGTCCCCCCAACCCCATCCTCAGCCCCGGCTGACCCTCCTCAGTTTGGAACCCACGGTGGGGTTTTGATTTTCTTTTAGTTACTAAACTTAGCTTCAGAATTTGCCCTGGTTCCAAAGTCAGTTCTTAGATGCTAACTCAACGACCAGTCCTCGTGCCTGGATTTCATCTCAGCCATTGTGTGTACTCCTCTTGTATGAGCCTCTCTCAACCACTGGCCACCATGGGAGTCCGCTGGGCTGGGTCACCTGCCCGGTGTCGATGGCCATCTGCTTCTGCCTCTGGCCAACCTGTCCAGGTGACCATCTCTCTGGATGCCTCTCCATCTGTACAAGGACTGGGTGGTCCCTGTCCCTTGACGTGG
This sequence comes from Ailuropoda melanoleuca, assembly GCF_002007445.2. Classification (NCBI taxonomy): domain Eukaryota; kingdom Metazoa; phylum Chordata; class Mammalia; order Carnivora; family Ursidae; genus Ailuropoda; species Ailuropoda melanoleuca. Next base: position 62,192,745 of record NC_048223.1, read on the forward strand.
GATGAGGGGCGTCCTCTTCTTTTCTTCCTTTCTCCTAAACTCGATGACATCTCCCCCCTCCCCCCCAGGACCAATGACTCTGGCTGGTTCTCTAAATACTTTTACTTTAGCTACATTAGAGCTTAGATGAATTTCGCTATTATTATTACTATGACCAGTGAAGTTAATCACTAAGCATAGTATTTCTTTAGGGAAATAATGCAAGTTCCAAACAACCAGCTTAAAATGAACTTTGAGAAACCGTTCATGTTAAATGAACTTTTGAAAAACTCTCTATGCACCTATCTACAAGATGAGGGAGCAAGTAGATACCATTTGATGGGCCTTAGTGTTATTTCTGTCCCCACATAGTGTACAATTAGCATTCAAGCCACATACTGACTTCACCAAGACCAGAAGCTGAAATATAAATACCACTCAAGCGAGGTTATTTAGATCCTCAATCAGATCGACCCGATCTCAGCCAATTATTTTTCTGGCAGAGTTAATTAGAATGTGTCTAAAATGAGTGAGATGTGAAAGGCAATTTTCTATTACTTATTCCATTAAACCATCTTAATTCCTGCCCTTGCTCCTTCTACCTTGTGCCCTCTACCCACTGTCCCCCCAACCCCATCCTCAGCCCCGGCTGACCCTCCTCAGTTTGGAACCCACGGTGGGGTTTTGATTTTCTTTTAGTTACTAAACTTAGCTTCAGAATTTGCCCTGGTTCCAAAGTCAGTTCTTAGATGCTAACTCAACGACCAGTCCTCGTGCCTGGATTTCATCTCAGCCATTGTGTGTACTCCTCTTGTATGAGCCTCTCTCAACCACTGGCCACCATGGGAGTCCGCTGGGCTGGGTCACCTGCCCGGTGTCGATGGCCATCTGCTTCTGCCTCTGGCCAACCTGTCCAGGTGACCATCTCTCTGGATGCCTCTCCATCTGTACAAGGACTGGGTGGTCCCTGTCCCTTGACGTGGGATGAGGGGCGTCCTCTTCTTTTCTTCCTTTCTCCTAAACTCGATGACATCTCCCCCCTCCCCCCCAGGACCAATGACTCTGGCTGGTTCTCTAAATACTTTTACTTTAGCTACATTAGAGCTTAGATGAATTTCGCTATTATTATTACTATGACCAGTGAAGTTAATCACTAAGCATAGTATTTCTTTAGGGAAATAATGCAAGTTCCAAACAACCAGCTTAAAATGAACTTTGAGAAACCGTTCATGTTAAATGAACTTTTGAAAAACTCTCTATGCACCTATCTACAAGATGAGGGAGCAAGTAGATACCATTTGATGGGCCTTAGTGTTATTTCTGTCCCCACATAGTGTACAATTAGCATTCAAGCCACATACTGACTTCACCAAGACCAGAAGCTGAAATATAAATACCACTCAAGCGAGGTTATTTAGATCCTCAATCAGATCGACCCGATCTCAGCCAATTATTTTTCTGGCAGAGTTAATTAGAATGTGTCTAAAATGAGTGAGATGTGAAAAGCAACTTTCCATTACTTATTCCTCTAACCGTTGCCTTAAAGCTGGAGTCTTGTCCTTAATTTCACATTACAAGTACCTTGTAGAAAGGATCAGGTCTACATGTAGCCTTTTAAAATTAAAACCAAATTACGCTCCTGATAATTTCAGCTGAAATATTAAATTGGGTAGAAAGTTAATCACACGTACGCAGGAAGAATTACAAGAGAAAAATAGAAGTCCCGGGGAAGAAGCAAGGCTGGGAAAAGAGCAAGGATTGATCTCCACAGAGCTTGACTTCCCTCACTTTAGAGCCTGAAGCTTTTGAATGGACACAGCAGGAGTCTGAGAATCTTCTGGGCTGTCAGTTTCCATCCCACATCCGGCTTTTTATTTGACATCAGGGTACATCATCTGACCGTCCTCAGACTTGCCACCTGTGAAATGGGAATATGCCCTCTTTTGTAGACTGGAGTTTATGGTTCATGTTGTTCCTACCTTGGAATGCTTTTGACAAATAAAAACACGAACAATTGCTTTCAGGGCAAACAACTCATTATTTATTACTCAAAAAAGAAAAATAGTGAAAAAGAAAGAAGCCAAAAGCAAGATCAATGATTCATCTGATCTTGAACTAGAAAGGTCACAAAGCATATGCTAGCAAAGGGCTTCTCCATGTGTTCCTGACTCTGTTTACAAGAATCCAAGAAGCGGGCGATGACCGAGTACCCACCCTCCAGCCCGAGTGTAGGTCTCAAGCCCGGTCTCTTTCTTGGCCTTTTCTCGTTGGAAGGAGAGGTTCTGAATGCTGATTTCTGTCTTAAAGCACAAGACACACTTTAAACTTCTGTGTATAGTGTGTGAAGAAGTTAGGTGTATGCTAGTGTGTGTGTGTGTGTGTGTGTGTGTGTGTGCGCGCGCGCGCGCACGTGAGCGTAGGAGGGGCAGGAAGGGAAGGCAACTGTGGTATGTATCTCTAGGAGATACAAAGAAAACAGCAAAGCAGCAAAAGTAGTTTCTGCCTTCCAGGTGCCCCCATGCAGGCTCCGCTGTGCAGAAAATGAATCAGGTGCACGCGGATACTGTGGACACACACCCGTGGGCTGGGAGCCGGGGCATCTCTGCAGGGCTTGGTGAATGTGCGCGCCTGGCACCAAGCTGCGCTGGTCTGGAGGGACTTCCCAGGCGAGGAAAACTTTCAACAGATGTAAAAGAGAGGGGCCTTTTAGGGCAGGAGGCCAGGCGATCTAAAAAGCTTCATGGATTCTGGTTATAGGAAGTTTATTTTTTCCTTTTTAAAAAATACAAAAACTTTTATTACATTAAAAATCTTATAGACAATACAAATCGTTACTGTACATCTGAATGCATTTTTATAAGGTGAACCACCCAGGTAACCACTATCAAGATAAGGAACTAGAACATTTCAAGCCCCCTCCATTCCCGCCCCCCACTCTTTCCTGGTCACTACTGTCACCCCAAAGGAGACAGTCTTCTCGCTTCTATCACCGGTGGCTTATGTGGGCTGTTTCTCAACTTCCGTATAAAGTGAACAATGTGGTATTTCTTGTTTTGTGCATGGCTTCTTTGGCTCCACCTTATAATCTGCGGGCTGTCATTCACGATGTTGCAACAGCAACACTCCCGTTCATTCTCAAGATCAAAATGTAGCACAATCCCTTTATCCAGTTTACTACTGATCGGAATTTGGTTTGTTTCCAGTTTAGGGCTCCTATGAATACTGTTGCAGTGAACACTTCTTCCGATATGTCTTGGTGCACATATATGTACCTTTCTCTCGATTGTGTGCCTGGGAGTGGAATTCCGGGTCATAGGGTTATAGGAAGATTTCTAAAGAAATCCAGCAAGATCCCGGGCACAGAGCAAAGCCGAGCTGGACAGACCTGGATTGGGGTCCCATCTCCTTTCTTGCTGGCCTGAGATCTTGTACAAGATCTGGTGCACTGACCAGAGCAGGCCCTGTGAAGCCGCTGTGATTTCTCACCATCCCAAGGAATCCAGCCCAGACACCGTCTTCTCCATCAGCTCCTGCTCCATTTCGATCCCTTGAGCTGCATAAAAGAGGTGTTGACACTCACTGTCTCCCACACTCTTGACCTCACCCCAGCTAGGCCCTCATCCTCACCACTGCAAGGTCACAAGGACCCACCTTGCCAAACCCCTAGGTCAGTGCTCAGACCATATTCGGCAACATGCGGGGTGGTCACACCTCTGCTTTGTAATGTGTCCCCTTCCCGTGGCTTCAGTGATGTCACAAGCTTGCCTGTCCTTTGGCTTCGCTGGCCACTGTTTCTCAGGCTGTTTTGCTGATTCAATCCCTTCCCCAAACCCGAGGTGTCGCAGAGCAGCCCCCGACTCAGACCTTGGCCTTTTTCCTTTCTGTCAAGCCTCACTCAGTAGACAACCTCTTAGGGGATCACGCTTCCCAATACTATCCCCATGCTGCTGACGGCCACATATGTCTCTTCCACCCAGACCACTTCCGCGACCTCCAGACCCGTCAATCAAACTTCCTGCTTCACCCCTCTCCTTAGATAAGCTATTGGTCATCTCACACTTCACACAACCCAAACTAAAATCCTGACATTCCCTCCCCAAATGAGCAACTTGGGTAGGCTTTCCTTTCTCCCTTGATGACAACTGAGCTCTTCCAGTTGCTCAGGCAAAATCTATGGACTCACTCTCCATACCTGTGTCTTTCTGTCACTCCCCACGTCTGGTCCAACCGCAAACGCACCAGGCTCCACCTTCAGAGTATATCCAGAATTCGACCACCTTTCTCCGGCACGAGTATCATCCCCCTGAAGCAAGTCACCGCCATCTCTCACCTGGGTCACTGAGATGGCCGGCTAAGTGGTCTCCCTGCTTCTGCCCTTGCCCACCCAGCCTTCCCACAACACCCAGTCATCTGAGCACAGCAGGAGAGCAATCCTGCTGAGACGTGATGTCCTCCCATGACTCCCATCTCACTCCAAGGAAAGACCTATGTTCTTATAGTGACCCGAAGGGCTTGTGCCCGCCATACTCCCCCCTTGCCTTTCTGACTTCGGCTCACTCCACTCCAGGCCCACTGGCTCCTTAAAGAGCATACCAGGTGCTCTCCGGTCTGCGGTCCTGTGCAGCTCCTGCTTGCTCTACCTGGGTTGCCCTCTCCCTTGTCGCTTTCACACACGCGCTAACATTTCACACTGTTTTTCTTTGCTTTATTTTTCTCCTAACACTTACTGCTACTGGCATACCGTAAATTTTTCTCATTTATTATTTATTGTCTGGCTCTCTCCTCTAGGATGTAAGCTCAGTGAGAGAAGGAAGTTTTGTTTGTTTATTTAACACCATCTGTCAGTAGTTACCACCTGGAGGAAGTGGGCTGCGGACGTGAAGTCGGCATTTGCAGGTGTAGAAGGAGAAGGCACCCCACACAAGAGTGGCAGGGGAAGGTGGAGCACTAGAATGGTACCTCACATGTAGGTGCCCCCCCAATGTATTTAGTGAATGAGTGAACAAATCAATGAATTAATGACAATGAAGAGATCGTGTTTATGGAAGAGCCCAGTTCATAGTGTGTGCTCAGAGCAGTGTGAGTTTATTCAACATTTCCCTTGGTCATTTGGGAGCGACCCTGGGCGTTCCGTGCCTGAGTCGTGACTGTCACTAGTCCATAGGGCAGCTCCCAGGGAGCCCCGCTGGGTACCCGCACGGTGTGCAGCCAGGGTTCTGCAGTTTCTGCCCGGCTTCCTGAGTGTCTCTCTCTCACTCTCTGGATCTCTCTAGGAGCAAACCCTCCAGAAGTGGCCATTTAAGGAGCACCTGCTCTCATACATCTTAGCTGGCATGCACTTCTCAGCTCCACATTCAGAATGGATTCCAATGGAGAGGAGAGTGGAGACCAAGACACACAGGTTCTCTGGATGCCTGAAGTGGGGGAGTCATGCCACCAAGGTGAACGTACATGGTGGGTCCTAGGAGTCACTTGCCCTGCTCTCCTCCCCCGGGAGGCATTTCTCCTACCACCAGAATGTCAATGCCAGCACCCCACAGGGTGCCCATGTTCCACCTCCCCCTGAGATTCCCACCTGCAGCGTCTTCCCCTCTCCACCTGCCATCATGGCCCGCCACCTCCAGGGAGTCGTGCCCTGGCCATTTTACACTTTCCCTCACAGCTCATTTCATACCTATTCTGCTTCTCTCACTGCACTGAGCTCCACGAGCAGACCACACTGATTCACACCCCCTCACCTTGCATGGTGTGCTTAAAGAATGACAGAAAGGAATAAATGAAATTGGTTCTTTTAGAGCAATGAAAGAGCCTTAGTTACATATCTGCTAAGGTGGTGAGGAGCAAGGTAGGAGGACGGCAAAACACCTCGTTGGCTCCCTGGAATACACCGTTCTATCCTTTGGGTAAAATGATAAATGGATTCGCTTGGGCAACACTTTGCCTCCTGTGTTTTTCCATAAAGCCCTCTTCACTGAAACCATCTGGCATTGGACATCTATCCTATGAGAAGACATTCTAACGGCGGCATTCTGTATTCATGATGCCTGGATGGAGAGCAGTTGTTGCAGTAATGAGGGAAATACACGGTGGGGACAGCGTGGTAAATATTTATAGAAGCGAGCAGCTAGCAGAACACACTTGATAGCTGAATTAATGCGGGCGAGCGGAATCTCCACATAGCAGTAGGTGAGAAGGTGTCCTGCTGTCAAGCCAGAGCTCAGCCTCCAGCTCCCCAAGCATCTAGTTTCCTAAGTGGTGCCGACACAAGAACATCACCTCATCTTGTTTCTGGGTGCCCATGAAGGGTAACCCCACATGACCCTGGAAAGCCGCCCCACCCCATCACTGTTTCTTGCTGTCAAGAAGTTGCCTGTGGCTTTCCATTGAATCTGTGGTCCAAGCCAAGAAATAAGCCTTAGGGACAACCTGCCCTTCAAAGAAATCACATGCCTCCCAGGAAATCTTTGCCTTGAGCCCCTGCCCATTGGAACATTGGAAATTGGCTCTGGAGAAGCAGGGAAAGGTCTGGAAGGGTCTGGAAGGCAGGTGTGAGTGGCCTTCAGGCAGAGCCTTTTCAGACTGACTGTGAGTGCATCCATTTCACTCTCAGCCACACAGACTCAGAAGTCCAGAGCTGCAAGGATGGAACCATCTCTGTAGTCCACTGGTTTGAGCTCCCTCCTCTTCTCCCAGGAGGCGATGGAGGCCCAGGACTGTCCAGGGTGTCACTGAAGGACACAGGCAGTGAAAGAACTGAGATAGGAAACCCACTCTTAAGTCAGTTGGTCAATTTCTGTCCTCTACACAAACCCTGTGTGTGACCCAACAGGGGGAGACTGGGTGGGTGTATGTGCATGTGTGTTATGTATGGATGTGTGTGTGTGTGTGTGTGTGTGTGTGTGTGTGTGTGTGTGTGTGTGGTGGCCAGCACCCGCCCAGGCCAAGCCTCTGCTCTCAACTGAGGAATGGTAGCAGAGCAGGGAGCTTCAGAAGCCTACAGAGGCCCCTCCATTCCCAGAGACATTCTGATTTAATTGTCTTGGCATGGAGCCTGGGCCTCAACATTTAAAATATCTCCTAAGGTGATTCTAGTGTATAGCCAGGCCTGAGGACTCCTGGCCCAAATGACCACCGAGCTTCCATCAGCTCGAGCCTTGCAGGGGTGTGTGCGTCTACAGGGATGAGCTCCCATCTGTCCTGCCCAGAGCTTGGCTGGGGGAGGGCAGGTCTCCCAGGGTGATTTCAGCATCTCCCACCTCCCCCTCCTCCTATCCAGTTTCCTTTCCTCCAGGGCTCTTGTGCTGCCCCCTGGCTCCTCAGGGCCAACTGCACCCCACAGTGCTCTACCAGGGCCCAGCCTACGTGTGGGCCTTTCCTTTATCCCTCCCGGGAATGATTCAATCCAACCTCCAGGGAGATTTGGGCTAATCTCTGAGTGACGTTAGGGGCTGAAATGGGCTTGATGTGTAACCCTGCTCATATAATGCTCTGTTGTGGATTGAAACATGCCCCCCAAATTCCTATGTTGAAACCCTAACCCCTCAGAATTTGACCTTAATTGGTGCCTTGGTCAGTTCAGGCTGCTATAACAGAATAGCACAGACTGGGGGGCTTATGAACAACAGAAATTTATTCTTCACAATTTTGGAAGCTGGAAATCCACGATCAGGGTGTCAGCATGGTCACCAACCAGTGGGGCCCCTCCTCCTGGTTCCTAGCCAGCACCTTCTCACTGTGTTCTCACGTGGGAGAAGGGTAAGGGAGCTGTGGGGTCTTTTATAAGAGCACCAATCCCATCATGAGACCCCCCCCATGCTCTAAGCACCTCCCCAAAGCCCCACCTTTTAACACCATCACCGTTTTAGGTTAGGATTTCAACATATGAGTTTGGGGGGGCACAAATATTCAGACCATAGCATTTGGAGATAAAGTCTTTGCAGAGGTCATCAAGATGTGGTCCTTAGGGCGACCTAATGACACAGGGAAAAGGCCGTGTGAAGACGAAGTTGGCCATGTACACGCCAGCGAGAGAGGCCTGGGACAGCTCCTTCCCCCACAGCCCTCAAAGGAACCAATGCGGCCAACCTTGATCTTGGACTTTGAGCCTCCAAACTGTGAGACGATACATCTCTGTTGTTGAGCCTCCCAGCCTGTGGTATTTCGTCACTGCAGCCCTATGGTAGCCTAACGCCCTTCTATAAGGTTAGGTCCACGGTGCCCAGCACAGAAAATGGCATGTTGTAAGTGACCGGTAAGTGCTTGTGGGAATAATTTGAATTTCTCCTTATATAGGGGCTTCTGCTGCATGACCCAATTGACAGATTTACTCTGAGATGCTCAGGGACCCATCCCAGAGCCATGACGAAGGAGTAGCCCTCCTCACCTCCTCACATCACAGGTGGGGGCCGTGACTACTCTGCTAGACATTGGCTCTTCCCAGGGGTCCTTTCTGTCCTTGCTATCAGTGTATGAAGTCACCCCGACCCTGAGTTACCTCACCATTGTCCCCGCCTCGTTGCCTTGTTACCATCTAGATTCCCTTCCTTGTTGAGCTGTTGCTGTTTCACGAACTCAGTCCGCAGTCTGGACTGCAGCAATCGGGGGAAAGACTTGAAGTCACTCGTTCACCAGCACAGATGCGGGGGTGACTGTGAGGGTGGCCCGCGACACGGGCGGCAGGAATTGTTCCAAGCCTGGAGCAATGAGCAGGACAGGGCTGATGCACCCTCCAAGGGAGGAGAGGGGGAGACAGCTAGAGAAATGCAGGCCCTGAGTTTCTGTGGCGCTGGGCCTTTTAAGGGGTTTTGAAGGATGTGAGAGGGTTGCAGCTGTGCCCATGGGGGTCGGAGTAGAGGGAGGGGGGTGACTCTTGGCCAGGTAGAGCGGAAGGTGGCAGGTTTCTCGAGGGGCTCTGTCCAGGGCTCGTCCAGGATGTGGGTTGTGGTCAGGCTAGAGAAAAGTCTGTTTTGTAGTTGGGGTCTACTTTCCAAGAAGGTAGGGCACTGTGACCTAGAAAAACAGAGTTAGGGCCAAGAGCCGACACCTGTGAGTTTTGTCAATGTGGCCGGCAGGGGGGAAGGGGGTCTTGGAATAGATTCCTTTCAGTTATGAAGATGAGGGGCATGACCCACACCCCCTCAGAGATCACCAGGGGACCAAGAGGGTAAGAGATTGGGTCACCACACACCAGGGAGGTGCTAGGACGGTTCTCAAGCCGTGGAGGGCAAAGAAGCAGCTTTATCCAAAGCCAGGATTTTCTGGGAAGCTTGGAAGGTTGGTAAGCATTAGCCAGATGACAAGATCTGAGTGGTCATCGAATTTAACCTCCTGGACTGAGAAGAAGTGTCAGAGCCCAGACCAGAATCCAGGGCTCCTGGCTCCCACTCCCAAGCCTTGTGTGCTCTCCAGGAGCCCGTGTTTGGTGGTGAGCTGAGAATCACCTCTAAACCTTGGACTGGCAGTTCATGGGGTGTTAGGACCCCGGGTGAGGTGGGGGATTCCCTGTGGGGAGCTCCATCCTCTTCTCTGTCCTCACACTGCTATCCTAGGTCTGACCAGAAGTCTCCAAAATCATATGGCTGGGGCACCACAAACCTATTCTCTCTGTGGGCAAAACAAACCATAAAACCTGGGCCTTTGGGAGGCTGTGGGTCAGCACCACGTCTCCGGTGGCCATTAGTCACCAGCATCCCTTGGCTGAGCGGCCGTGCCTTAAAGACTCATACAACCCACTCAGGCTTTCCTTGGGGTAAAATGATTACAATTTACAGGGTAGCAGATAATTGAAACATAATTCCCACTTAGATTTAGCAGGCAGTCAGAAAAACACCTCCCTCCCCCACTTTTCTATTCCTATACCAAGCTTTCGATCTGGGAGCCCACAAAGCCATGACACCTGGTGATAAGAAGACACTTGGAGGATAGAGAGGGCCGGTGCTTTTGTGTACCCTTCTTGCTGAAGTTCCCATGTGGAGATGCCTTCTCATTCCTTGTGCATGGGAGTGAAAGAGGACAGATGTTATTATCCCCAGAGAGTCTAAGTAACATATTCAAGGTCATGTTGCCACAGTGAAAAAAAAAAAAAAAAATCCATCCCAGTTGCTTCTCTTAGTCCTTGAAACAAACCCTTGATGGCCCAGAATTTGACATCAGTAAACCATAAGCCATTCTTCTGTTTTCCTAAATGCCTGGAAAAGTAATTAAATGGGACGTGATCAATAAGAAAGAATGAGGCCCAGCACGTCAGCCTGACTTTCCTTCCACGCTCTGTACCTTGCCCCTGACGTGAAGTGGCTCCATGGACAGTTTCCCAGCAATTCTTCCGGGCCGCAAACGTCTGCGGATCCCCGCCAGGGGAGGGACTTCGCTGGGAGAATGCCCAAAGTTGTTCCTTCGAAGCTGATATTCCACTGGTTCTGTCAAGCCCGGACAAAGGCCGGGCAGCTCCTGAGAACAAGTCCCAGACCACCTGATGCCTTGTTTTCAAGTGCTTTAAATTGCAAGAAGATAAAGGGAAAGGTGTGGTGTGAGGTGTGTACCTTCACGGGGGAAGAGATCTCAGCCAATCCGTGCCCGGTAGAGAAACTGGATCACTAGCAAGGAGCTGGGAACCAGGTTGCATTCACTTTTAACATCTTGTGGCCAGTTGTTACTATTTTTAAAATGCAATTTTTGGCATCCCTCCTTCGCTCAGAAACCCCTGGTGGCCCCGGCATGTTGCCTACAAGTTACAAGTGCTTTCTGTTTGGAAACTAGAGGGCAAGGAATTTTCCCCTGCCTGGGAGGTCACCCCAAGCCAGCAAAGGGTCAACGACTCTGTCTTCTACCCTGGTCTTGTATGTTCCTCCACATGCAAATGTCTGTCTCCACCACTGAACAGTGAGCTCAACGTGGGAGGAGATGGCCCTATTTGTATTTCTGTCCCCAGTACCCAGGACTGCACCAGCCCGGAGTGGGCACCCACCAAGGCCTGTGGAGATGAATGCAGTGGCTCCTTCCTCTGGTCTGCAAAGCCTGTCACAAGTTAGCCCGAGCTCACTCCCAGCCTTGCGCCCCCTGTCATTTTCCCTGAACAAACCCTCTGACCTGCCAAGCTGAGGGAGTTTATATTCCTTGAATAAGTCATTCTATTCCCACCTCCCCCCTAATTTACTCCCCTTTCTACCCCTGGAATTCCTTCCAGGTCTGAAAGCCAAGCTTGTGTGCCCTTCCCCCACACGGCCCCCTGCGTGCCACATCCAGCCCCCCGTGCAGGCATGTGCTGTCCACCAGGCAGCAGCACTTGGAGTAAATAACGCCACCTCTAAGAAGCCCTCCCGGATTTTCCTAACACATGGGCTGGTTTGTTCTCTTTCTATGCCAGATGCTGTTTTTCCAATTGCGGGTCAGGGATCTTCTGCCCCCACCACCAGTGTCCTGCATCACCGAATCAGTGGGTCCCAAAATTTAGGTAGCCTAAGAATCACTGAGGAGCACACAGGAAATGCAGATTCCACGGGCTTTGTTCTGCAGCAGAGGCCCCAGCAGAGGCCCGGAAATCTGAATTCCCTCTGGTGTTTTATTTTCATGCAAACAGTCCAGGGTCTCGCTTTGAAAAACAGCATTGCAAGTATCTGATAAGTGTTTGCTGATGGACAGACTTATGGGACCACACCCTGCACCTCCTTTCCCAGCGTGCTTGCTCAGAAGCCCTGTTTCCATTTCCTCGTCCTGTTGGTGGGGGGTTGTGTCAAGGCAGATGTGGGGACAGCAGATGCAGGTAAGGGAGCACGAGGCAGGAGCCCAGCCTCCCGACAGCGATCCGCAGGTGCTCCAGGCCACGGAGGGGTCCCAGCTGGAAGTGGCCTCTCAGGGCCAGTCCTCACCAGGCAGTGTGCTCCTCTTTGGCTCTTTCGTTGGCCTTTCCACAGGCTCCGGCTGCTCAGCCTAAAAGGATGCTCACACCTCCCTCAGGCTCCGCCTCAAACCTCCAGCCGCTGCTTGACTGCATGCACCCCTCCCTTCGCTCACCCCCAAAGCTGCTCTCTCTGAAGTGGTCTGCAGTGGGCCCCCCAATTGGGCAGCGTGCTCTGCACAGGTGTGCAGGAGTACCAAGGCCAAGGGGCACTACCTGACAGATGGCAGGAGGGGTCTGGCTCCAATGACATCACTATATTAGGGTGAGTTCCTGCGTGTGGAACTCAGGCTCCTTCCAGCTTGTGCAAGAATGCTACAAGGCCCCGGGCGCTGTGAGCTGCGGCTCACTAGATCCAGGGGCTCTGCCCTCTGTCCTTGTCCTGCAGGAGTCATCACCAGTGTCTGCACCCACTCCCACCCCCCCGGGCAGCTCTCTGCTGCAGTATCACCACCTCCTGCATCTAGGAGTGATGAGCACTGGAATAATGTCTTGACAATTTCTGCTCCTTCTGTCCCAGCCCAGCCACACCCCCTGACCTCCTCACTGCGCATGCTTTCCCTAGTGCCATCAGATGAGGACACTGAGGCCCAGACAGGTCAAAAGGACATGCCCAAATTCTCTCAAATACTGCATAACAGAGCGGAGTTTAAGCCCAGGTAGCCTTGATTTAGATTACAAGAGACCTGAAGTCAGACTCCAATTAGCCATTTGACCTAATCAAAACTTGAGGCCTTGGCTTAGAAGTCCCTACTCAGTCCAGTCCCCCCACCTCATTAGACCCACTCACCTCCGCAGGCCATTCATACACTGCATTCATCTCTGCCCTTCACCTCAGTCACACTGGCTAGTTTCTCATGTGCCCATATCCCCTCTGGCTACAGGAACTTTGAACATGCTATTTTCTGCCTGAAGCACTCTTCTCAACCCCTTCGCCTCCAGTAACATGGTTCCTCCTTCTCGACTCTGCTGAGTGTCTTGTCCACAGGGAAGCCTTCCCCGCCCCCCTAGACTAGGGCAGACCTCCCTCACACAGCCTGTAGCAGCGTTAGTTTCCTATCAGTTGTGATAATTAATACCAGCTTCTCCCACTAGACTGAGCTGCTGGAAGAGGGAGTACAGTGTGCTTACCCCTCACCTCCAGGGGCTGGCACAGTGCTTGGGTCCATAGATGTTTGTTGAATAAATAACTCAGTGGCTGGTTGGACAGATCTCCTGAATCCTAAACTTTATTTTCCTGGGATTCTTTACTTTTTTCCCTCCATTATAGCTGAGGAAAATAGCCCTAGTCATGGCAAAAGGGCCTGGTATTCTGTCTACAAGGTACAAAAAAACATCTACTGCCTTTCTTTCTGGTTTAAATTTCTCTTTATTCTCTCTGTAAATCCAGAAAAGTATTCACATTTCATTAAATTGATTCAGATTGAATCTAAATGAGGGTTAAATATAATTTTCTGAATGCTCTCAAGCTATAATTCCTGTGTCTAAATAAAATATAACAAACAGTTGAATTTGAGGCGATGGGTGAGATTCATTTAGTAGTTTCGACTCCTCCACATTTGTTACACATAATCAGATCTGCCACAGAAAGTATTTGTGTGCTTCCTGTCCTTGGGCTTCATTTTGACCTGGTTTCTCTGCAGATACATTGTAGACATTTAGGACCCCTGCACCTTGGGTGGAAAGGGGAGAAAGGGAGGGGCCAAGGATCTGAGCACCTAGCAATATCTTCCTAAAATCCCCGGTGGGGAGTGAGGCAGAGCACGGGGCCCTTGGGATTCTGCACAGAGAAGCTCTCATCACTCAAGCCCTTGCTGTGACAGTCACCCAAGCCCACTTGTTTTTTGTTTGGTGAAAATCACTCAGTGAACATGGTTCGGTGCACTCAGACGCCAGCTCTTGGGATGATATTAAATCTCCCTCCTGGATACAAAGTCTCCTGTTAAAAAGAGATCAAAATAATCCTTGGGAACAGGTGGACGATAAATTAATGAACACAATCTTTTCCTTCAAATTGTGCTGGGGAAGAAATTAATTACTGGGCAAATGAGTAACAAAGAGGGATCCCCGCCTCCCACAGCCTCTGAGCCCTCTGCTGTTTTGTTCTCCCGAAATCTAATTTCCATGAAACACTTCGGGGAAGTGCACATCACCAGAATAAGAATTTCTTAACAGGCGTGCTAATATGAGCGCCATAATTCCATGGTAAAGAGATCTCACTCGGCTCTAAAGGCCTGGGACTGACAAGGATGATATTTCAGAGGGACACACAGTTGCTTCCCAGACACTGTTAATAACCCCCATCCAGACTGGATGCCGACTGAGCTGGGGGATTGGACACCCCAAAGGTAGGTGTAAGTTTTATTTATAGGCACACACACTGCTAGGTATGTACAAATACATAAAATCTTTATTTTCAATAATATAAATTCTATGCCTGCCTGGAATATAAATAAACTTCCCTGGGCCAGCCAGTGTCCTCTGCAGAGTTTGCAAGGTCCAGAACCCTCGGCGGGGTCCCTCCTGCAACTATTATAGGGTCCTCACACCTCCTGGATGCTGACTAATGATGGCGTGCCCGGTGAGAGTCAAGAACGCCGCTGCCGGCTTCCTAAATCACCCCTCTCCGGAGTCCATGCGCCTGCTTTCCTCCTCCTCTCCAGGCCTGGTTCGTAGGAGACAGGACAGCTCCTCTCCTTGGCTCTGGGCAGCTGTGACCAGGGCCACTCGGCCTGCTGGGGCAAGGGGGAAGGAAGTCATGTTTGCTGGGCCCTCGCCGCGAGCCACCCTGTGCTGGCGACATACAGTGAATTCTCTCAACAACCTGGGGGGTTAGCAATTGCCATCCCTGTCTTGAACATGGGGGAAACGAGGCTCAGAGGTTCTATTTCTTCTCTCTCCAGGACAAGACTGTGGATCCCTGACTCACAGAAGCCAGCTATGCCGGCCCGTGGCCCTGCTTTGCTCCCAGCATTTGTTATCGCTTCCAGTTAGTGCACTTGATCTCCTTCATCCCCCTTCATTTTCAACAGTCAGCCAGAGACTGATGTGCTTTGGGAAGGAAGCAGGGGCAGGGGCTGGGAAAGAGCAGGCGGGCTCCACCCTCCTGGGCTGCGTGGCCTAGGGAGACATGTGGAACCCCTCTTATTGGAGAGGTCATTGAGAGGACATGACTGCCCCTTGACCCCAGAGCTGGACCTAGGCAGTCAGAGCCCTCTCACCTCCTCCCTGATCCTTGGAATGCCCACCACCCCGCCTACTGCTCCCACAATGGGAGCCATTCCAAGGACACAGCCTTGGGAGAGCACGGTGGTGCTGAGACCATCTGGACGGTGTACGTGACTGAACCCCATGAAGACCTCTATATAAACCTTTACGATTGTGGCAGGCAGGTGTGGAGACCTGCTTGTCTTGCGGCCTCGCACCTAAGTTCCCTCATGTATTAAGCCTGCCACGTACCCATCTGGAGCGGCTGCCTCTTTCTTTGATCTTTCCTTGGCTTTCATGTGCAGGGACCCGTTTGCAAACCAACGCCTCTCAAGCACTCGTCCTGCTTCCTCGCTGGTAACGGGAGGACGCTACTCCCAGTGCCGGGGGCTGAGCCCTGCCCGGCCCAGTGGAGCCCGGAGTCCTGGGTGCGCCTCCCACCTCTGCCACTTACAAGGTTTCCCGTGTCCCGCGGATTATTTCATCTCTCTGAGCCCGGCTTCCTCATCGGTGACGTGGGACTCCACGTCTTCCCCAGAACTTCATAACTAAAGTAGCGAACACTGGAGGCAATTCATGTAGAGTTTGAAAATGTACGTGGCCATACAAATGCAAAACAAGCACTGTGTTTAAGAGATGCAAGAATTCTGAGACGCAAACATACCCCCATCGGGATGGCTATGATGGAAAAGAAAGAGTCAGTAACCGGCATTGGTGAGGACGTGGAGAAATTGGAACCGTGTGCGCTGTTGGCGGGAATGTAAAATGCTGCAGTCACTGTGCAAACAGTACGGAGTTCCTCGAAAAATCAAATATACAATTACCCTACGATCCAGCAATTCCACGTCTGGGCCTGCATCCGAAAGAACTGCAAGTAGGGACTCAGATGTGTGTGTACACCTGTGTTCCTCGCGGCGTGATTCACTAGGGCAACGAGGTAGAAACCACCCATGTGTCCATCGAAGGACGTACAGCTAAACAAAATGTCAGATACCCCGACAACGGGACAGTATTCAGCCTTAAAAAGGAAAGAGATTCTGACCCAGGCTACAACACGGTTGGACCTTGAAGACGTGATGCTGACTGAAATAAGCCCATCACGAAAGGTCGACTACTGCGTGAAACTGCATACTTGAGATACTCGCTCAGAACCCGACGGCAGGATTAATGGGGGCTGCGGGGGCTTGGGGAGGCGAAGGAGGGGCCCCTCGATGGGGACGGAGCTTCAGTTTTGGGCAATGAAGAGAGTTCCGGAGCTGGATGGCGGTGATGGTTGCACGACACCGTGAACGTGCTTAACGCCCCTGAACGTCAAAATGGGCTCGATGGTAGCCTTTATGCTGTGTGTGTTTTGTCACAATTAAACATAAAAATTGAAAAGCAAATGATGAAAAGCCCCGGCCCTCCGGGTGCTTGCGTCTCTCCCTGTCTCCTCTTCACCTCTCGGCTCCCCCTTCTCCACCTCTGGCTGCTTCTCTCAGCCAGGCCCAGCTTAGCCCCGAGAGGCTGATCCCCTCAACAGCACAGTCCTGTCTTAGACCAAGTGACTTAAGCAACAAGACGGCTTTCTGAGGACAGCTCCTGATGGTGGGAGGGAAATGGCCTTGGGACCGGGCTCCGCCCAGGGCTCCAGCGCCCCCCACCCCCCTGCTCTGCCCCTTCTTTGCTGGTGCCAGCAACCAAGTCCCCCAGCCTGTGCAGGCTTCAGGTGTCTCCCCTTTCAACAAAGGGGATGATGGGTTTAACGCCTGAAAATCTCTGAACAGAGCTGGCACACCTGAGCTCTCAGTGCTGGTGATTACGATCGATCGTACACTGGAAAAGACCAAAAGAAGGAACACGGCTTTGCTCGGGCTTCTAGGGAGAGGAGGTGGGCCTTGCTGGGAGAGTTCTGTTCACCTTTTCAAAGTCAGCCCGGCGAGCCAGTATGTGACCAGCAGGATCATTCCCTGAGCGGGTCGTCTGGCTCACCTCACTTGTCTCTCTCCCCAGGGACACTTCTGCAGGGAGATCACCTCGCCTGGGAGCAGAAGGCAGGGAACCAATCCTCGGCTCTCCGCATCCCATTCCTCTCCAGGAGCTCCCCGGATGTGTGACAACCTCCTCTCCTCCCCCCTCCTGCCTCACCTCGCCCACCCTGATGGAGGCTGACTTGAACTCAAGCAGGACAGTAGCACAAAGCAGCAAGCTTGATCCAGGCCCTGTGGATGGTGTTGGCACAGGAAGAGCCTCAGATCTCATCACCCAAATGGGAAAATCGAGATTGACTCAGTTTATCTCATAGCTGGTTCCATCGCTAAATCCAGAAGAGAGTGTTTTACGTGTGAATAGGAAGGTCCCACGGACTAAGACACCAAGGGTGTGAGTGGCCGGAAGAAGCTTCTCAAAGCTGCAGGCAGCTGAGAGGTAGGGACTCGAGCATTATTCAGGAGTTGATGGTGCCCTCGTTCTGGAAAATCCACCTGAGTGAGGAAGTGGCCATTAACCAGAAACAGATATTTTAGACGGAGAAGCTGAGCACCGGGTCTGGTGAAGTGGGTGCAAAGGGGCCCCCGGGGGGTGCGGGGCAGGGTCGTCGCTCCACAGCCTTCGCTGCTGTTAGTGGAAAGGAATTAATCTCTGTGTGTGGGTGGAGATGAATATAGTCTCACATAACTCAGGAACCAGGGCCTGGGGCCTGGAGCGACCCCAGCATCATGGCCATCCCAGACTGCCCCGACATCCCACACATGGACTTAGCTAAGGCCAACAACCTGGCTTTGGGTGATGGAGGATGTGACCGGCCTGCCGAGGACAGAGAGTGAGACCCTGTCCCTGGGAGTCAGAAGTTGGTTCTCACCAAAGCGAGAACACATCCCAAAAAAGAGAGACCTCACAGCAGGACCCGGCACCTAGACCACCAGGCTGTGTCCACCAGCTCTATGTGCCACTTGGAATCTTCTGGGCCTCACCATTTCCTGCAGCCACCTGTCCTCAGGTCCCCATGGCCTATCCTAGCAGCCTGCCTGGGCCTGCTTCAGGCTGAGGAATGAAATGGCCCAGGGGAAACCCCCCAACACGCGCAGACACACGGGCGTCATAATCCCCAGCGGGCAGTCCTGATGCATTTCCTGAGCTTCCCTGGGGGTCTCATGGCATTAGCTGCTCAGAGCCATGGCCAGGTGGCTAGCACGCCCCTAGGTGGCATTCCCTGTTTCCTGTCCACATGCATTCCTCTTCCCACTCCCTTGGATCCCAAAACACTACCTCTCAGGCTCTGCTTTTCAGGAGCCCAGCCAGAGACACAGGGATGAGTGGGGTGAGGGGAACGCGCTTTCTTTTTTGGATCTTCATGGCTGTTGCCAAACTCAGAAGGGCTCCACTGTGCTTGGGAAGCTCCTGGTGGTGAAGGTAAGCTGTCCCCCGACACTTGGAGGGAGCCCCAGAGCTGGCGGGGGGAGGAAGGGAAGGTCCCTGGGGATGAACGTACCTAGCAGCATGTGGGGAAGGTTCTGGTTCAATGGGGAGGAGGCAGGAGCGTGAGGGAGGGGTTAGGAGCGGGCAGCCAGGGGTAAAATCATGCTCTGCCATTGCTGATCTGTAATTTTGGGCAAATGACTGTACCTCCGTTCACCTGGAAAAGGATGACGTCCTTCATTACCTGATGTAACCATGTGATTTTATGAAGTATTTAGCCGGAGACCCAGTAAGTGCTTAAGTAGTGGGTATGATTATGGTCTTTTTTTTTTTTTTCTTTTTTTACTTTGACTCCTCTGTGACAGAAACCTGAGTTTTAGATGCTGATTGTTCCTTTGTTCTAGAAAACAACCTGGATGAAGAAGTCTCCAACCATCATTCTTGGAGAAAGCTGTAAAGGCACCATCAACCCCAACCTAGAGACTGCAGATTCCAGTGAGCTGTTCTGTTGGTTTGTGCGATACATACTGTTGGGCCTGGGGAAGTCAAAGCTCCTTCTCTGCAGATTTCTGCCTTGGGCCTGAGGGGTGAGGGGAGCACAGCCCAGGAAAGATCAGTGGACCAGAAGGAAATAACTGGAAACACAGTTATCCCCTAGTGGAGGCAGAGATGGCAAATGGACAGGGAGCTCGGGGAAAGCGCTGCCTGGGGACACCGATGAGACATGGGACATTTGGAAGCTGAAAGGAGGGCACTCGGGCTTCATTTTCCTTCTGGAAGTTGGGCGTCCACACACGTGTGACATCATTGCTTGCCGCTGGCCACACACAACGCTTCAGAGTCTGGGGGTTTAATTCACCATCAGTGGCCAATGCAGCCTGACGGAGGGTCTCTGGACACGGCCAGGCTGGCTTAGTAAGAATTCTACAGACCAGCCCCACTTCCACCAGCCGCACTGTGATGGAGTGGCCCGCTCACACCGAGGGAGGGCCTGCTGCAGGTGAAATTCCAAAACCATGTATTCGTGTGATATTCGAGACTTTAAAACAAAGACCTTTGTTTGTTTGTTTGTTTTTTTATTTTTTTTTAAAGATTTTATTTATTTGACAGAGATAGAGACAGCCAGCGAGAGAAGGAACACAAGCAGGGGGAGTGGGAGAGGAAGAAGCAGGCTCATAGCGTAGGAGCCTGATGTGGGGCTTGATCCCATAACGCTGGGATCACGCCCTGAGCCGAAGGCAGACGCTTAACCGCTGTGCCACCCAGGCGCCCCGTTTGTTTTTGTTCTAAACTGAATATGTGCTCATGTTAGAGACCTGGACAGGACAAAGCAAAGATCCTGCCTTCTTGCCTTCCAGATACAGCTTTGATAGCTCTTCTTCTATTCATTTTCTCCTGCACATTTTATTCTTTTTAGGAGATCGGGGTCATCGCATATACATAGATTTTTCTGATGGGCTTTTTTATGAGAGTATTTCTCTTTTTATTAATTTTTTTAAAAATGTTAATAGTCCATGTCGTTCCATGTTATGGCTCTCTACCCGTTATTTAACTAGTTCCCTATTGTTGATCATTTAAGCTTTTCCCAGTTTTTGTGGTAATTAACACTCTAATGGCTATCCTGATACAAAGCTCTTTCCCTCCCGCCTGGCAGTGGTAGCATAGTTTCTCGGGAGTGGAATTACCAGGACCAGTGACCCGAACCCAGGAAAGCCTTTGCCCCGCGCTATCCAATTCACCTTCAGCCAGTTTGACTCCCACCAGCTCTACTGTTTCTTTTGTTGCTTTGGAGTGAAATCGATGTATAAGTCAGTCACTGGGGGTGGGACACTTTTATTGCATTATCCTGGGCTTTGGACTCCTGGTTAAGACTCCATTGAGAGCTAAGTTAAATGAACTCAAGATGCCCACCCTGATCCCTTTCAGGATGCACCTTCCAACCCCCCAGGAACCAGGTTGGACAAGAACGAACATTCCAAGGGCTTCCCCTGCCTCCTGGTGACAAGCTCCGAGAGTTTTCTGGTGTGTGTTGCTCAGGTCGGGGAACAAGGGAATAGCCTAGCTTGTCCCAGACAGCCTGATTAGCCTGGGTCTTCCAGGCCCCTGTCCCTGCTTGATTTTTGGTGCTAAACTATGCTTCTGAGAGAGGCTAGGCCTGCTGAATTTGACCTTCCCCTTCTGGGTTTCCTGCACAAACGGGGCCCTTGGGAGCACTGGAGCTAGAATCATGGAGGGTCCTGGGGCTCAGCTGTGAAACCGTTGCCTGCAGAGCCGTCTGTGGGCTCAGCCCAGACAAACCAGGGCAGCTTGTGGGTCCCTGCCCTCCCCTCAGCTGGGATCTTCTCTGGCACACTCACCTCAGCAGGGGACTGGTGAGGAGAAGGGCTGGATCAGTGCTAAGAGAAGTCTTGAAAGAGGTTAAAAATATGGATCTCAAGCAAAAGAGAATAAACAGGCACCCACAATTTTATTCAGCTCATCAATTAAGGCAGAAAGCAGAAATGCTGATTCAAATGGCATTTGAAGTATTGGGATTGATATAGTCCATTGGGAAAGACACACTAAAATAGATTTTTAATTTTTAAGACAAATCCAGTTAATGTCCTACAGAGCAATAAATCCTGGTTCTCTCCTCTCACTGGACGGGAGCCATTTGCATCTCCACTGGACAAACACCTGCAATGGAACCTGGCACTTCACAGACTCGGAGCCCTCAGTTAATAGTAAATGTCACAGTCAGACAACAGCCCATCCTCCTAAAAATATGGAAAATCTTTTGGTCAGCCTCTGAAACAAAACTTTCAGGTGATATTGGAAATACACCCAATCATTCTCTTGGCCTTATTTCGAGATTTGAGAGAGTTTTCATGAACCTTGCAAGCTTACAACCACCCCTGCAAAAACAACTCAAATCATGCACTCTACCATGCCAGCTCGGCAGGACCAGGGACCTTGGTGCATGAAAGCACTGCTAGACCTTGGAGGACAGTCGTCACTGTGCCAGCAGGAACTCTGTCTGGAGTCTTCATCTTACATGAGGTGTGTGTGGGCCTTAACTTTCTAGTTTTTCATATATTTCTGTGTCTTATATCTCCAAGCACATCACAAACTTTTTGATGGCAGAGTACATGACTTATAAATCCATAGGCTTTTAGAAATACAGATCCTTTGAGATTTTTAGTCCAATGCTCTCATTTATTAGAGAGCCTCTACTCCAGCTTTATTAAAGGACTTGCTTAAACCCAACTGGCTAGAAGGTGCAGAACCAGGAGAAGCACAAGACCACTAGACCCCTGTCCCAGGTTCTGCCCAGGCTTCTTCCTCCAGTCCAGGCACAACTTGAATGAGGCGTATATGGGTGGGATGGAAGGAAAGAAGGAAGGAAGGAAGGGAGGAGCGGGGCGGGGAGGAGAGGAGGAAGATGTTGGGGTGGGTGGATGGGTTGGGTGGGTGGGTAAATAGGTGGGTGAACAGGTGCATGGAGGGGTGGGCAGGTGGGGTGGATGGGTGGGTGGGTAGGTGAGTGAATGAATGGATAGATAGTAAATATAATGTTTAAATCTAAAGGAGGAAAGAACTTGTAACCAAAAATACAGTTACTCTCTTTTCTGGGAAAAGAAGACAAAATTAATTCTAACTTTACAAATTTCTTCCCCACTATTGTGCTCTTGAATGTTTGTGTTAAGGACAGGCAGCCTCTAGGGGGATCAAGGAGGTGGTGATACTGTCATCGTTTGCACGGTTCTCGACCCTGGCTGCACGTCGGAATTTCCTGGTACCGGTCTCCTCTTCAGGCCAATTAAATCCAAACCGCTCTGAATGGGGTCCTGACATCACGTGTGTATTTCAGCTCCTCAAGATGCTAATGACAGACCGTTGCGGGGCTGACAAGGAAGTCCAGGCTGTTCCTGACTCTGACTGGGAAGAGCCACTGTGCCCGAGGGGTTAGCGGGACTTGACGGCTCTGCTCTGCTCCCGGGGCTCTGAACTAACCAGCCCGATAAAAGGACCTTTCTGCAGGCCAGCACGGAGGAGCTGGAGCGGGCAGACCTTGCTCGGGCTGATGAGGAAACCCCCCTCTTAGGGAAGGGTGAGTGGCAGGCTGTGCAACGACTCTTGCTAGGAGTCAGCCTCCGAGAGATAGGACTTGGCATTGCTGTCTAAGGAAAATCTGGTTTCAGGAGAAAACTGCAGCCCGGCCTATTAGCCCCCTGCTGGCCCAGGCAGAGAACCCCAGGGCTGCGGGTTGGGGGGGGTGGGTGGAGCCCACGGTCTACCTCAAATACTTATGTACGGTCATCTTTTAATTTGTACTTATGTCCTTCTAAGATCTCCCTGTGGAGCTTAACCTTTTATCAAGATTTGCTACAAGAAGGGGACATAGGACCGTGCCTGAATCCTTTGTGACACTGCTGTGAAGACGCCATCTGTCGCGTGATCTCGCCACTTGAGAGGGACTTCGGCAACACGCCCCTAGAAGAGGTGATGGCAGGAAAATGTTTCTTTCTTGGAACACACAGGGCAATCCTTGAATCAGACAGTTAGAAGCTTTCTGCTTGCAGGTGAAGACAGCCAGCCACTCTTCCTACTCCATCAGCTCGCTTGCTGCTGGCCCCGGCCTCTCGGAGAAGCAGCTTCCGTCCTCCTGAGCTCCGCGTCGAAACCGCAACTGCGTGAGTCTTCATCTGCTCTTCCCATTTTTTCTGCATAAGGATTTAATAGGCGCCTAGGGGAGACCAGGCCCTTGACATACTTTATTTCATGTAGACTGGGCCCGAGAGCATCCCATGACGGGAACTCCTGCGGGAATGCACACCGGCCACGGTTGCCCCTCCACCAGTTTTTACAGGCTTCTAGACCACCCTGTAGAGGCCACTGCTGGTCCAGGGAAGGAAGGTCAGGAACCCCCGCGCCCTCCTCATGGAGCTCTGGGGCTTGGAGCTTCTCTCCCGATCTCCTCATGCCCTTCTCTGTGTTCCAGCTTCCGCAGGCCTCAGTTTACCCTGCAGACCCGTCCTTGCCAGCCTGCCCTGGGGCACACAGCAGGACCTGGGCTCTACAGCTCATGCAGCAAATTCACGGGGAAGAGGAACTGGCTGGCCCTGCCTGGGTCCACCCTGGTGCGATGGGCTCTGGCCACAGGGCTGGACATGACCTGCACACACAGGGAGGCCAGGGCAGAGGGTGGGGGGGGACGAGGACCGTCACACAGACGCATCGAAGTCACGCGCGGTGCCAGGCACAAGACATCGCACCAAGTCGAGATTCAGTATCACGTGCTGTTGTCAGACCAGTGTAGCTGGTCCAGCTATAGCTCAGGCTCTAATCGCAGCAGCAGCAGTGAGTGTATCGTTGGCATTAATTAGGAGATTTGGTAACATTCTTCCATCTAAAAATCAGTAAACTTTTTTGGGTATAATGTATACATGATAAGCTGCTTTCATTTGAAGTACATGATTTGATGAGCTTTGCCACCACTTTGCTCACTTTAATGAGCAAAGATACAGACTGAACGGCATCATTCCAGAACGTTCCCTCTGGCCCTTTCACTGTCCACTCTCTCTCTCTCTACCCCCGACCTCAGGCAGCCGCTAATCTACTTGGGTCACCAGAGCTTCCTTTGAGGTTTCTAGAATTTTATATACATGAAATCATACCATGTGAACTCTTGGGTCTGGCTTCTGTCCTTCAGGCTAACCGTTTTGAGATCCATCCAGGGTGTGGAGTGTGTCAGCAGTACGTTCCTTTTCCTTACTGAGTAACCCTGTTGCAGCGTGTGGACACTGCTCATTTGCTCATTGATTTGGCCCAATGAGCGCTCAGCAGGTAAGGGCAGGGGTCGGCCCTGGGACAGGGTGATGAATGGCAGGTGCCATCTGCCTTCGTTGGGCTGACCCACACCCTCATGGGAAGTCAGGCTTCAAGCACCCAGCTTGTTATCTGATGACCGCCATCTTAACGGCTACAATGGGTCCCTTGAGATATGGGGCTCTTTGAGGACCAAAGAGGTAGGCTTGCGGGAGGAACATTTGAGCCAAGATATGGAGGAGATGTCCCCAGACAAAGATATCAGGGCAGCACCTGGGTGGATGGACGAGCCTGGTGCAAGTTCTAGCAGAGGGAAGGAAGCTGCTGGGTGAGTAGGGCTGAACAGTGCCTGGTTCGGCAGTGTTTGGCATTATTCAAGTGACAGAAGGGTTTTAAGCAGAGGACTGGTATGAATAGATACCCAGACCTCAGGAGCAGTAGCAGCCACGGGAGACCCACCAGTGAGGTGCTCTTGCCGTAACACAGGGCAGAGCCAGCGATGGTGTAAATTAGAGTCAGGACACGAAGGCAAAGGTGGAGGGATTTGTGGACCATTGAGGACGAAGAATGTACTGAGGTTTAGGATCTCATAGCCAGGTGTTGGGGGGACCCCGATGCCTGGAGGAGGCCTGGCTGGCAGCAGTTCCCTGGTTCCCCTAGCCTAGATGCTGGGCATCCTCCCCATTCTGCTCAGCTCAGGTGGCCACAGCAAATACCACAGACAGTGGGGGTTAAACAACAGACATTCATTTCTCACAGTTCCAGAAGTTGGGAAGTCCAAGATCAAGGTGCAGGCTGATCTGGTGTCTGGCGAGGGCCCGCTTCCTGCTTTGCAGATGGCTGCCTTCACCCTGTATCCTCACATAGCAGAGAGCAGAAAAAGAAAGGAAGCTCTCTGTCTTCTTATGAAGACATTAATCCCATCATGGAGGCTCTACCCTCATGACCTAATCATCTCCCAAAGTCCCGCCTCCTAATACCATGGCCTTGGGGATTTGGGCTTCAATATATAAATTTGTGGCAGAGGCAGGGAAGATGGCACATAAATACTCAGTCCATAAAGCTCCTTCACCTCCTGTCCTGGATTTCCCAGTTGCTCTGTCTGGAAGCCCAGCCTCTCTGTGACTGTGGCACGCGTTCTCCTCAATCACCGTTCATGGCTGGGCTGCGGCCAGGTGCCCAGCCCAGCTCTTCAACCCCTCCTACAGGAGGCCAGCTCCTGCGTCCCAGGTTCCCAGGCTCAAGAGTGAGGCTTTCTGGGAAGCCCAGGGCTCTGGATTCACTCTGTGGCGACTCATGATCTGCCTCCCCCTGGAAGTATCAAAAATAGCTCAACGTCTTCAATGGCTTCCTCTCCACCCAGACCCGAGCCTGCAACTCTCATGGAAGCTTCAGTCCAGTGGCTTCACTCCAGACCACAGGGAGTCTTTCCACAACCCTAACATCTGTTCCGCCCCCCTGGGTTCCATCACTCCTCTTCTGTTGCGTCAGCCCTGGCCCTTGACTCTAATCCCAGACATTTCCCTCTGTTGACCCTTCTATTGGCCCATCTTCCAGTGCTGCTGCTGGACACTGCCCTTGGGATATGTTTGGTCCCGTGTCCAGTACCCTTCCGTGCTGGCCCTTCCCTGACCCCCAGCCCACTGAAGCCTGAGACAGCCTGGAGAGGAGGACAGTGGCCGCTCATTGCCCCCCACTGCAGGGCACCCCGGCACCACGCTTCCCCAGACCACTGTTGATGGGTTGGCCTTACCCTCTGACACCCAGTCTGGCTCTGGTCCACTGCCCTGGCCAAGGGCACCCATGTGGTCCAGCTTTTCCTCAGCTCCTTGACCTCTGCCTCCCGCCCTGCTGCTGAGTCCTACCGCTCCTTTATCACGAGGACCTGACTCCTCTTATAAGCAAGAGGGCGCATACCCCGGCTGACCCAATCAAAACTCCGTACCTGTGAAGACCACGTGGGTCCAGGCTCACACACACACGGAACACTCAGCGACTGGCAGACAAGGATTGGATGGGAGTCAAACATCACTGAAAGCCTGGATTCACACGCAGTCTCTTTTTGCCAGCAAATTCTACATAATACCCGGCTTCATGATATCCTTTACATGGAATTTCACTTCACAGCTACTTAATTACCTGCAGCTTCATTTGCCACAATCAATGGCTCAGTGGCGCTGAGGAGACACCTGGCAACAGTTGTTTATTTACAGGATGCTGATGGCGGCTACATGACGAAGCCAAATCGTCCCACTTGTTTATAAATCTGATCAAAGATGTAAAACACGGATTTTAACTAAATACCTTAGACAGGCCAAAGCCGCAGGCCCAGGAAGCCACTTTTCAGTGGATACTCTGGAGTCAGGTGACCATCGAGGCTCCTTGCAGCTGTCCATCCAGCCCCTCAGTCCCCACTCAGCCACGAAAGCAGACATCTCTGTGGCACACGTCCAACCAGGTGCCCTGTTTTTTTGTTTTCCTGCCAGCATGACATTAATGCATGTCTACTTCATGATATTTAATGCTTCTAGTTAAACCGGCTTCTTTGAAGAGGAAAGACTAATTTGCATGCGAATGCAAACCCAACAAACATTAAGTACACGCTGGAAGAAGGAACGAAGGAGTTTCCCGTTTATCAAGACAGTGATGGAGACACCTCATTTTCCACATAAAAGCACTGGTATTGGTTCTTCATGTTGCTACAGAACTTAATGATTTGCTGGGGCTGCCACAGATGCGATCTCTTTATATCAAGAGTGCTTCGATAATGTGACTTTCATTCCTGGCTAAGTGACAGGGTCTCCACCAGGGAGTCAAGGGACCCGCTCATGCCCGCTCCAAAACCAGCCCCTTTTCCACTCTGTGCCTCCAGAAACAAATCCTTGATTCTCACTCCTGCGTCCCATGGGGCAAGAGGCTAGTGAAGCTTAGTCATTTACTTGCTACGTTTTGGAAGAAGGGGATTCAGACCCAGCTTGTGGCCTCATGACGTCAGATCCCAAAGAAGCTAGAGCTCGGGCCTAATGTGAAGCCTGTGGTTGTATTACCCGGTACTTACGCTGGGCTCACTAGACCCTGAGACTTTTTAAAAATAGGAAAGAAATATTATTTTTCCTGGTCACCATTTAGAAATAACTCAACCTATTTTCCACTGACTTCACTAAAAATGCCATGACTGAGCTAAAAACAAGCAGAAAATGTTTGGTTCTAATGGAAGATTCTTCCCAAACGAGGATGCAACTGGGTTTCGCACATAGAGTGGTAGGGTCTGGGCTGCTCAGGCTAGAGGGGACCAGGGAGACCACCTTGCCCAGGTTCCCATCTGATAGATGGGCACACTGAAGCCCACACCTGAGGTCAGGGGCTCTGGTAAGTGTGCAGAGCCTGGGCTCAACTCCAGGCCTCCTGACTCCCAGACCCGGGTTCTTCTGCCACCTGTGCTTCTCGGATGGGACACACATCCCCCAGGAGTCAGGAGGTGGTGACCCCAGGGTCGTGCAGAGCCCAGGCCACCCACACCACCCACACCATCTGGAGCATCCCTTCTACCTGATGTGTTTTAGGGAAAACGTGGCTATTAAAGCAAAACACACAGGAATCTATTGAATAGAATGAAAACCTCGCATGAACTTTCAAGTTAACACGAAGTTCTACACGTAAACTTGGGCTACGTGGTAGGCCGGTATCGGCTGGAGCCCAGGCCCAGCCACGTTGGGGTGGAGAAACTTGGCTAGGGGGACGAGGTGGCGAAGGCGGAAAAGGGCTGCACTCTACCTTTGGGCTGGAATGGAAGGGCATGTGTCGTTCAGCCGATGCTTCCACTAGTTCGAGAAAACTTGAGAAAGGTGGGTACCAAAGTCTTCCTGACCCCTCCCCGGAGCATCTCTGAAGCTGAGATGCTGTGTCTTTCCTCTAGCAGTGCAGATCCTGACTGAGCAAAGGCTGCTCTTGACAAAGGGTCTGCACAGAAGGAACAGAGAGGCAGCCGCTGGGCTGAGCCCACCTGGGCCTGGCCACGGTCGGCCTGGGCCTGTGGCCGCTCCTGAGCCCTGGCCCATAGTGGAAACGGTTTCCTCCATCCTCACTGAGAGCTCCTGGGGGTGCAGGCAGCTCCTCGCACAGAGGGGAGAAAGAACTTGCTCACACAGTTGGAAGAAATGTTTAAGGAAAGCTGGCATGTTCTGCGCAAGAGATCAAGGCTGTGTTTTTCAGTTAAGTACCTTAAAACTCTGCACATTCATCACCCATCAGTGTGAAGGTCCACGTTGGCTTTCATGTCATATTCATGCTGGATTTGCTTCTTTAAACAAACTGCAGGAGGTTCTGGCTAACGCAGCGGAAGGACATGTGTGTAAGGAAGGAAAATCCGTACATGGCAGGGCAGAAAAAGGAAGAGGTGAGACTGGAGAGCTCAGGGACTAAGGACACCAAGAACCTCTCTGTGGGGACCTCCCGGGGCGGAGACAGGCCATAGCGCTTACAACGACTGCTCCGTATTTTCACAACATCTAGGACATCCGTTCCTGGAAGAGCCTTCCTCTGTCCTCAAGGAGAGGCACATGCCAATGAGTTTGATGTTACCAACCAGAGTTTTTACGGAGGAGCTCATGTGCTCCCTCTGCCTGGAGCCACCTTCACCACCTCGACGCCCGGCCCTTGCCTCTGCAGGTGCGGGCACCACTGATGTCCTCAGCAACGCCTCCTGTAACTGACCTCCTGCCAGCCAATCCCCATTCTTTTTTTTTTTTAAGATTTTATTTATTTATTTGAGACAGGGAGGTCTCCCTCCCAGTGCATGAGCACAAGTGGGGGTAGGCAGAGGGAGAAGGAGACTCCCCGCTGAGCAGGGATTCCCCCCCCACACCTCCGCAATGTGGGACTCGATCCCAGAACTCTGGGATCGTAACCTGAGCCGAAGGCAGATGCTTAACCAACTGAGCCACCACCTTAATCCCCATTCCTGAGATTCTTTTATCTCCTTTATGTTTTTTTTTCTTTTGAGCAGTAATCACTGTTTACTTCTATATATTTACTTATTTATAGTTTTAATTTTTTGCCTGTCCTGCATTAGCAGGCAAGCTCCGTGAAACCAGGGACTGCGGTCTTGTTTTCTTTGCTGGATTCCCTAGAATGGAGCCCACCACACAGGCTCTATTTAGAAACTTCCATTTTCTAAAGTACCTTCCTGTACAGAACAGCTAAAGATGATGGGAGAAATATGTAAAACATCCTTTTGAATATATGGCTGAGATTACAGCAATAAGCACAAATCTGGGAGCCTCGAAATCTGTATTTTTTGATCCCTGGTGGCTGAGAGCAGGGTCGGTAGAGTATGTGTACAGAGAAGGAGACACAGCCAGATGCCTGTTCAGGGTGGGAGGTCAAGTCAGGAACCCTCCTTTCTGAAGGGCGACAGCTCTCATAGGTGACCTCAAAAAAGCCCATCCTGCAGAGAAATGTGGAGGAGATCATTGTCTGCCTTTGTCTTAGTTTGGAGATTAGCAGAAAAAAATAAAATATATGCCTCCTGAAAATTCCTAGCTACTAGCCAGCTCTCACAGATTTGGAGTCCAAGTTCCCATTGTACAAATGGCCTTAAAACTGCCAACAAATATTTAAAGTGATCCAGATTGGTTCTGTCCCAGATCCTGGCAGAAGGAAGTATACATTCTTCCTGGAGAAAACACCTCTAAGAAGTCCAAGGGACTTGAGCTCACAGTCAAAAGTCACTACATGAAAATAAATAAAGAAACAAACAAAAAACAGACTCTTAAATACAGAGAGCAAACTGCTGGTTGCCAGAGGGGAGGTGGGGGGAAGGGTGAAATGAGAAACGGAGAATAAGCGTGTATTTATTGTGATGAGCACTAAGTAACGTATAAAATTGTTCAATCATTATATTGTGTACCTGAAACTATATAACACTGTATGTTTTTATTAACTTTTTAATTTTAATTCCAGTAGAGTTAACATAGAGTGTTATATCAGTTTTGGGTGTACAATATAGTGATTCAACAATTCCATGTATTAATCAATGCTCATCAGGATAAGTGTGCTCTTAATCCCCTTCACCCCTTTCACCCCTCCCCCCACCCACCTCCCTCTGGGAACCATCAGTTTGTTCTCTATGGTTCCCTATGGTTAAGGGTCTGATTCTTGGTTTGTCTCTCTCTCTCTTTTTTCCTTTGTTCATTTATTTTGTTTCTTAAATTCCACATATGAGTGAAATCATGAGTGAATCTCTGGCTGACTTATTTCACTTAGTATTATACTCCCTAAATCCATCCATGTTCTTGCAGATGGCAAGGTTTCATTCTTTTTTATGGCTACATAATATTCATACATGTGAATTAATTACATATATATGAATATTATGTAGTCATTATATATATATATATATATCTATATATATCTATCTCCATTCATCTATCAGTGGACAGTTGGGCTGCTTCCATAATTTGGCTATCGTAAATAATGCTGCAAAAAAAAAAAAACCATAGGGGTGCATATATCCCTCTGAATTAGTGTTTTTCTATTTTTTTGAGTAAATACCCAATAGTGCTATTACTAGATTATCAGTTAGTTCTATTTTTACCTTTGTGAGGAAACTTCACACTGTTTTCCAGAGTGACTGTACCCGTTGCATTCCCACCAACAGTGCATGAGGGCTCCTTTTTCTTCACATCTTCACCAACACTTGTTGTTTCTTATGTTTTTTTTATTTTATTTTAGCCATTCTGACAGGTGTGAGGTGATATCTCATTGTGGTTTCGATTTCCACTTCCCTGATGATGAGTTGAACATCTTTTCTTGCGTTAGCCATCTGGATGTCTTTGGAGAAATGTCTGTTCATGTCTTCTGCCCATTTTTTAATTGGGTTATTTGTTTTCTGGGTGTTGAGTTATATCAGTTCTTTATATATTTTTGATACTAACCCTTCATTGGATATGTCGTTTGCAAATATCTTCTCCCATTTAGTAGGTTGCCTTTGAGCTTAGAATATAACACTATATGTTAATTTTACTTCAATAACAAAGGAATTCAATAGAGTTCTATTTACTATGAGTAACTAATCAAAAAACAAAATAGAAAAAAATCATACTCATAATAAAAAGAAAAAATAAAAGTAAATAAATAAAACCAAAGACCTAGAGGCTGAAGGAGATGAATAAAGTTTTTAATTCAGTGAGTTGCATGAAAATCTGCAGTTAAGGTTCTATCCTGCTCCATTTCTTTTTTTTTTTTTTTTGAGGTTTTTTTTTAAAGATTTTATTTATTTATTTGAGAGAGAGAGAGAGAATAAGCAGGGGGAGGGGCAGAGGGAGAAGGACAAGCAGGCTCCCCACTGAGTAAGGAGCCCAATGTGGGGCTGGATCCCAGGACCCCAGGATCATGACCTGAGTGGAAGGCAGGCGCTTAACCAACTAAGCCACCCAGCCACCCCACCCTACACCATTTCTAATAAAAACTTAATTGGATTGGATTAAGGCAAGATGGGTATGACCACATATTTTTTAAAAAAAATTTTTATGTTATGTTAGTCACCATACAGTACATCATTAGTTTTTGACATAGTGTTCCATGATTCATTATTTGCATTTAACACCCAGTACTCATTACAACACGTGCCCTCCTTAATACCCATCACCCGGCTACCCCATCCTCCCCCTCCCTTCTGAAACCCTCAGACTTTTCCTGGAGTCCATAGACTCTCATGGTTCATATCCCCCTCTGACTTCCCCCTCTTCCATTTTTCATTCCTTTCCCTAATGTCCTCCTTGCTATTCCTTATGTTCCACATGTGAGTGATACCATATGATAATTGTCTTTCTCTGGCTTGACTTATTTCACTTAGCATAATCCCCTCCAGTTCCAACCATGTGGATGAAAATGGTGGGTATTCATCCTTTCTGATGGCTGAGTAATATTCCATTGTATATATGAACCACATCTTCTTTATCCATTCATCTGTTGAAGGGCATCTCGGCTCCTTCCACAGTTTAGCTACTGTGGACATTGCTGCTATGAACATTGAGGTGCATGTGCCCCTTCTTTTCACTACATCTGTATCTTTGGGGTAATTACCCAGTAGTGCAATTGCTGGGTCATAGGGTAGCTCTATTTTTAACTTTTTGAGGAAACTCCATACTGTTTTCCAAAGCGGCTGTACAAGCTTGCTTTTCCACCAACAGTGTAAGAAGGTTCCCCTTTCTCCACATCCTCCTCAACATTTGTTGTTTCCTGCCTTGCTAGTTTTTGCCATTCTAACTGGTGTAAGGTGGTATCCCAATGTGGTTTTGATTTGAATTTCCCTGATGGCTGATGATGTTTAACATTTTTTTTCATGTGTCTGTTAGCCATTTGTATGTCTTCTTTGGAGAGTGTCTGTTCATGTCTTCTGCCCATTTTTTGACTTGATTATTTGCTTTTTGGGTGTTGAGTTTGAGAAGTTCATTATAGATCTTAGATACCAGCCCTTTATCTGTAATGTCATTTGCAAATATCTTCTCCCATTCCATGGGTTGACACTTAGTTTTGTTGACCGTTTGCTTTGCTGTGCAGAAGCCTTTTATCTTGATGAAGTCCCAAAAGTTCATTTTTGCTTTTATTTTCCTTGCCTTTGGAGACGTGTCTTGAAAGAAGTTGCTGTGGCTGATGTCAAAGAGGCTACTGCCTATGTTCTCCTCTAGGCTTTTGATGGATTCCTGTCTCACATTGAGGTCTTTCATCCATTTAGAGTTTATCTTTGTGTATGGTGTATCAGAATGGTCCAATTTCATTCTTCTGTATGTAGTTTCCCAATTTTCCCAGCACCATTTATTGAAGAGACTGTCTTTTTACCATTGGATATTTTTTTCCCACTTTGTCATAGATTAGTTGACCATAGAGTTGAGGGTCCATTTCTGGACTCTCTATTCTGTTCCACTAATCTACATGACCACATTTTTTTAAATAATACTTTTAAGGTTCAGGAAATCTAATTTAAGTATACCTTGCATTTTTATAGTGATTTTTACACTTTACAGAGAATTTTCACATACATTATCTCGTTTATCTCATAAAACAGTGTTGATTCTTTAAGCAATCATTTAAATTTAGAATTTAAACAAAATTGGGAAGAAAAAATTGTTTAAGTCACTAAATATATGATCAAACCAGCCACTGTGAAAGAATCAGTAGAAGCTACAAACTACAAAATAAGCACTGCAGAAACAACAAGTTGGACAATCATCAGGCACAGAAAACAAACTAAGGATATCATGTTTAAAGAAATAAAAGGGAATATCAGAAAATACAGAACCACAGAACAAGAGGCTATGAAATCACTAGGCAGATCCTGAAAATACCAAATAGAACTTTTAGAAAGGAAAAATAGAATTGATATTACCAGCTCGAAGCATGACTTAAATAGCGTATAAGATATAGCCAAGGAGAGACTTAGTGAAGTGGAAAGTAGATGTAAGAAATAGCACACTAAACGAGAGAGAGAGAGAGAGAGAGAGAGAGAGAGAGAGAGAGATGGAAAATATGAAAAGGAAGTATCAAGAGAAATAACAGTTGAAGAAAGAAGATCCAAAATACATCTTTTTAGAATACCAGAAGGACATCGCAGAAACAGTGGAGAAAAACCTCTATTTCTGGAAATAATGACCAAGAATTTTCCAGAACTGATGAAAGACACCAATCTTCAGATTCCTCAGATTCAGCAATACCAAGGAATCTCAAGCAGAATAATAAAAAGAAATGCACACCCGATGGATTGCAAAACCCTAAAACATGCTCTCCCTCCGCTCCAAAGCTTTGAAAGTTCCTGGACAGGAAGATGTATTACTGACAAGGGAGTAACAATTCAAAGGAATCACCAATAATAGTATCCAGGAAACAAAAGAACAATACTTTCTATGTTCTAAGAGAAAATATCTGTTATACAGGACTGAATAGGCTAAGAACAAATGAAGCCAAATATCAGTGTCTTACTACACAAAGGTTTATTTCATGCTTACCTCAAATATCCCACAAATCAAGTAACCCTCCAAGGCAACTTCCCACTATCCAGAGACTCACGAATCCAGGCTTCCTATGTCTTGTGTCTCCATCATCTCAGCACATGGCCTGCAGAACCAACAAAGAAGGGGAGGAGAGAACCAGAGTCATGCTGGGTATTCTTGCTGCCTCAGCCCAGAAATAACATGTGACTTCTGTTCATAATCCATTGGCCAGAACTAATCATATAGCCCCACCCAATTGCAAAAGAGGATACAGGGTGTGTGTGGTGGGAGAACAAACAAATATTCAGAGAGCATTACCTCCTGCCACTTTCAAGAACAAAAGCAAAGTAAAAACATTTTCAGATAAACCAAAGTTGGTAGAATCTATTACTAACAGATTTTCATTAAAGGAACTTCCTAAAAAGGATGTAATTAAGGAATAGGGGAAATAATCCCCTCAAAAGTTCTCAGGTACAAAAAGGAACAGTAGACAGGTGAATAGCAGATGTGGGGAAAAAATCCAAAAAATTATTAACTGTATAAAACAATAGCAATGGTGCTTAATCTGTGAGGTTAAAAAAAACTCAAGCTGGAACCCAAATCCTGGACACATATAGCATAATCCTGGAGGGGTGTGATTGACACATTATGGCATTTTATGTGTTTTATAGTTTCCTTTTAGTGTTCTAGAGGAGTCTGTCAAATTGAATAAAGACACTAAAATATCTAGGATAACTACTAAAATAACGGAACTAAAATGCATAACTTCCAGGGCATAGAGCATAGGACTCTTGATCTCAGGGCTGTGAGTCTGAGCCCCACATCAGGTGTGAGATTATTTCAAAGTAAAATTTTTTTAAAAAAAATT
Source organism: Ailuropoda melanoleuca (assembly GCF_002007445.2). Lineage (NCBI taxonomy): Eukaryota > Metazoa > Chordata > Mammalia > Carnivora > Ursidae > Ailuropoda > Ailuropoda melanoleuca. The sequence continues at coordinate 62,227,885 of NC_048223.1, forward strand.
TAAACATAAAATAAAATAACATGCATGACTTCCAAACTGTTGGGGGTGGAGATACAATCTATCCAACAGAAGGCAAAAAAGGATGGAGATGGGGGGATGGGCAGACAGGAAATATGAAACAACTAGTACAAAATACAATAGTATAAATGACAAAAATATATCAGTAATCAAAACAAATGTAAATGACCAAACTCAGACTAATAGACAAAGATGATCAGATCATATTTACTTAGATCCAGCAATTTCTTATCTGTGAGAGAGATCATAACAGTGAACATATCCATGTCCTATGTGCCAAGCACTGTTCTGAGTGCACTAGAGATGTTAACTCATTTACTCCTTGCAGAAGCCCAATGGGACAGACACTATTTTGATAAGAAAACCAAGTTTCAGTGAAGTTAAATAACTTGGTCATATAACTTGAGCGGCAAAGTGGTGACTTGAACCCAGGCAAACTCTTCCTAGAGTTTGTACTTTTTACCTTGGTATTTATCACCTCTTACAGAAGGCCCCAGAAAGGAGGAAAGGGAAATAACAGAGAAAGATATATCAGGTAAATATTAACCAAAAGAAAGTTGGCATAATGACATTTATATTAGACTTTCAGGAAAAAAGTATTATTGAAGATAAAGAGATAAAAATACAATTCACTAGAAGCTTTAATAGTTTCAGACTTGTATGTCTTTCATAGCATCATTTTAAAATACACGGAGTAAAAACTGACGGAACTACAAAGAAAGGTTGACCAATACACCGTCAGAGCAGGACACTTTAACATACCTCTCTCAGTAGACAGAAAATCAATAAGGACGTAGAATATTTGACCAAGTTTGATCCGTGGGACACATATGGAACACACTATCCAACAACTCAAAAATTCACGTTTTTCCATGTGTACATGGAACATTCATAAAAATTGATCACATAGTAGACCATAAAACATCACTGAACAAAGCTCAAAGAATCATCATCCAAACCACAGTTCCTGGCCACAATGCAATTACCTTAGAGATCAATAATAGTTCACAGCTAAAAATAGTGCCTTGATCTGAGGACAACAGCTCAGAGGAAGGATGTGTGAGATGAAACCAAGGAAGTGGCTCCGGACATGAGGAAGAAGGATAGATTCTATAGATGTTTCTTTTTTTTTCTTTTAAGATTTTATTTATTTATTCGACAGAGAGAGAGACAGCCAGCGAGAGAGGGAACACAAGCAGGGGGAGTGGGAGAGGAAGAATCAGGCTCCTAGCAGAGGAGCCTGATGTGGGGCTCGATCCCACAACACTGGGATCATGCCCTGAGCCGAAGGCAGATGCTTAATGACTGTGCCACCCAAGCACCCCCTCTATAGATGTTTCTAATATCAGCAAAGGAGTTGAAGACATCCCCCAAGTTTGTAGCTCGGGCAACCCGAGGGTGGCACGGCCATTTATCAAGAGCTAAGGAGAGCTGAAGGATAAAGTAATGCCAGCGACTGCAAGGAGACGAGGCAGGATGAAGTTTTGAAAACAGAACATTAGCATTGACTTCGGTGAGAGCAATTTCATTAGTGAACGGAGTGGCAGGGGCTGAATCTAGGTGGACCAGTTTGAGGAATGAATGAGAGAACAAGCAAGTCAGTAAGTATGGATCTCTCTTCTAAAAAAACGTAATAAGGAAAGAAAAGAGGATACCAGGGAAAGAAGGATTTATTGTCTGTTTTTGTCTATAGTTTTGAATGGGAAGGACAAATGGGAAGACAAAAGGAAAATGGCTGTGAGCATAGCCCCCAAGGGGATCTGGGATCACCTCCAGTGCTTTCCTGCCATTCCTGCTGCTCATGGTCTACTCTACCCTTAAACCTGTGAGTGGATGTGGGGCTGGAGGGGTGTAGCCAAACCCACTCATTTGTCCTCCACCGTCACCATATTCCATTGCCAGCCCCCTGCCCTTCAACAAACCTCTGCCATTTCTAGGTCCCAGCTTTTGGAGTCATGCCTGACACACTCATGACGACAACCCCCGTGTCTCAGGTGCCACTGGGCTCTGCTGCAAGGGAAAGGAAAGCTCCAGAGTGAGATGGGGTGAGGTGGGACACTGTGCAGAAGGACAGTGGCTCCATCGTGTCCTTGGGAACACACACTTCTCTTTTTGGTCCCCCCTGATTGGTCCTTTTTAAAACTACTACAATATTGAATGGATTGCAGTGGGGTAGGGGCAAGAAAATGCTCGTGTTAACGTGTGCAGGCAATTTGAAAATGGCATTGTGTCAGAGCCAAGTATAACACACAGCTAAAATTAAGGCTGCAGCTATTCGATTTCCTCTTTTGTAGTGGCAGGATGTTAGGAATATTATGTTGGAGGATAATGAAACTACAGTGTGCAGAAGAAGGGCCCAAAATTGTTATAATTACCACTGTAATTGTTAGTCAACCCCTTAATGCAGGAACACAATGGAGCCAAATTATGTTACCTTAAAGTGGTGATCGGATTCTTTCCCATTTCTTTGTGCCATTGTCTCCCTTCCCAAGCTCCTGTTCTGCGTTCCCCCTCCTCTCTCTCCTCTCAGTCTCCTGAGCTTGCCCAGGGATCTCTCTGTCCCCCCTGCCAAACACATACCTTCCCTCTCTGAGCCCCTCGTGTCCTTGCCTTTGTCAAGGCTTGCTCACAGCCTGTTTTAATAATTTTATTCTTATTAAAATTTAATATATGTACGTTTTGTAACATACATTCATTGTAGAAAAGTACAAGGAAGAAAATAAGAAATCATTTGTAATCCTCACTACCCAGACATATCTAACGTAGGTTAACACTTTCACGTATATAATTCTCTCATTTCTGTGTGCACTATCTATGTGTATATGTATGAAACTTAATTGATCATCTGGTGCCTGGATTGCCCTTAACTGACCTTACTAAGAAAGAAACTCAGATATATACTTGAAGTAGATAGAAGTTGGGAGGATCCCATCCCACCACCCCACCCCTGGGAGTCAGCTGCTGTGAATATCCCAGAGCAGGGAGTGCACTGCTCCCAGAGTGGGGAGGGAGAAACAAAGAGAAGGAAGAGCAGAATGGCCCAAGGCTGCACTCTGTGTGACTTCTTCATGACCCCTCCAAATCCCCTAGAGAGTCTGTTGAATTCCAAAAAGCCTGGTGTGAGTAACTTCTGGGTTGTGGAAATGAAAGAAGGGCCCAGGTCCACATCAGTGAACAGTGGCTGAGGCAGCCCTTGAGAAAGATGGAGCCCCAGAAGCAAAAATCTGAAGGATGCTAAGACCCTGCCCCAGTCTGCACCCCAGGAATGGGCAGCCTCCTTGGAGGGAGGATTAAGGGGCTCATGGTAACTTCATCCACCACTCAACAGATGTGGAAGCCACCTGCCATCTTCCTATGTGCTCATGCGTGTGCATGCGCGTGCGCACACACATTTTTTCCTGCAAAAACCAGGATCATATTACTTATAATTTACAAATGATTACAATTGTGATGATTAGCTTTGCTTCCCCTCTGCATACATACGCTGTGATCCAAGTCTTTACAGGGTGTCCCCCTCTGCCAGCAGCAACGCTGAGCTGGAAAAACAACGATGCAGCCGAAACTGTGCAAATGATCTTCGTAACCAAGGAGAAAACGGTGATTGTTTAGTGACTTTTCAAAAACTTTATGAAAACACTGAAAGCTCTCTTGCTGTTGGCTATAAATGTATAGGGAAATGAAAACCTGGTAAAAACTTGTGTTTATTTAGCACACGGTAACTTATAACATTAGAAACACTGACAGGGTGTTTTATTTCTTTGTAACAAACTTAGGAAGAGGAAGTTGAACAGCCACTTATACTTCTATGTGACACCGTGAGTCATGTAACTTACCAAACTGAGCCTATCTTTTTTGATGCTTTGGCCACATGTCATATTCCCATCCAAGTTTGGATCAAGTCCCAACAGTTTGTCTTTGGTGCTTTCAAGGTCTTGCTGTATCTCTGAGAGCTCCTTTAATGTGACGTTTCTGCGGGTGTCGCTTCCTTGCTGACATCCACTGGACTTGTCCTGCAGGCTGCGTACCACAGACGGAGGCCTGCTCTTCCAACGTCACTCAGCTGTCGGCATTTACAGATCTTCTCATCTTCAATTGCAATCCCCCATTTCATTTTTGCTTCTTTGCTGGGCTTTCATCTTTGTTGGCCAATTCCCTCTTTCAACCACCCATTTTGGTAAAATGGCGCATGGGTTCATCGCTGGGCGACAAGAAGGCAGCGCGGCAGCACCTCTGCTCTCTGTGTGTAAATGGACTTGCTAGTAACAGATCCATGGCGGCCAGCTGCCCACGGACTTTGAAAGACATGGCATGGCTGGTCACTGGTCACGATGGGCTTCTGTCACTTACTTAGTAACTAGCTGTGAAGAGCTACTTTATACAATTACTCATAGTGATACAAGTGGTAACTGGAAGATGAACCGTGTTCCTGAGGGGCTCGCCTTATTTTGCTAAACTGCATGAATGAAAGCCGTGCATATCAGAACCATGCAAAGCAAGGACTGTCTGTACAATGTATTGCCTATGCTTAGGGTAGAAGAAGGAAAACCTAATTTAGAATTCTTGTCCATTTCTCACTTGGGAGTCTCCTCTTGAGTCTAGTTTCTATTTTTTCCCTCCCCAATTTTGTCTTTCCTCTCATTTTGGGTCATCTTGTCTCTCCTCCCCAGCCTTTCTCCCTTCCTTAGGTTTCTTGTGTTCTTGCCTTTGTTTTGGACACCTGCGAAATCAAGTTCCAGGGAGTGAGTGGACTGGCGGGTGGAACCCTACACTCCTCATGGGCTGAACACACTGGACTTGTTCCCTGAAGGATGAAACACGGGAGGCTAGCTCCCTAAATTAAAGGCACAAAATAGTGTCCAATCCAGAAAACCAAGAGCTAGACACCACTGAGTGTCACTGGACTCTTTCCAGGTATCGTCACTGTGTTTCTATTTGTGGAAGAGCACGCTGAAAAGGTGCCGTTCGTCATTCTGCCAAGGAGTGAGTACAAAAATGGCAGAGGAGAGACACAGAGGACTTGAGGGGTTTGAGGAAACGTACTGCATAGCAGGAAATGGAGACAGCAAATGCAAACTCTTAATTCCTCTCTAGGGAGTGAGCAAGTTCTTGAGGACAAACCTTCTCTTTGTGCCATAATCTCATTTTGTAGTTATTCTGAGCACCTAGTCCTTTGTACAGAGGGGACATTCCTCCAGTGTTGGTTCCACGGAGAAAGGACTCCTGGTTTGACCGCACCTGGTGATAGAAGCCTGGGTAATTCTCATTTCTTCAGGGCAGGCATGCTGTGCGGTCATCCTTTACACAATAAAGAAAATTACCCCCAACTGAGCCCCCAGAAGGGTAGGCAGTTAGCAATCTTAAAGGCTCTTGGGAGAAAACAAGTCATTTGATTTATAGAGTATAGGCTAAGTAGGTGAGGAGTGGAGCCAAATGTGTCTCTCTGAAGCCCGATCAATCTCATAAGCTCCTGATATGCACGGAAACAACCAGGCTAGAAGCAGAAGGTGTTTGTTTTGCTCTGATAATAGGCTACCCCAGCAAACCATTTGGCGCCTGCTTCAGGGAGCTGGTGGATCAGAGGCAGAAGCTTGAAGTATCTGGGAGGAATTCAAGAAGATTTGGAGAGGAAAACAAAAGCTCCTCATGCATTAAATCCCAGCAGCAATCTGACTTGGGCTTGTTATAATTCTGCCTTCACCTGCTTCCAATGATCTCCTTCCTAGGGGAAAAGAGGAATCAGAGACAGCTGATGCCCTGTGAGGTTATTCTAAATGCAAAACCGACAGACAGAAGGCTTTATACCATTTACGAGAGAGAACCGCCTCCAAAAGTACTCTGCATTTTGTTTAATAGCTACTCTCCTGACCCCTCGTTTAGATGTCCTGAGCAGGGAGGGAGAGGCCTATGAAGGTGGTCCCGGTAATATGATACTCCAATCCTTGAGATTTCGGGTATTGGGCAGGAAACACCTTTGGCAACAATTCTCCTATGAGTTCAGAAGTCATTTTCTCCAAAAAAAAAAAAAAGAAAGAAAGAAAAAAAAGAAAAGAAAGGTGGGGGTGGGGTGGGTAATGGGGGATGAGGGACAAACAGTCTGACAAAAAATGTTATCTGCTTTATAAATTTCTTTATATGAAAAAATTGCAAAGGCAGAACCATGAAGTCATACTCAAAAGTTTAATGGCTACATCTTTTTTAAATTAAATAAACTTGATTAGATTATAGATGATCATAAAGATGGTGGCTACATGCATATGGAGACTGCAAGTGTCTGGAAACATCTAATTTTCTTACTTGCTTAAAGGTTGTGGTTCTCAGTGGTCCATAGATCAACACCATTAGTGGTGGGTCTTATTAAGAATGCAGAATCCTTAACTTTACCCCTGGAAGTACTAAATCAGTACTCAGGGAAATATCACCCAGGAATCTGCATTTTAACCACTGATATTCTCACTCAACATTGACACCTGCTGCTTCAGGGGAATCTTTGAGAGCCGTGGCAATGCCGTGGCAATGCCAGTGCTTGGGACACTGTCAGGAAACTCAATAATTAGATCTGGACCAGTTTCATTACTCGACTCCTCTGCTTTTAGCAACGTCTCCTTTTATAAAGTTGTAACAACAACCTTTGGGCCTTGGATCTGCTTTCTAGATATTTATAGATCAAATATGCTTTGCTTAAGATGCTGAGCCTCTCACCCACGTGCCCAGCAGGCTGTGGCTTCTCATGCAGAAGGAATAAACATGTGTGAGTGGGACTGGACAGTTGTCTCCAGGAGCCAGACTCTGGTGCTCAACTCTGACTGTCAAGAGATTCTTGTCCTGGTGGTAGGGTGACCAGTAGTTCCAGTTTTCCCAGGGCTGAGGGGGTTCCCAAGGCAGAGGACTTTCAGTTTTAAAACCAGCAAAGTCCCAGGCAAACTGGTGTTGGTCACCCTACATGGCGATACTACCACACTCTAGCAAATTCCACCAGAGACTGAGAAACCAGTCCCAATTTATTCTACACTAGAAATATAATTGCCAAATGTGTGATCAGTCAACTCAATATTTCAATGGAAAAGTCCACTTCGGATTTCAGTTACAATTCTCAGGGATCACCCACACGTCTGACCAATGGGCTTTAAATTAGGAGGTTCCCACAAACCCCCTTCAGTTCTGATAATTCACTAGAATGACTCGCAGAACTCAGGAAAACTTTATTATAAAAGCTACAACTCAGAAACAGCCAAATGGAAGAGATACACGGGGTGAGGCATGAGGGATGGCAGACACAGAGGTTCCATGGTCTCTCGTGGAATCCAGGGTGCCCCCCTCCCAGCACATCCACGTATTCGCCAACCAGGAAGCTCTGTTTCAGTGTATCTATTAAAGTTTCATTGTGTATGATTGGTTAAATCATTGGCTGAGTGACTGAACTAAATCTCCAGGCCCTCTCCCAGGAATTGGGCTGGGGCTGATAGTTCACCCTCTAATCATGCAGTTGATTCTTCTGGGACCAGCCCCCATCCAGAACCTCGGGAGAGTCTCCACACCCTGGGCCAGGACTCACCTCATTAGCATAAACTCCAGTGTGAATGAAAGGGGCTTGTTGTAAGTAACAAAAGACACTCCTATCAGTCAGAAATTCCAAGGGTTTTAGGAGCTCTGTGTCAGGAACTAGGGACAAAAACCAAATATGCTTTTTACTGTACCACACACCCATAACCATACAAGGAGACCTGCTGAGGGGACAAGAGCACTCTTGTCAGCCGATGAGGGCATCCTCCTCCAGCACAGCGCTGGAACAGCATTCAACATTTGTCACACTTTGACGCTTCTCTGACTCAGTTACCATATTGCACATCCTAACTTTGATAAGATTTGACACATCTCCATCATGGCAGCTTGGAAGCAAAGGCTCTCCCTGGGAGACAGACACCTCAGCCTCAGCAGTGATGCTCTTAGGACATCTCCGAGGTGGAGGGATTTTCTGCAGCTGGATGGTGTCATTCATTTCTCTCTTGCCCTCCAATCCTAGGAGAACATCCTACTTAGAGCCAGTGTCGCCCTGACTTCACAGTGATCTTTCTCAAGACAGTTTTTCAGATTGTGATATTATTTTTTAATTGAGAAAAATTGGAAAATAAGTGCAAAGTTAAATAAGTTATGAGGAAATACCAAATACAACATCCTGCAGCCACAGGAAGTGACGTTTAACTTTTAATGACCTGGGAGAGTGTTCACAATATTATGTGAAGTCACATGCTTCCAAAAAAGTCTGCAAAGAAATGCATTTGTATGTTAACAGCTGTTATCACTAGGGTGATGAAATGAGAGTTGTTTTTCATTTTCTTCTCTATGCTTTCCTTCCTCTTCTATTTTTTTTCCTACAATGATCATGCATAATTTTTATAACCAGGAAAAAAATATATTAATATATTAGGCAATATAGGCCATACAACGATGTGTTCTGACTTGTCCCTTGCCTAACCCTGCTAACATGATTTTACCTCTGCTCTTTGGGCTCCTGGCTTCCTTCTGGAGCCTCTTTCAGTGTGGTCTCTTGTGAGTGCCCATCCCTGAGGTCACGCTCTACCCCCGTCATTCCCTCCAGACCTCAGAGAAAGCCTGACATTGTATTGTACTTGCTCCCATCCCCGCCCCTATCCCCGCAACAATTTGGCAAACCTTCCTGAGAATCTGTTTCCGCTAAATTCTGGCACACGAGGAAGCACTGTCAGGAGGAAATTAGACATGTAGGGAGGGAAATAAGTTAGTCTACAAAAATCCATTGTGTTTTCATTATGGGTCCATCAGTACGTATGTGAGTAGATCATCTCGTGTCACCAGAGACTAGTCCACGCTGATAAGCAGTGTCTCTGCAGGTCTGAAGACCAGAAGGAACCCATTTTCAAGAAGACCTTATTTTCACAGGCAATTGTCCCCCTTAATCAATTCAAGATTATGTTCAACAAGCACTTATTGAGCATCTGTTGTGTACCAGGCCCTGGGGATGAAAAGAAATAATCCCATTCAATATAATGACTGACACAGGACGTACTAAATAAATGTGTGATGAATAAAAACAACAGATGAGAAAATAGGCTTGCCTAAATCTATCCAAAGAGCCAGAGACAAAAGAAAGACTAAAAATTGAATTTCCTCGTTATCTGATAACCCAAACTACACAATTGTTCAACTAATTAAATCTCGACCTTGCCGCCACAGTGATGACCCCTCTGGCCTTCCCCACTTCCCTTCTGGGCAGTCCTTCCAGGCCTCCCTCTTTCTTCCGGCTAATTCCATGCACCAAAGTTCAGAAGACTCAGCTCTTCTGAGCCCAAGTGACTTCTTAGGGTCCTTGTCAAGATCACGTACCGAAGATAGCTTTTCAATGTTCAGTGACAGTGGTTCTCCCAAGCCTTCATTTCTTGAAGTCAGTGGTTCTCAGCGCCCCCCAGAGGTCACTTGGTGTATCTGGAGATCTTCTTTTGTCCTCACAACCGGGGGAGACTACGGCTCCCGTGTGGCGGGTAGAGTCCAAAGATGCTGCTAAACCCCTAAAAAGCCCAGGAGAGGCCGCATAATAAAGACGAGTCCAGCCCCAAGTGTCGAAAATGCCACTATCGAGACGCCTGCTCCGAGGGAAGCATCCCGAGATGACTCTACAGGTAGCCCCTGACTTTGGTTCTCCCTCACCATTCCTATAAATTCTAATTCACGGAGCCTAGAGCTCGGCACCGTGCCCCAGGGACACCGAGACGTGTGCTGAGCACAGCCCTCTGCCACATCGATGGCAACAGGTCAGTCCCTCGGGCTCTGAGGCCGGGCCCAAGTCCATGGTGGGCTCTCTCACTCATGAACTATGAGACTTCGGCTTTAGTGTTTCCATCTTTCAACTTGTTTTAAGTAGCAAAAAATCATGAAAAAGCAGGAAATAGCACCCACATCTTTGGAGGTGTTGGGAAGATTTATCACAGCCCATGTGATGTACTTCCTGCAAGTGCTGGTCACAGCCGAGAGCTCTGTAAACGCCAGCTGATGATGGTAATGGTACAAGCTACCTGAAGGTTTTAGCTTTCCTTTTAGGAATTGTTTGTTTCTAAAACCAATTATCTTTATGAGATTTTTGGAGAGCTAAATTGAAACCTTTTAACTGAAAAACTTAGTTCTTGCCCATAAGCCCAGGGAAGAGGAGGCGGCGGGGGAGCTGGGGGCAGAGGGCATTGGAAGCACCAGAATTACCAAATACGGATACTGGTTCAAACACACAAGCCCTAGGAACTGGGAACTTTCACTTTTGTTCTATTTTTAAATTTAAATGAGAATTTCAAACAAATTTCTGTACTGATTAATGTACTTGGAGTTTGCTTTTTGCCGAATCAGCTGGGGTCCACTCTCCGCAGCTCGGGTTCGGGCACCGAGAAGACGTCTGGCATCCAGGCCAGTGAACAGGGAGCTGCTTCCACGGCATCTTCTGCTTGGCTGGGGGGGAGGGGGTTATCGGCCTGGCAAGGGCTGGGCGTGGAGGGCTTTCGAGGCCATGCGTCTCAAGAAGCACTTGTTTTTCTCCATTTATTCATCCAACAAACAATATTATTGAGTGCCTGCTATGAGCCACGTCTTGCCTTCACTTGCTACCCTGCCCACAACCTGGGTCTGCATCTGAAAAACTTTTAGTTCATTCGTACAATAAAAATTCATTTTCCCAAGCCAAGAGAGAAAAGGTAAACAAAAAAAAGGTGTGGAATACCCTTTGCTACAATAACCCTTGGTGTATATACTGATTCACAGCTTAGAAAGCACCTGTACTCCCGTTATCTCATTCTGTCTGTTTTCCTGGGTTCCCCTCTGGCTGCCAAGGGTAGATACATACCCTCATTACCACCGTTATTATTACTCATACCCAATAACTAGCAATGACCATTCCATTCTTGAAGTCAATAACATCGCAGCTGAGCCAGCAAGGAATTTCAAGGGTGGGAATCGCCTCTCTTTTCCTTAGTCACAGGAGAGATAATGATCTGCTGGTCCCTCCAACTCTATACTGCAACGGGGAAGATGCCCCATGGCTGCTGCCCAGCAGACAAGTGCCCCCAGCTTTGCAGGACTTTGGGAGGGAAATGTCGGGCTGTAGGTAAAGCCAAGTGGGAACAAGGACAGTGGGTGTCAAAGACATCCTGAGCCCCCAACTTCCTATATTAGAAAACAGAGGCAACGGATCGACTTCAAAAGTGAATTGGAGGTTCAGCATGCAGTGGGGGTGAGGGTGAACCCCACAGCTGCTGCGGCTGGGATGGGCAGCGGCCGGGTGCAGACCCAGGCTCCGGAGTCCCTGACTCTGAGAGGACCCCAGTCAATAGGAGCACTGCAGCATGTAGTGAAGGTATAGACAACAAGAACTGGAGCCAGGTGTCAGAGGGAGTGCTCTTTACAGGATCCTGTGTGTCCCACATGCTTTTGGAATATGATCTTAGGGGTGCCTGGGTGGCACAGTCGTTAACCGTCTGCCTTCGGCTGAGGTCCTGATCCCAGGGTCCTGGGATCAAGCCCCGCATTGGGCTCCCTGCTCCGCGGGAAGCCTGCTTCTCCCTCTCCCACTCCCCCTGCTGGTGTTCCCTCTCTCACTGTGTCTCTCTCTGTCCAATAAATAAATACAATCTTTAAAAAAAAAGAAAAAGAAAAAGAAAGGAAGAATATGATCTTAAAAGCAAGATCTCCTTGAATCTCCCACGAAAGCTTGTGGAGTGTCTCACCCAGAGCGGGTGCTCAGAAATACCTTCTGGATTCAGATCAGCTTCCTCTTCCACACCTACCCCCCCTTACCTCCCTCTCTTNAGGGAAGATGCCCCATGGCTGCTGCCCAGCAGACAAGTGCCCCCAGCTTTGCAGGACTTTGGGAGGGAAATGTCGGGCTGTAGGTAAAGCCAAGTGGGAACAAGGACAGTGGGTGTCAAAGACATCCTGAGCCCCCAACTTCCTATATTAGAAAACAGAGGCAACGGATCAACTTCAAAAGTGAATTGGAGGTTCAGCATGCAGTGGGGGTGGGGGTGAACCCCACAGCTGCTGCGGCTGGGATGGGCAGCGGCCGGGTGCAGACCCAGGCTCCGGAGTCCCCAACTCTGAGAGGACCCCAGTCAATAGGAGCACTGCAGCATGTAGTGAAGGTATAGACAACAAGAACTGGAGCCAGGTGTCAGAGGGAGTGCTCTTTACAGGATCCTGTGTGTCCCACATGCTTTTGGAATATGATCTTAGGGGTGCCTGGGTGGCACAGTCGTTAACCGTCTGCCTTCGGCTGAGGTCCTGATCCCAGGGTCCTGGGATCAAGCCCCGCATTGGGCTCCCTGCTCCGCGGGAAGCCTGCTTCTCCCTCTCCCACTCCCCCTGCTGGTGTTCCCTCTCTCACTGTGTCTCTCTCTGTCCAATAAATAAATACAATCTTTAAAAAAAAAAGAAAAAGAAAAAGAAAGGAAGAATATGACCTTAAAAGCAAGATCTCCTTGCATCTCCCACGAAAGCTTGTGGAGTGTCTCACCCAGAGCGGGTGCTCAGAAATACCTTCTGGATTCAGATCAGCTTCCTCTTCCACAGACCTAACCCCTCTTTCCTCCCTCTCTCCCAGCCCAGAGGGCTATCATCCCTGACTATGGGTGATCCCGGAAGACCTATGGGATTAAAAAGAAAGCAAAGAAGACGAAGAAGTAGGAAAAGGGGGTAAAAGAGCAAGAGAACTGTCATAGCTTCGCCGGACTCCTTCATGCAAGGCTTAGCTGGACAGAAACAGGGTGGTTATGGGCAACCAGCCCCCGAAACAGCCAGGACAAGGGATCTCACAGGAGCCTGGGACCCACACAGACGCCCAGGCAGCTCAGGTGCTGCAGAGGCTGAGAGACACCGCAGTCTGTCCAAATCAGAAGAGGCCAAGGCAACCCTTCAGGCCAACAAGCCCCAGCGGGGGTCCAGGCAGCGAAAAGACACTTGAGAACCAGGGGGCAGGTATCACAGTTGCCGGAGCTCAGTCCAGAAGGTGAAGCCCCAGAGGAGGGCCTGGATCCCATCACATAGGCTGGAGTTCGGGGAGAACTCCAGGTGCAGGGTGCTGGGGAAAGGGGGCCCTGAATGTAAGACCAAGTGCAGCCTTGTCCCAGAGGGAGGGGAACCAGTACCTTCCCAGGGAGTGGCTGAGAAGGGAGCCTCTGGAGACTAACATTTCCATCCCTCTCAGGGCCTTTCTCTTATGGGCTCCTTCCCATGGCAGAAAGAGCAGTTTGTCTGGTGAAAGGTAGAAGTCAGATGTCCATGTAGGCAGACAGAGCCCACCACACTCCCAGCATGCTCTCTGCTTCGCTATTTCGGGAGCAGTCTTGATTAGTTTA
>NC_048223.1:62242036-62284081 GCF_002007445.2 Ailuropoda melanoleuca
AGGTAAAGCCAAGTGGGAACAAGGACAGTGGGTGTCAAAGACATCCTGAGCCCCCAACTTCCTATATTAGAAAACAGAGGCAACGGATCGACTTCAAAAGTGAATTGGAGGTTCAGCATGCAGTGGGGGTGGGGGTGAACCCCACAGCTGCTGCGGCTGGGATGGGCAGCGGCCGGGTGCAGACCCAGGCTCCGGAGTCCCCAACTCTGAGAGGACCCCAGTCAATAGGAGCACTGCAGCATGTAGTGAAGGTATAGACAACAAGAACTGGAGCCAGGTGTCAGAGGGAGTGCTCTTTACAGGATCCTGTGTGTCCCACATGCTTTTGGAATATGATCTTAGGGGTGCCTAGGTGGCACAGTCGTTAACCGTCTGCCTTCGGCTGAGGTCCTGATCCCAGGGTCCTGGGATCAAGCCCCGCATTGGGCTCCCTGCTCCGCGGGAAGCCTGCTTCTCCCTCTCCCACTCCCCCTGCTGGTGTTCCCTCTCTCACTGTGTCTCTCTCTGTCCAATAAATAAATACAATCTTTAAAAAAAAAAGAAAAAGAAAAAGAAAGGAAGAATATGACCTTAAAAGCAAGATCTCCTTGAATCTCCCACGAAAGCTTGTGGAGTGTCTCACCCAGAGCGGGTGCTCAGAAATACCTTCTGGATTCAGATCAGCTTCCTCTTCCACAGACCTAACCCCTCTTTCCTCCCTCTCTCCCAGCCCAGAGGGCTATCATCCCTGACTATGGGTGATCCCGGAAGACCTATGGGATTAAAAAGAAAGCAAAGAAGACGAAGAAGTAGGAAAAGGGGGTAAAAGAGCAAGAGAACTGTCATAGCTTCGCCGGACTCCTTCATGCAAGGCTTAGCTGGACAGAAACAGGGTGGTTATGGGCAACCAGCCCCCGAAACAGCCAGGACAAGGGATCTCACAGGAGCCTGGGACCCACACAGACGCCCAGGCAGCTCAGGTGCTGCAGAGGCTGAGAGACACCGCAGTCTGTCCAAATCAGAAGAGGCCAAGGCAACCCTTCAGGCCAACAAGCCCCAGCGGGGGTCCAGGCAGCGAAAAGACACTTGAGAACCAGGGGGCAGGTATCACAGTTGCCGGAGCTCAGTCCAGAAGGTGAAGCCCCAGAGGAGGGCCTGGATCCCATCACATAGGCTGGAGTTCGGGGAGAACTCCAGGTGCAGGGTGCTGGGGAAAGGGGGCCCTGAATGTAAGACCAAGTGCAGCCTTGTCCCAGAGGGAGGGGAACCAGTACCTTCCCAGGGAGTGGCTGAGAAGGGAGCCTCTGGAGACTAACATTTCCATCCCTCTCAGGGCCTTTCTCTTATGGGCTCCTTCCCATGGCAGAAAGAGCAGTTTGTCTGGTGAAAGGTAGAAGTCAGATGTCCATGTAGGCAGACAGAGCCCACCACACTCCCAGCATGCTCTCTGCTTCGCTATTTCGGGAGCAGTCTTGATTAGTTTAACAACTGTCCGGGCAAGCGTCCACTGTGCTTTCTCCACAGGAGGCCAGAGATAGCTGGAAACCCCTTGTTGGCCTCAGGCCCGGGCTGAGCCCTCAGAGCTGGCTTCACCAGAGAGTGCCCATGAAGCTGCTTTCCTGTGCCTACTTCCCGGCTGCCAGGAGCCCGCAGGGGGCTGGCTGAGCACGTGGCACCTGCAAACAGAGCAGCCGGGCAGGGCTGTGTAGAGCGGCCGCCTCAGTGCCAGAGAGCCAGGAAGCTTTGTCCTGCATCTGTGCGTCTGGTCCCGAGCGTGGCTGGCTGCAAACACTTAGGCCTGGGGCAGGATGTGTCCGATGCCTGGTCTAGAGAAGTACTGGAGGCTGAGCCCTCCTGGGTGACGGGGGAGGATGGGAAATGGTTGAGAGGACGTATGTTATGTTCTGTCTGTGGGGATTGGTCCCTACCTCTGGTGTCGTCAGCTATGAGGACCTGGGACCAGCAGAGACAAATGGAGGCAGTCAGGAGAGAGAGGGGGGGTGGGGGAGGAGCCAACAGAGCTGATGGTGGGGGTGGAGGATGGGGCAGAGAAGAAAAGATGCTTCTCCTACCTACCAGCTCTGTGTGGACTTCCTGTGCAAAGACCTATCTCGTCCAGGGGCCCGGGAGGGGCCGGGGGGTGGGGAGGGTTTGTCTGATGTCCGTAAGCGCTGCCACACCCTCCTCCTCGCTCTAAACTGTTGGACTATTGCAGGACCTTGTTGGAGGAATGAGGGAGTAGCACACAATTTGACTGAAGTTGGAGGTTTTTATTCTTACACGGGACTGGGTATTCTAATTTCTGAACTGAAACTGTGTTTGTGACTTAAGGTGACAGCAGGACTTTTTGTTATTCGAGTGTTAGCAGAAAATTCACTGACTAAACTCTAAAAGGACAGTCTAATACAAATACGAAGATACTTCCTGATTATATTGTAAGAGAATTTCTTACTCAGTGTCCATTTATGATAATGTAGTTGGTCTTTGCTGGACTTGGAAGAGTTTCTTTTCTTATTGTGTGGGTTGATACATTTTGAGGGAAGACTGGGGATGGATGCAAGATACAGGCTCTTGGAAGTCATAGGGAGGTTCCATTTTGTTTCTTAGATCTCGAAAAAATGTCCAGTTGTGCTTCATTTAAAAAGAAAATACATTGCGAAATCTACCTCTGAGGGGCAGTGTAGGCCTTATTCGGAATCTCCAAGAGTTAGGACCTCAATTAGTCCCATTCAATGGAGAGAGCCCCAGACACCATGGGTGACCATCTAAAGAGGTCCGTCCATGTAAAGGAAGCCACCACCAAGAAAGGAAGTAAAAACAACTCTGGCTCTGCCCAGATGTCCGTCCTCAAATGTGAGTACTAACAGGGTGGCTGGGCTGGCGGGCATGGGGGGGGCCGGGGGGACGGGTGGGTTTGCCCTGATACAGATCAGCGTTGCTCTGTGACCACTGGGGTCAGCTCAGTCCTCTTGCCACGGAGAGGAGCAACCCAGGCAAACCCACCAGGCTGATTCTGAGTCCAGCCCAGCTTTCTCCAAGCCTGACAACCCAGACATTTCGTAGGCCACTAAGACCTCCTCTAGTCCCTCCACCCAGGAAGCATCACTTGCTGGCTGTCCAGGAGGCCTCCAGGGTGAGGCCAGCTCACGTGCACAGAGGTCTGGAGTCCTCGGCTTCAAGTTCTTCAGCTCAGCAGAGCAACTCCCCACAGTGGGTCTCCTCTCCACAGCTGCTTAAGCAGAAACACAAAGGCTCACTGAGCGAGAGTTTCATCATTGATTTTAGACTTCTCAGCCACAACTCTATTCTCCAAGCGTAGCCAAAGGGAGAGCCAGAAAAACCTCCTTATCAGGGAACCAGATGCCTTCTAGGGAGAGAAGGAGGCCAGATCATGGTTGATGCTACAAGGCAGTCTGCCCATAGGAACCGTGAAACCCAGAAAGGGACTCCCTGCGGGGATCTGAGAGAAGGAAATAGAGATTTCAAGGGTCCTGTGTGGCCTGCAGCAGGGGTGGCAGATGAAGGAGAGTGCACAGTTCTCTAGAAACCCCGAGGAAGCTTAGAAAGTTGCACATCAAACTGGCTCAATCTTGTGATACAGTAGAAAGACATGGCACCCAAAATCAAGCCCCACCCCCTCTGTCCCTCTCTTCAGTGTAAACATATGCACATAGTTTTAAGAGTCAAATGGTACCAAAAGACTATAAAAGGTATCAGTGCCTTGCCTTTCATCATCTCCCTGGACCCTCCTCAGAGGCAAGCCCTCTCACATCACCCAGCTTTTCTTTCCCCTTGCTTTTAACTTCTTCATTTCTAAATAACATGCATAGAGTGCTAAATCCTAATTCGTCCATTTTACACGCAGCTGACTTCCGGCTGAGGGAGAGAAGGATTTAGTACTCCTGCCCCACCTCCCACCCCAACTGCGACACATCTCCCAACAGTTATGTCGTAATTCTTCAGTCAATAAGCAGTGTTTACAATACTATGACTACGAATATGATTCCTTATTGAGCCAAAAAGTCCATTGTGACCCCACCTCCTTTCTTCCACCATCCTTTCTTTCTTCCTGGAGTTAATCATTGCTTTGTTTTTTCATTTGTCAAATTTCCAACGTTCAAATGGTTACTTCACCCCGCCCCAAAAGAATTCAAATCAATAACATTATTTATGTATACTCAAATACAGAGATTCCATTTTGGGCTCCTGCTAGAGAATTCCTCTCAGAGAATGCCAACCCCCTGCACCAGTCTGGAGGCTGAATATTACCCTGAGATGTCCCTTGGCCATCCCCTGTGTTGAATCATCTGTTATCTAGGTGCCATCTTCCTCCTTCTTGATTAATTTCCTTCTTTTGCTGAAGCACATCTTCCTAAGGAAAGTACATTGGAGGTAAAATATTTGAGTTTTTGGTTTTCTGAAAATGTCTTTCTCTTACCCTTCCTCTTGATTAATAGTTTGCCTGGGGATAGAATTGTAGCTCAAAGTCATTGTCCCTCACAATGTTAAAGGCATTGTATCATTATCTTCTATCTTTCAGTTTTGCTATTAAGAAGTTCCATGCTGTTCTGATTTAAAACCCTTTGTATATCAACACACATGCACACTCACAACCCCCCCCCCAACGCACACGTCATACCTGGAATCTTTTAGAAGTTTTCTCCTTACTCCTGGTAATTCTAAATAATGATGTGACACTTTTTTTTAAAAAGATTTATTCATTTATTCGGTGAGGCAGGGGTAGTGGGAGAGGGAGAATCTCAAGCGGACTCCCCACTGAGCACGGAGCCCAACACAGGCCTCGATCCCACGACCTTGAGATCACGACCTGAGCTGAAACCAAGAGTCCGATGCCACCCACTTTTTTAGAGATGCATTACTATGCGCAGTCTGTGTCCCCTTTCAACTTAAAGCTTCTCTCCCTCAGTCCCAAATATCATGGCTTTATTTCCTCTTCACCCACTTCTCTGTGCAGGTCTCTATATATAGCTTCTCTTCCTCGGACATTGAAACTCTTAGATTGTTCATTTCTAATTTCTCTTTTTCTACTTGCCATGATTTTGTTTGTTGTCCAATTCCAATTCCTTGGAATCTCTTTTTCATCTCTATCCTCCAATCCTGCTAATGAAACTTTTGCATTTGTTTTCTATTCTTCATATCCTGATTTTATTTTCCAAGAGGTCTTTCATATCCCCTGAAGATATTAAGAGGTTTTGGTTTTGGTTTTGGTTTTTTTGGTTTTCTGCCTCCTCTGTTTCCTCTGGGTTCCTTTTTCCTATTTATTTTCTTTTATCTCTCTCTTTAATATTGAAGACGTCCCTCAAATACTGTTTTATGTTAAAAATTCAGACAACAAAAAGCTGACCACAAGTTGTATTATGTGTGGAAGGACTTGGACACTCTCTAATAGATGGCTGGTGAGAGTCCATATTTTCAACAGAGGGAACCCCAAGTGTCAGCAACCATCTATCTTGAGAGAGGTCTTTTCTTTTATTCTACTACCCAGAGAGTGCAGGGTGAGAAGAATGCAAGTCCTGCTGCCAGCATTCCAGAATGACCTCAGTGAGGTTCCACCATTACCTCCTTCCTTCATATCACCCTGCCACTCCCCACTCTCTCTGGTGTCCCCAGTTAGCTTTTCCAGAGTATAAACCAACTATCTGCTCCCAGGTGGAGGGAGAGACACTAGACTACAGATGCAAGAGCAGGCGTGGGGATTTAACTACACAGGTGTAGATACCATAATCCCCGTGCCATACCTCATCCCTGTTTCCTATGGGACTTTGCACTTCCCAAGTCCTGAGGCTTTTTCAGGACTTCGGCAAATCATTTCATTCCTTATATGTATAAGTGATCTTATAAGCACACTAATTTCTTAAACTCTGCCTTAGACCCTCAAGCTAAGGATCCTTCTATTCCAGTTAGTCAGTAACTGCCATACTTTCCATCCAGAAAAACTTTGTTGACACTTCTTATCAGCTGTTGTCAATTTTCCCAACCTCTTTTTTCTTGCAGGTTACAGGGGTTTCTTTCTTTTAGAGTTTTGGGATGGTGAGAAAATTGACTCTGTGGTCCGTCTGCCCTGTCTTCACACGCTGTCCTGAGAATCAGTCAAGGCTCTGCCATTTATTAACAATGGGACCTAGAGCAAATTATTTGCCACTCCCAGCCTCAGGTCCCTCATCTGTAAAATTGTGGGACTAATGTCTGTCCTACACAGATCACAGTCTTCTTCCGGTGATTAAATGAAATAATGTATATAGAAGTACTTGCAACACTAGAGAATCCACTAAAAAAACCTATTAGAACTAATAAACAAGTTCAGCAAAGTTGTCGAATACAAACTAATATACAAAAATCTATTGTATTTCTATATGCTAGTAACAAACAACTCAAAGATAAAATTAAGAAAACAAAATATCATTTATAATTGCATGAAAAAGAAAAATTTACGGATAAATTTAAAAAAAGAAGAGCAAAACTTGTACACTGAAAACTACAAACCATTGGAAGAAATTATCTAGGCCGGTGATGGGTATTAAGGACGGCACATATTGCATGGTGCACTGGGTGTTATATGCAAGTAATGAATCATGGAACATTGCATCAAGAACTGGGGATGTACTGTATGGTGACTAATATAACAAAATAAATATTATTTAAAAAAATAAATAAATGGTCTTAGATTGGAGTGGTTCATCTACAGATTCAAAACAATCTCTATCAAAATCCCAACTGGATTTTTGTGGAAAATGACAAGTTGATCCTAAAATGTGTATGGAAATGCAAAGGATTCAGAATAGCCAAAAACAATAGAGAAAAAGAACAAAGTAGAAGGACTCATGCTTCCTGATTTCAAATTTTACTATAAAGCTACAACAACCAAGACTGTGGTACTAACATAATCATAGACATCAATGAAATAGAAGTGAGAGTCTAAAAAATAGACCTTTACATTTATGGTCAATTGATTTTTGGCAAGGGTGTCAAGACCATTCAATGGGAAAGAATAAACTTTTCAACTATACAGGGACAGCTATATATCCACATGCAAAAGAATGAATTTGTACCTCTTTCTCACACAATACACATAAACTAACTCAAAATGGATTATCGACCTAAATGTAAGAGTTAAAACCATAAAACTCTTGGATGAAAACGAAGGAGTAAATCTTTATAACTTTGGGTTAGGCAATAGTTTCTTAGATATGACACCATAAGCACAAGCCAAAAAAGGAAACAATAGATAAATTGGACGTTGTGAAGATTAAAAATGCTGTATTGCAGAGAACAATCATCAAGAAAATGAAAAGACGACCCAGAGCCTGGGAGAATTTATTTGTGAGTCTATAAGGCACATATATCCAGAATATATAAAAAACTATTACAACTCAATAATAAAAAGACAAATAACCCAATAAAAAATGGGCAAAGATTCTGGATAGACGGTTCTCCAAAAAGAGATATGTAAATGACTAATAAGCATATGAAAAGATACTCAACATCTTTAGTCATTAGAGAAATACAAATCAAAAGCCCAATAGGTACCACTTTATACCCAGCAGAATGGCTGTGGTAACAGCCAAGGAAACAGTCAAAAAACTAAGAGGCAGCCCACAGAATGGGAGAATATATTTGCAAATGACACTACAGATGAAAGACTGGTATCCAAGATCTACAAAGAACTTCTCAAACTCAATACACGAGAAACAAATAAACAAATCAAAAAATGGGCAGAAGATATGAACAGACACTTTTCGAATGAAGACATACAAATGGCTAACAGACACATGAAAAAATGTTCAAAATCATTAGCCATCAGGGAAATTCAAATCAAAACCACACTGAGATACCACCTTACGCCAGTTAGAATGGCAAAGATAGACAAGGCAAGAAACAACAATTGTTGGAGAGGATGTGGAGAAAGGGGATCCCTCCTACATTGTTGGTGGGAATGCAAGTTGGTACAGCCACTCTGGAAAACAGTGTGGAGGTCCCTTAAAAAGTTAAAAATTGAACTACCCTATGACCCAGCCATTGCACTACTGGGTGTTTACCCCAAAGATACAGACGTAGTAAAGAGAAGGGCCATATGCACCCCAATGTTCATAGCTGCATTGTCCACAATAGCCAAATCATGGAAGGAGCCGAGATGCCCTTCAACAGATGACTGGATTAAGAAGCTGTGGTCCATATATACAATGGAATATTACTCAGCTATCAGAAAGAACGAATTCTCAACATTTGCTGCAACATGGACGGCACTGGAGGAGATAATGCTAAGTGAAATAAGTCAAGCAGAGAAAGACAATTATCATATGATTTCTCTCATCTATGGAACATAAGAACTAGGAGGATCGGTAGGGGAAGAAAGGGATAAAGAAAAGGGGGGTAATCAGAAGGGGGAATGAAACATGAGAGACTATGGACTATGAGAAACAAACTGAGGGCCTCAGAGGGGAGGGGGTGGGGGAATTGGATAGACTGGTGATGGGTAGTAAGAAGGGCACGTATTGCATGCTGCACTGGGTGTTATATGCAGCTAATGAATCATCGAACTTTACATCGGAAACCAGGGATGTACTGTATGGTGACTAACATAATATAATAAAAAATCATTAAAAAAAAAAAAGAATGGCTGTGGTAAAATTAAAAATATATATTTGGTCTTTCTCCCCAGTTATTGGAACAGGGTTCCTAAAATCTTTGGAATTTCCCAAGTGATAGGAGTTTCTTTCTTTTTTTTTTTTTAAAGATTTTATTTATTTATTTGACAGAGACAGCCAGTGAAGAGAGGGAACACAGCAGGGGGAGTGGGAGAGGAAGAATCAGGCTCCAAGCGGAGGAACCTGATGTGGGGCTCGATCCCAGAACGCCAGGATCACGCCCTGAGCCGAAGGCAGAGGCTTAATGACTGAGTCACCCAGGCACCCCAGGAGTTTCTTTTGTTATTCATAATGAGCTCCTTAGGACCACACTTGAGTTTTTGTTGTGGTGACACTTTGTGGACCCCCAGATAGCCTCAGGATAGGGGCTGGTTCCCAGAGGGACCAACAACATCATTAGAGGGTTAGAACTATTGACACCCACCCTGGTCCTCTAGGGAGGAGAGAGGGAGATTGAATTCAATCACCAATGCCCAATGATTTAATCAGTTATGGGTATTCAATGGAACTTTGATTAAAAACACTGAAACAAAGAAGCTCAGGGAACTTCTGGGTTGGTGAACATTGACGTGCTTGGGAGTACGGCATGCCTGGAGAGAGCACGAAGGCACTGTGCCCCTGTTCCCATACTTTGTCTATGAATCTCTTCCATTTGGCTGCCCTTAAGATGTATTTTTTATGCAAATAATGAATCGTGGAACACTACATCAAAAACTAATGATGTACTGTATGGTAACCAACATAACATAATAAAATAAAATAAAAATAAAGAAAAACTCAAAAAATAAAAAATACAATAACAATGTGATTATAAGCTTTTCTGAGTTTCGTGAATCATTCTAGCCCATTATTGAACCTAAGGTGAGGTCATGGGAAACCCCAAATGTGTATTCAGTTGGGCAGAAGTTCAGGTAGACTGGGGACCCTATTTGCATCTGGTGTCTGAACCAGGAGCAGTCTTATGGGACTGAGCCCTTAAATCTGTGGGGTCTACACTAACTCCAGGCAGATAGTGTCAGAACTGAGTTGAATTATAGGACACCCAGTTGAAGTCAGAAAAATGGAGCATTGGTTGTTATTTGGAAAACCAAACAATGGCTATGATTTTTTAAAGGCAATAATAAGTGTTGGTGAGGATGTAGAGAAATTGGAACCCTTGTACGTTGCTGATGAGAATGTAAAATGGAGCAGCCACTTTGAAAAACACTGTGGCAGTTCCTCAAAATGTGAGCTGTATGGTTACTGTATGATCCTGCAATTCCACTCTTGCGGACACATTGAAGAGAAATGAAAACATCCATCCATGAAAAAATTGTACATGAATGTTCATGTATGTACATGTTCATGAATGTACATGAATGCATTATTCATAATATCCAAAAAAGTAGAATGGACAAGTCAAATGTGGTATGTTCATTCAATGGAGTATTATTCAGCAATGAAAGGGAGTGAAGAGCTGCTACACGTTATAACGTGCAGAACCTTGAAAACATTATGTGCTTACGTGAAAGAAGCCAGTCCCAAAAGACCCTCGGCTGTATGATACCATTTATATGCAATGTCCCTAACAGGCAAATCTATAGAGACAGAAAGTAGACTCGTGGTGACCTAAGTCTGGGGATGAAGGTTAGGGGTGGGTAACAGGAAGTGACTGCTAACACGTATGGAGTTTCTTTGGGGGGTGAAAAAAATGTTCTAAAATTAGATTGTGGTCACAGTTGCACACCATGAGAATATAAAACCACTGAACTGGACACTTCAAAAGGGTGAGTTGTGTGGTTATATGAATTATATATCAACAGAACTGTGTTTACAGTTTTTACAAAGTAGTTTGTAAAACTATGAAATTAAATACGAAAGCTAAGCTTTCACCTAACATTATCATTGGTGAAACAGAGTAACAGAATATAAACATTAGAAATCATTTCAATCACTCTTAAGTCTCTTTTGACAATTATTTCTCAGGTACTCTATAGGTTGCTGTTCAGAAATATAATTTCGCAGATGAAACCAACTGTTCCTTAGAAGCTCGCTGCCTCATGCACTGCGGAGCCACCTCGACACGGGGAGCTGTGACTGGGGACAACCGACGTTCAGGATCACCTGTGTGTGTGGTCCCCGCGGAAGCTCCTGTTTGAGCTAAATCTGACGTCTTTAATGGTCCAAGAAAACTCCCTACTGAGTGGAACAGTGTGCTTCACATCTCAGAAATCAAAGGCTCAAGTTCTTATAAAAATGCTGTCCACAAAGACACTTGATATTAACCTTTCAGCTCAATTTCCTGAAGAATCATCAGAGCCACAAAATGGAGAAAGTAATCATTCTTCTAGAGTCACAGCAGTAACTGGCTGGAGGCGCGTGCGGTTTCTAAATTCACTCGTGTGAGCCGGAAACATCCTGCAAGAGCACACCGACCTGATGATGAAAATTTGATTGTCGGCTCAGAGTCGGAGGGGGCTCGGGAAAGGAGTGGGCCGAGGCGTGCCTGGGCCACCCGCTGGGCAGCCGTCTTGTAGGAAATGCAGGAAAGCAATATGAGAAAATGACCCTTTCTTCACCATCTGGAGATAACCACGGGTAACACTGGTAATACATGCTTACGGGTTTTCATGTGTGTGTGTGGAAAGTGTGTTACTTTATTTGGCAAAATGAAGTCACAGCTAAAATACAGTTCCATCGCCTGTGTTAGTCACTTAGTGATATGATACGGGAATCTATTAATATCATTTAAAATGAGTTTGGTGTATTCCATTGAATCATGATGCTTTCATTTCACCAAACCCCTCTGGCTGGATATTTAAAATTTAAGTTAGGTGTGGTCGTTTACTATGATAGACAAGTCTGAAGCGAATGTCATCCGTGGAGTATCCCAATATTCATGCTCCTCGTGGTCCCTGGTCTCTTCTGGTAGCTGTTCTTTCCCCTTAGGGAGAAGGGTGCCATTCTTCTTATAAGTCTTAGCTGTGATAACATTCTGTGCTGGAATCAGACATAGAAGCCACAGCTATGAGTGGCCAGGAATTTGGGCAAGAGGTCCGAGAAATAGGCGCAGAATAACTAACATTTATTGAGAGCAGAGTATGCTCCAGACACTTTCTGAAGATAACATCCTAAGCTTTCCCTTAATAGAAGAGTAAACTGAGGGCCAGAGTACAGAATGGAGCTTATCTTTGTATCTGACACTAAAGCTTGGAGAAGGGATGAAGGGATGAAGGTGTAGGACACTCAGGCAGCTGGGCAAGGAAGAAGACTTGAGACCCAAGGGCCCTGAGATCTGCCTGGGAACACACAGCCACCAGCACTCCTGAGAGATGGGAGCCTCAGCTCCCTTCCAACATTCTAGGGTGAGCCCCCACAAAGTGTTCACACATTCATATGTTTTGGGTAAATTTGTCAAAATAAGATAATTTTTGCTTTTTTCCAAAGAGAGTCCCCGTGGCTATTTTCTGCTTCAAGCCCCACAGACTTCGTAGGCTTGCTGGGGTTGAAATTTTTTACCCAACAGTGAGCAGGGCCATGAAGGCCATGGAAGCTAGGGGGCTGCAGGAGAGGTCCTTTCGGGGAGGAGTCGTGTTCAAACCTGCTTATCCACTTCACAGTCTGAGCTTTATTATTCTGGGGACCTCAATGAAGGGGCTCAGATTTAGGTTTGGCTTTTATAGATTCTCATTGCCGGTCACACCCGGATACAAGGACAGACTGCACACGCCTCTGAAAAGAGCCCGAACTGCCGTCACGTCACATTTCCCAAAGGGAATTAGGTTCCTGCTCCTGAATTCAATAGTAAATTATGCCAGAGAAAAAGGTCGAGAAGAAATACTTTTTAAACATCCCATCACCAAAACTTCCGGCTCTCGGTTGGCTGATGCTCACAGGTAAAGTCAACCCAGGTGGCCAGCCCTAGAGGCCTGTTCTGTCTAGAAACCAGCCATCTCAATGATGCGCCTTAATTGGCCGTGAAAAAGTTGCCCTTTTAACTTCCTGTCGCAGGGGACTGTCATAGATTGTTCGAGAAAAGATTTAGCTGTGCTTGGGGAAAATTTCTGAATTCAAATAAAAGGAATTATAATCGACCCCTTTGAAAACTCGGAGGTTTTATTATTTTTTAACCAATATGCTTTCCCCACATTTTTAGTCTGTTTGCTTAGTTACCTCTGACATAATTGTACGCCCCCATTTCAGCCCACACTCCCGTTCAGCGCTCAACAGTGTTCTACAGACAAGGTTTTTGCCCCCAGTTTCACAGTTTGAAGCTGGATCTTGGCTACCAGGGCTTCTTGAGAGTCCTAGAGGCAGAGTGGTTCTGCTTTCACCCCCCAAAAATGGTGTTAGTGAAAAAATGGAAATCAGAGTCCTCAGCTGTAGGGAGGCTGCTACCTGTGGCAGTACAAGGACAGTACCTTCGGGTAAGCACAAGTGCGACAAAGACCTCATTGTCCCTGTCCTCTTGGGGAGCTGGTGGCTGGACAGAAGCCAGGTAACGTCACAGTGTGAAGGCACAGCCTGGGTGAGCCAGGGTCCTGAGCTAGCCCACCAATGGCAGCGGGCTGGGCACCTACCACAGAGGCCAGAAGCGAGTCCAGGCTAGCAGGGGTAGAACCACAGGGCCAGGGAGCCACGTGTGGTGCCCGTGGTGGCACTGGATGGTGCAACGGGGAATAATGGCCTCTCCCACCGTGGGCCAAGAGAGGAGCCATGGAGTCCAGGCTTGGGTTGATCTGGTCGGCCCATTCAGTATGGCCAGCTAAGTAAGGATACCTTCCCCGTATCGATGCACAGAAGGAAACTAAAGCTCACGGTGATAGAGCAGGATGCTGGAGATGAGATTCAAACCAGCTTCGTGTGTGACGACAGAATAGAAGAGAGTAAGCATTGCTAAGAGGGTTATTTGAAATGAAGCTGGGAGGACATTGAGGAGGTGGGGCGCGTCTTCTGTCTCAAATTCTTGGAATTTTTGCTGAACTAGGCTAAAAGCCCAAGCATCTACTATATGATAAAATGAACATAAATGGACTTTCTGCCTAACACGAGCCCTAGCAACCAATCACGTAGAGATTAGTGTAACGGTAGCTACACCAGCACCAATCACATTCCGTTCAAAGCAGCTTATGTAAATTCCCGCTTTCCTCTTTAGAAACTCCAACCTCCTTTGTGTCTCCAGAGCATGCTTTTGAATCAGTGTCTCTCAGCTTGCAATCCCTAAGACCCAAGTAAACGCACATCTGATCTTTTATGTTGCTTGCGCTCTGGGCTTTGGTTGGTTGACATGGGACTGCAACACCAAACCAGGCTGCCGCCTCCTCCAGCCGCGAAAGGGCTCTCCTGTCATGGAGGCCACAAGTTCACCATGCGGGAAGCAATGAGAAAACAGTCAGGCTCACAGATGACAGGGGATCAGGGAAGGGAGAGCTGTGGGGTTGAAGTGGTCGTCGAAGGTGTCATTTGTGTGTGTGGGAATGCGCAGGGAGGAGTGCCTTTCCCACAGAGGAACCCTGGCCACCCGCGGCTGGCAGCTGCAGGGACCACTGACACAGCACGATTGCAACAGCCCGGGCAGAACGTGTCGGGTTTGGTCTTTGTTGATGGGAATAACAGAAAGGAGGAGTGAAGATCGTCAGATTGCGTATTTGCTGCCTGGGGAGCCTAACAAAGCACCACGCGTGGGGAGGGGGCTTCAACAACAAATGTTTGTTGTCTCCAGTTCTGGAGGCTGGAAGGCTGAGATCCAGGTGTCGGCGGGGTTGGCGCCTTCTGAGGCATCTCTCCTGGGCGTGCAGGTGGCCGTCTTCTCCCTGGTCCCCCTGTGGTCGTCCCTCTGTGCGCCTCTGTGTCCTAATCTCCTTTTCTTGTGAGAACACCAGTCCTATGAAATTAGGGGCCACCCTCATGACCTCACTTTAACTTAAACACCCGCTTAAACACCCTGGCTCCCCATACAGTGATGTTCTGAGGTGCTGGGGGTTACGTCTGCAGCATATGAATTAGGTGGGGGGACACAGCTCAGCCATCACACTCTGCCAGTGGACAGATGGGTTCTGTTAGCGGCTGATGAGGGCACGTGGTGGTCACTCTTGAGGGGGACACCAAGGGCTAGAGCTGGTCTGTTCAGCGTTTCCTGCCCGGCTTCCCGCCACAGGTGTCCTGAGCTCATGGGATTGTGTGAGGCTGCAGACCCCCTGCCTAGTTTGACCCATAGCCTTTCATGTCACCTGGCCTCCCACTGAGCCTTCCTGGAGAATTCTAAGCAGCCCCATCAGAGGCCCATGCCCAGCCCATAGCCCCAGATCTGCCTTCCACCTTCTATCCTGTGTTTGCCTTGCTTTTGCTGTCCCACCTTCCTGCTGCCCTGATCCAATGCCCTCTATCTCTACCAGTCCTAGGCTCACTAAGAGCCAGGAGAAATGATTTCAGGTCCATAGACGCCATGATTTCAAGTCTCGAAGGAAATCTCCTTTCACAAACTAACTACAAGCAACAATCACTCTGCTCAGAAAGCAATGAGACCATCTCCATCTGTGAGATGTCCAACACAAAAATAGAACTGTTTATTGCTTTCAGTTCATATTTAGCTTTTTAAAAACTTACCTGTTTTAAAATAACCCCATTTTAAAAAAATGCACCAAAGATCTGAATATTTTTTCCAAAGAAGACATACAGATGGCCAACAGACCAGAAAAGGTCTAAGCATCTTTAAGAAAAGATGCTCGAGATCACTAATTACTAGAGAAACGCAAATCAAAGCCATAATGAACTATCACTTTACACCTGTTGAATGGCTATTATCAAAAAGTCAAGAAATAGCAAGTGTTGGTGAGGATGTGCAGAAAAAGGGACCCTCACGCACTCTTGGTGGGAGTGTAAATTGGTGCAGCCACCGTGGGAAACACCGTGGAGATTCCTCAAACAATAAGACTAGAACTACAACATGATCTAACTATTCCGCTTCTGGCTATTTATCTGAAGAAAACAAAAACACTAAACCAAATAGATATATGCATCCCTATGTTTGTTGCAGCATTAATCACAATAGCCAGGATATGGAAGCAACCAAAGTGTCCATTAAATAGACGAATGGATAAAGATATGGTACACACACACACACACACACACTCACACAATGGAATATTATTCAGCCATAAAAAAAGAATGAGATCTTGCCATTTGTGACAACATAGATGGACCTTGAGGGCATTATGCTAAGTGAAATAAGACAGACAAAGACAAATACCATATGGTCTCACTCATATGTGGAATCTAAAAAAACCAAAACAAATAAACAAAAAAACAATACAACGACAAACTCATTGATGCAGAGAACAGATTAATGGTTACCAGAGGGGAAGGGGGATGGGGTAGGGCAAAATGGGTGGAGGGGGGTCAATTGTCTGGTGATGGACGGTAACTAGAATTTTGATGGGTGATCACTTTCTAGATGTCAAATTATAATATCGTATACTTGAAACTTACACAATGTTATATACTAACATTTTCTCAAAAAAATTTTTTAAAAAAGAGGACTGCTCTAGTGAAGCCCAGCCCCAAATCACCAACCCACAGAATTGTGAGCTAAATAAATGGTTGCTATTTTACTCTGTTAACAAACAAACAAAAACTTGCCTGTTGAAGAGGATAGATCTGTGAAGCATTTTTACCACGGTAACATAAAAAAAAAAATTGTCCTTGTTTTCTAAATTTTCTGTGGAAGATATGTATTGTTTCTCAATGAGATATAAAATAATATAAAATTACTTTTAAAATCTCAAAATAAGATGATTTTGATATGTATATGTTACAGACATTAAAACTCACAGGTGTTAAATGAGACTTAATGTCACATTAAAATCTAAACAAGCCGAACAAGATGTATACTCCTGAGACTGAACTTCAGATCAAGAAGCAGCGGGGTTAAAGAAATTAAAAGGTTATATGATTCACATGCCTTTTTCCTCCATTTTCCAACAGTCCACCGGCTGCACGGTGAAGGCTGAAGGAAAGGTAAATGCCTCTATTTAACCACCCTTGTGGGGCAGCCCTGCTGCCTGGGCTGACCCTGCCTGGCCCTGGGAGCCTCTGAGCGGCAGTGTCCACTGCTGTGACCTTCTTGAAGAACACCGTTTGGCCTCCCTTGACTTTTACCCCCTCAAGAGCCCACTCTTGATTCTCCATCTCCTGGCGTCTTGGAGGGGGATCCTGACCCAGCCAAGAGCTCCCTGGTATAGAGTATAGCAAGACAGCTCAAGCCTTGCTATGTTGTATGATTTCCACTCCATCCAGGGGAGACACATCCTGGCCGCACCAAACCCTGAGCTAGCCTGCTGCTGCCTGGCCATCTTTCTCCCCAGCCAGGAATCTCTTCCTGGGGAGGTTGCTTTCAGCCCTGTGTTTGGGGGCAGGGGACACTGCAAAGCCCTGCACCTTAAGACATGTTATAGTTTCTTTATTAGCGTGCCCCCATAGACTGAGTTGCCCCGGGTTTGTGCACTTTCAGAAACCACCTTGCCATCTCCCCTTCTGATAGGAAGCTCCCCCCTTGAGAAGCAATTCTTTCAGAGGCTCGCTCAATTGTCTCAGGGGAAGGAAGGGAATCTCCTCTTCAACTGAACACCATACTTCGTACAGGGGCACAACGGCTGGGACCCTTTCCCTGTCTTTCCTGCCTCAGCCTCGTCTACAGACTAGAGAGAGAGGGTCGGGTGAGGGAAAGCCAGATCTCCTGCAGGCCCAGGTTGCCGGCAGTCCCTGGCAGCTCTCTCGGGATTTGGGGAACCAAGCCCCGCTTGCCTTTAGCTCTAGAGATTTGGCCCCAATTCCAGGACAAGAGAAAAGGGCCCAGTCAGCAGTCTTCAGGAGAAGGAAGTGTTGCTGCCTGGGGGGAAGCCCAGGGAAGGATTCTGGGAAACCATGGGGGAGCGTGAAGTCCCTGAGTGTCCTGGTCAGTGCGAGCGTGAGAAGTGGTCTCAACAGAAAGAAGGTAGGTACCAGAGGGGAGTAAAATTCAATCCCCTATTTCGTCTAGAGCCACGTAATGAGAATCTTTGGGTGTCCCCCTTCTCTTTGCGTTCTTGTACAAGAGGCTTCTCAGACAAAGAGAGAGCTGTCCTTCACGGATGAGGACAACGTGGCTGCGGAAGCTGACTTCTGAGACAAGGGCCCGTCCTCGCAGGAAGAGCAAATAGATGTGTCTAAAGAGGGAGGCCCAAGCCGGCTGACTCCCCGGCCACCCCCACTCAGCCCTTATGTCCAGAGAGACTGTAAAGTGCTTTGAAAGTACAAGATGTGTATTAAAAATCCTGTACAGCTCTCTGGTGCTATCTAAATGCTAAGTAGCACAGAAATTACTCAGAAGTATTCTCTCACCCGAATGATCTCCCAGATAGAAATGTTTTTGATAAGTCATCAACACAACATTTAAAATAAAGCTGCCTCAGCCCTCGGATTTCTGACCACAAGACACAATGTATTGAATGAAAGGTTAAACTCCACCTGATTAAGGTCTTTCTTTGCCTTTATCCTCACCTGGATCCTTGGTATCACAGCGAATCTAAGATTAGCCTCTGGGTCCCTTTCATTGTAGTGTGGCTGTTGTGTTGTTGCTGGCACTCGCATGCTTCTCCCCCAGGTGAAGAGACCAGAAATGGAACTTTATATGCGTTCCTTGGAACACCAACCAAGGTGATTAAAATAAAACTCTCACCCAGACACACTGTCTCTCAGAATACATTTGGGGTCATGAGAGGTTTCAGTTTGGTTTCCGGTGATTTCATTTTGGCTAAATGCGAGGGTCTAGTTTCCCCAGACTTGCCAGGTACAGCAGCATACGTGTTGTCAACCGTTATATCTAGGATGGCTGGATGCATTGGGCTGGGAAGGACTGACGGTTTTTTTAAGATTTTATTTGAGAGAGAGATAGCAAGAGAGAGCATGAGTGGGGGCAGGGAGAGGGAGAAGCAGGCTCCCCACTGAGCAGGGAGCCGGATGTGGGGGCTCAATCCCAGGACCCTGGGATCATGACCTGGGCCAAAGGCAGACGCTTAGCTGACTGAGCCACCCAGGCGCCCCTGGGATTGACATTTTGCTTACTGTCTTGCAGTGTGCCCCCCAAGCCCCATCTTCCTCTGGCAGCACACAGGGCAGGTGGGAGTCGCACGGTGTCCTTTGTGTTCCTGACTTCCTGGTGCTCTCCACCCAGCACCGTCCTGGCCCACGTCTGTCTCTTTCCTTCCTCCACCATTAGTGCTCCTTCTTCCACCTCGAATTCCCTGGGTCCTCAGTCGTAGTCCCATGTGCTCACGTTTTGGAAGTCTCACTGTTACCATGAAATTTCCAGGTGTGCCTTCCCTCTTGTTCTCCCGGTGCCTCATCCTGAGCTGACACCTTGAGCATCTCCACAGTCCTATAATCATGTCAGACGCTTCATGGTCAAAATGGAGTTTCCTTCTTATCTCCTTTGTTCCATTCAGCTCTCTCTCCTTAAATTTTGTCTTGAATGGTAATACCTTTAAAGTTCATAAGCTTAGAAGGAAGTTTAGAATCCCTTGGCTAGTCTTGCTGATGACCTTCTGTCTCCGAATTGAAGATGGAGTTAGAAGAAACACTACCCAAGGTTTAAATTTGACCAACAAGAAAAACTGACTCGATGATGTGGCCCTCTAATTTTTGGCCACAATAATGCTTTTATTGTTTTTATAAAATAAACATTGGCTCATTATTAAAAATTGAAGGAACAAAGAAAAGCAGAAAGAAGAAAATAAAGTAATCCCCAGTAAGAATCAGTGTTAACATTTGGTGACATTCCCCCCAAACTTCTCTCTTTGCCTATACAGTTGACCCTTGAACCATGCAGGGGTTAGGGGTCCCAAGCCTCTGTGCAGGCAAAAATCTGTACTATATACTGTATTCTTACAAGAAAGTAATCCACAGAAAAGGAAATGGTATGAAGAAAATCATCAGGAAGAGAAAACACATTCACGGTTCTGTATTATATTCATTGAAAAAGCTCTGCGTCTAAGTGGACCTGTGCAATTCACACCCACGTTGTTCAAGGGTCCACTGCATATAAAAAGACAGTTTGATGAATGGATAAACAGATCTGTGGATAGATGGTTAGAAAATGCTACTCCCAAGATGTTAGTTCCTTAAATATCTCATCCTGTTTAAGAAAAAAGGCTACAAAAATCATTTAAAAAGCTGGACTCATCTCTTTAAAGTACAGGTTTCAGCTTCAGACAATATTGATTACTTGCTATGAGAGACACGATAGCTAGTATTCTTAAGCCATCCTCCAGTGTCCTCTTGTCCCTGCCTCCCAATATTTGTTCTGTGCATTATTATTACTTTCAGAGGGCTCCTGACATTCATATTCTGCTGTGCAATTGTGACTCTCCCAGTGGCTTGATCTTAGTTCTACAGTTAAACAAATGCAGCATTCGTGTTTGTTTGGTGACTGCAGTTTTCTTATTTCTAAATTGTTCGTTTTGCTTCACCTCTCAAGCGGTTACATTTTATCATCGGGCAGTTTTTATCAAGAAGCTCATGAGAGTCACATACTCGAAATTTCGTGCTTACGAATGTCCACCTGTTGTCTTTATACTTAAATGACCACTGGGGCCAATATTCTTCAGGAGATTTTTCCTTCAGAATTCTATGGATACTGCTTCATTTCCTCACTATGTTCTTCTTTTAAAAATGGGTGTATATATTTTTTAATTTATCCAAAGGATACAAACAGTGATTCAAAGGGGCACATGCGCCCCAATGTTTATAGCAGCAATGTCCACAATAGCCAAATAGGGAAAGAGCCCAGATGTCCATTGACCTATGAATGGTTAAAGAAGATGTGGTATAGAAACACAATGGAATATTACACAGCCGTCAAAACGAATGAAATCTTGCCATTTGCAACGATGTGGATGGAGCAAGAGGGTATTATGCTAAGTGAAATAAGTCAATCAGAGAAAGATAATTATCATACGATCTCACTGATACATGGAATTTAAGAAACAGAACAGATAAACATAGAGGAAGGGAAGGAAAAATAAAATAAGATGAAAACAGAGAGGGAGACAACCATAAGAGACTCCTAACTACAGGGAACAAACTGAGGGTTGGAGAGGTGAGGGAGGTGGGGCAACTGGGTGATGGGCATTAAGAAGGGCACTTGATGTAATGAGCACTGGGTGTTATATGCAACTGATGAATCACTAAATTCTATCCCTGAAACTAATAATTAAAAAATAATAAGTTAATTAATTAATTAAAAATGGGTGTATATTCTTACTAAGCTCACCTGTAGTTTGAAACAATCATGGGGAATATGCTGATTTAAGGATTATAATTTTTCCAGACTGGATTCTTCTTCTGTATTTTGAATGCAACATAATGTTCCTCTTTCTCACTTGTGTGGGTGGGGAGGAGGGAGCTTGGGGGGAGGGACAAGTTTGCAGAGTTACCAGGCCCTTTTCTTTCCATCTTGTTCATACTTAACATAGTTCTAACTAAACATTCGATTTTTTTTATACATAAAGAGTGACTTTTCCATGGTACGCTTTGCTCCTATGTTAACCCAGTTTGTTCCTTCTTCCCCCAGAGGTACAATTTCTGATGTGAGTATTGCTTTCTACCCCCGTTTTCTGAAGCTTGAGGGCATGGGAGTGGCAGAGCGGGGAGGTTGCTCCTGGAGGACCAGGACTCAACTCTCTCTCTTCTGAGAGTTCACGAAATGCCCTGAATGAGATGCCTGCTTCCTTAGCTAAAGACATGTCCCATTTGGGTAAGCTTCTGCTCATTCTTTTGATTCAGCCCAGATCCGTGGGAAGTCTTTGAGCTCTTGCAGTTGGACCATATTTTACACTTGCCCAATGAGGAGAATTTTAGGCATTTCAGACATGAACCCTAGACCCTTTCAGTCATATCTTCATACATTCAACAAACACTGACTGGCATTTACTCTGTAAAGAGACTTCAAGTGGCATGACAGAGAGCTCTCCATTTCACCACTGACTTCGACCCTTACCTCCTATCCCTGTTGTTCCTCTACCTTCCCCTCCCTATGGGCCCCAACTAACCAATAAACTGCAAAGTTTGTAAAAACAGTTCTTGAAAGTGCTGTTCTTAACAGGGACCAGGATGAGGCCACATCCATAATCCTTTCAAGCAAAGACACATGAAAACTGGGACACATTTCACACCAATAAAAGACCAAAACCTTTTCCTGATGCAAACCACCAGAACACGCCACCTGTCTTTCCTTCACCCTGCAGAACCCCAACCCTGCTTTGACTGGGAAGTGACCTGGTTTTCAGGTGCTCCCTGACGTGCATCAGCTGAACGAAGCCTTCAATCTCTATCTGAGTCCCTTCTGTTGTTTTCTTCAGACAATGGAAGTCATAATGCCAGCCCCTAGGCATGCAAAGGTGGATAAGATCCACTCCATGTAAGGAAGACAAACATCAAAGAATAAATACAATATGGAAATATGAAGATGATTCTTTCTGTTTTTAAGTGTTGACATATGAATAATCCACATAATCAGGAAAAAGTGACATCTTCCCAAAAGAATTTCCACAGACTTACAAACTCCGAAGGGCAAAGCATCAGAGACAAGATACGAAATGTAGCTGGGATCTGCGCCGGATGCTAGCTTGTCTGTATGCTCTACAGCAGCCACGTGTCCAAGTAAGGGCCCCATAAGTGCTCTTCGGGTTTTGTAAGAGAGCATTTTCTTGTCACTGGGACAGAAAACATCGTTCCTATTTCTGTCACACACCGAACACGCTGAGAGATTGCCTCTCTATGAAATATCACTTCACTTCTCTCCCAGCTATCTGTACTGCAGGCCCTCAGAAGGGCACTGTGTGTGCCCCTTCCGGTCACCACACTTACAGTGGGGTCTGCCAGGACAGTATATGCCACCATGCCCCTTGTGGAAATTATGTATTTAAGCAAAAGAATGAGACAATGAAAAATCCTTCTGAATCCGTTGAGGCATCCCAGCAGTTTATTTATGGGTTGACTGGTTTGTTTTGATGGATGGCTCAGCCCAGTTGTTGCTCACTTCATCTGACACTGCTGAGATCTGTGAGAGATTGGTTCACGAGAAAAACATGGTCCAATTGTGTCTGTGTTGCCATTGATCTCAAAAGCCAGATGCCCTGAAAGGTTTAGAGGCACAGTTGCTTTGGGCCAGGGAACGGAATGTGATTTTCCTGTGGATCAAGAAAATAAGCAAAATTTTACCCAAACCAACTCTCAACAAGCTCATAATAGAAGGTGCTGTAATTGCCGAAAGAGAGGCTTAGAATTCAATGGCGCAACTAATCACTGCTCCAGCAGAGGGGACATGGCAGCAAATGCTGCCGGCCCAATTCCTTTCCATGCAAGAAAATGGCAGCCATCCTAGAAATAGTCAGAATAGCTGTACTCACTAATCTGCTACTGCTGGTTATCAAATTGGCTGAAAGAAGACTTAAACACATGAGTAGAATTAGGACCAGTTGGTGGTTAGAGATCATTTGGCTTACTTTGAAAGCTAATCAAGAGCCCACTTAAATGCTTTTCAAAGGCCATATAACCCCACTAATGGGAAATCCCTTCTGGGACAACATGAGCCCCGACCCAGAAGAGCCCATGAGCTTCCTACAAATGGCTTCCTACTGTCATTTCCCCGGGGAATGGCTTGCAAAATATTTACGGCGACAAATGGGGTGGGAAGGAGGGAAAGTGGACTTCTCCAAATGGGCATGTGTAGTGGGGGCTCCTGCATAGATTTTCAACCCCAAGAGAGGCCCTCCATCTCCTCAATTCACCCTCCCAGAAGTTCCAGTCATGGAGCAGAAACCCACTGTCTAACTCAAGTAAAGCAGCAGGGCTGGACTTGTGAAGATAGAGAGGGCTTGCTGGAATCCTGTTAACATCGAGACTAGCTGAGGGGCCGCATTCCCCTTAGCCCTGTGACTACAAACAACAATATGTGAGGCATTAACATTTTTGAGTCTGGGGTCCCCAATCTATTTGTGAGGAAGTGCTGCGTTCTGTTTTATGACTCCTTGAGATCAGTGTCTACGGCTGAAAGGGGAGGAGAAATGTGACATGCTTAGTGTAGAAGGATGACCATGACATCTTTGGAAGGAGAGATTTGTTGCTCTCTTAATGAGTTTAAGGGTGGGAATGAGCATGAGTGGAATCCAGTTTGGAAATCTGTCTGGTAAGCTCAGAGACGCACCAGTGTTTGCTTATCTTGGTGGAAGACCCCTTTTTCAGGCACCATTCAAAAGTGCGTTCTCCTAGACCTCTCTTGGTTTTCTTACCTTTTTTACTTCTCCACTGTCCAAAATTACCATGTGCTTAATTTTGTAGGAGACACCAGGAAAATGTAAGGCATCATCCTTGTTCTTGATCTCCTTACAATCTGGTTTGGGAATCAAGAGGATAATAGAAGTTCACAGGTGACTGAATAATCAATTTCAGGGTTCAGATTTAAGTGCTACCAAATATTAGAGAAGGAAGAGATCACCAGAAATCTGGCTGATGAAATCTGATCATCATAATAGTGCTAAGACTGGAGGTGAGCATACATTTATTGAGCACTTTCCATGTGCCAAAGACTCTGCTAGATGTGATGTAATTTTTTAAATTTAAATCCTCACAACAGCATTTGGAAATAACTAATATTATCCTCATTTTAAAAATTAGAGGTTACCCAACTTACCTAAGATATGTCTTGGTTAGATCAGAGAGAAGGTGGTCATTCCTAATGGGCACGGTTCTGAGCACTGCATCTTCACACACAGACAGGTGTGCATGCGCACACACACTCACACACACACTTGGGGATCAAGGGCACTAGCCTAGCAGGTCAGTGCACAGTTTGGAGCGCAGGGGCTTTGGGTTAGAATTGGTGTCCTGTTGAAGAGAATTAGAGTTAGGGAGCTAGTCCAGCTGAAGCTGCCTGGAGAATGTCCAGGACTGAACTGGAAAATTCAGATTAGTTAATAAGCACCTTCATACCCAATGTGTAAAAAACAAGAAAGGAAACAGAAGCCGGATATAAGCCAAAATGGAACCAAAGAAAACCAGAAAGAAGCTGAGGAGGTCATGAGTAGCAGATTCTATACTGAAACGCTTCAAATAGAGCTGAAGGGGCAGATGCTGACCATGAGGGGTCAATGGGTGTTGTCTGTCTGTCTTGGACTTGTAGATAGCTGGAGTGGACCTGACAGAGACAGAGACATGGAAGCAAAACTGAATCTGGCAGGACACAGAATGGCCTCGCTGAGCCCAGAGCAGGCCCGCAGAGCATGGGAGACACAGAGTTGAAGGCAAGGCCAGATGAGGAGCTTGGATTCAAAACACCAAGTAGAAGAGAGGAAGCCAGTGGAGAGAACTGTGTTTTTGGTTTTTCAGCTTCTAACAATTCATCCTGGACCTATATTTTTGACAAAGTAACCCCTAAATGTGAAAACATTGCTAATACTTTCAGAATTAAGTTTGTTTTGCAATTTGATCAGTGAACAAAGAGAGACCATTTATCGGCATCAAAGCGCAATTTCCCTGTGACTTACCTCTTTAAGCAGTACAGATAGACAGGACTTTATATTCAGATGAGACTTCCACAGCTAATCTTCTATCACTCTAAAAGTAATTTACTGTCAAGTGGATAAAACTACATATGTTTTGGGACAGGAATTTAAATTGTCAAATTCTCTTCTTGTATGGTCACTCAAACACTGCTCATTTCTACTTCCAAGATGTGGTCTTTACTTTAATGACCATATGCCACGGATTTCCCTCAACATCCTGGTCTATTATCCAATAAGTATACTCAACAAGAGAATATACAAAATATTTAAATGATATTCTACCCTGGTCTTGGATGACAAATCCCTAGAAAACAGGGCCATGTCTCTTGCCTGATTAGCTGGCATTGTTGAGAGCTCAAAGCTATCTTTTGTTTATGATGAGTCAAAAATCTGTCTTAGGTCCCCCTGTAGACTATTCAAGGATATTGTCATTTGCACCTTCCATCAGGACACTTTGGAAGGGCGTGTAGTCTTGTGAGAGATGTGTGAGAGATGTCCGCGCAGGCCTACCGAAGGAAGAAACACTGCTTTACTTCTTTGTTTCCCAAGAGGAACGTGGAAATTTAGGCCTCTTGATTGGTGCAGGTTCCGCCTGCCACTCAAAGGGCCACTAACAAAAGGCTTTGTGGCGCTGTGCTTCTGTAGCACTTCCTCCCTAAAGCTCTTTCTTCTTAACTTCAAAACATTTCTTAAAATGTAGGCTTTTCATAAATCCCCTATTTTCTCACCACTTCCTCGTATCTTCATTCTGTCCAGTCAGACTTTGGTCATGATTCAATTGAGCGTACTCCCACAAAACTCACTAGTGACCTGTGGTCACCATGTCAATGTGTTGCTTCCCTCCCCCTTTCCCCCTCTCATCCTCCTCCTTCCTGATCTCTCCGCAGACCTGCAGATTGGTCACTCTTCGCTGCCTTCGTCATGAAGTTCCCTCCTCTCTGAGCTTCCCGTACCCTCAGCTCCCTTTGGTTCTCCTTGGATCTTCTCGATCCTACCATCTAAGGCTGCTTTACTGACCTCCTTCCCTCTCCTGTTGCTGTAGTAAAGATATTGCCCTCAAGGTTATCTCCTTGTCCTTCTTCTATTCTTACCCCAGTATCAGTCTTTGGGTGATGTAATTCTTGCCCACGCCTACAGTTAATTCCTTCCATGAGGATATCTCCTAAATCAATACCATTCACTCTCTCTAATCTGGCCAGCTTCATAGTTCCTGTCTGGCATAGATCTCTACCTGCATTGTCTTTGGAACCTCAAACTCATGACATTCAGCTTGGTCCTGGCTGCCAGATATACCGAGAGCTCACCTTTGGAAGAAGACAGCAAGAGGGGGCCCTTCTGCAGGACCATGGAGTGAGGTTGGGAACACTGGCAAGACCAGCTTGGGCAGGTGCCCCGCTCAGGAGGAGCAGGCAATCCTAAACCAAATCAAAGCCAGCACAGAAGACTCCGTTCTGAGCCAGACCTGCATTCGCAGCCCAGAAAGCTCTGACATAGCAGATCAACGATTGGTCCGTCCAGGTCCTAAACCAGAGAGAGTCATTCTGGATGAAGTGAAGGATGCTGAAAGCAACGTCCAGTTCAGTAGGTAAAGGGACTGACAGAAGCTCCTCAAGGACTCCGGGACACCACGGAGTGCCAGGGCAGAGGTCCATAGGTATTACATACATGGTGGGTGAGTTTGAAGAGACTGAAGGTCCCTATCTGCGTAAGAACCCAGCACCCAGACGCTGGGAGGGCGGCAGATCAATTCTGGACCCCACTCACTAGGAAGGAGCACCTTCAAACGGACACCAACTCATTACTGACTCTCATTGTTCCAGAGCCCAGGGAGGGCTAAGCCTGTGGGGAGAAGACATCATTTGACAGCTGGGATTAGCAAGGTCTAGTGGAACCCCCCTTCTAAAATGAAACTCATTTCCAGAGTCACACCCACACCGGCCCACCACCAGATTTTCCTTTCTCTAATGAGGGCCTGGAATCACTTTGACTCCAAAGTCATAGCCTTCACTCCATCAGCTGTCAAGTCCAATTAGTTGTTAATACTCCACTTCGTTCCAGAGAGGAATTGAAGTAACTTGCAAAGCTGCATACGTTGTAATAAGACTTAAAAACAAGTAAGGGAGGGGCACCTGTGTGCCTCATTCAGCGAAGCCTCTGACTTCGGCTCACCTTGTGATCTCAGGGTCCTGGGATGGAGCCCAATGTCAGGCTCTGTGCTCAACAGGGAATCTGCTTGGGGATTCCCTCTCTCTCCTTCTGCCCCTTCCCCTTCCTCACACTCTCTCTCTCCCTCTCAAATAAATAAACAAAATCTTTAAAAAAAATAGTAAGTTAGGAAGGGGGGGAGAAAATGAGGAAGAGAAAAATAAGATAAAGGCAGACATATGACACAAAACATGTGCACTATGGTGTCCCTCCCTGGAGCCAATCTGTGAGTTTGGTTTGGAGAACTTGCACCTACCACAGAGAAGCAGCCATGCGCAGTGTCACTAATCATGATGACCCGAAGATGAAAACAAAGAATTGTTCGAGAGAACCACAGCGGTGCCTGGTACCAAGACTTCAGAAAATAGGTGCACGGCAAGTCTCAGACTGAGAGCCGGGGCTGATGTGGGAAAGAATGGAAGGTCATAAGGTTACTTCTCCCCTCCCTCAGGGGAGGTGCACAGCATAAGACCAGAGCTCTGTTTGGTAAGAGTTTATTCTATTCTAGATTCTTTCTCTAAACTGTCACTTGCCTCCACCTTCACTTTTCATGAGTTTCTTCCTTAAACCACCCCCACAGCCTCCCCTGAGACTATCCTGCACCAGCACCCATAACCCCCTAATCCACGACTCATGGCCTGTCCCCACTTCTTCACAAACCTGGCCCCACGAGGCACACTCTCCACCTCACCCCTTCACAAGCCCGGTCCCCACCCCACCCCCACCCTGCTCCAGCCTCCAGTCCTACTGCATGATCATTCATTTCTCCCCAAATGCCCATACTTTCTGACTTAACAAATTCGTTCTCTGTGATGGTTGATCTTGTATGCCATCTTGGCTGGGCCATGGTACCCAGATAGTTGGTCAAACATTGTTATGGGTATTCTTATTAAAGTATTTTCTGGGTAAGATTTACATTTAAATCAGTGCACTTTTACTAAAGCAAATTGCTCTTCATAGTGTGGGTGGGCCTCTTCTAATCAGCTGAAGGTCTTAAGAGAAAGATGGAGGTCCCCCCTCTTACTGAAGAGAGACCCAAACTGTGTCTCTCTTCTCTATCTCTCCCTTCACGTCCATGCACATGTCCTGCTGGTTCTGTTTCTCTGGAGAACCCAGACTAACACACTTCTGGCTCCTTCTTTCTCCAGTACCCTCTTCTACTGTTCCTGTTGGTCAAACCTGATCCACGCTTCAAGAGCTTTTCTGTGGGGCACCTCCCAATTCCTTTGACAATGTGTGACCAGGCCCTCTCTGAGCGGAGCTGCAGTCATGCTCTGCCTGTCTGAAAGTTACCAATTTCTGGCTCCTGACTTTAATGCAGCATCAGCCCCATGAAGGCAGAGGTTCTCTGCCCGGAGTTAGGCACCCAGTAAATATGTAAGATAATCAGAGAATTTTCCCAGCAATAGCCAATGCAAATGTATCTTCCCAGAGCATACATCAACTATATCAGGCCCAAATCCACATCCTGCGAAGGAAATTAAGAGCAAGGCTATGTTCATGTGATGATTCAATCATAAAATGAATAAAGGACCCAGAAGTTTCGGATGTCTTTTTCTGTAGCACTGGGTCATTATAGATGGGGGCAAACCAGGAGTTCTTCTTCCATTAACGAATAAAAATCCATGTGGTGAGACAAAGAAAAACTGGGGCAGCCAGCAATTAACTGCCCCCGCCTCCCACCAGGAGCCCCGTCCACGTCCTCGTGTGTGCAGCCACCTAGTGGCCGGTGACCACCCAGAGGGACCTCAGGAGTCACCTGGCAGCTTGTCTGGCTGTGCAAACCACATGCCAATCTTCCTGCTGGAAGGAGGGGAGCCAAGGCAACGTGCAGCCGTGCAAATCCCCGCCTGGCAGCCGAGCTGCGGCCTGGGGGATGGCAGATGGAGCCTGGCGGATTCCTCACAGCTGCAAGCTCTGCTCAAAAGCTCCTTTTGAAGCGATGACTCTGGCACCTCATGGAGCGCACGGCCTGCCACTGAGGGCATAAAATTAATAATGCGCACTTAGCATTTAGGGACCACTGTCAGGTTGGCCAAATCGGTAGTACTTGAATTTTCTATTTCTTCCAGGGGTTGCTTCCCAGAGAGATTTATCGTTGAGCCGCTAATAATGAAGCCGCTGAAGAGAACTGGCAAGGCAGGAGTCACCCTCCTGTCGGGGCTGGGAACAAAAACCAGCCAGAGTTCAGCCCCGAAGACACAC
This sequence comes from Ailuropoda melanoleuca, assembly GCF_002007445.2. Classification (NCBI taxonomy): domain Eukaryota; kingdom Metazoa; phylum Chordata; class Mammalia; order Carnivora; family Ursidae; genus Ailuropoda; species Ailuropoda melanoleuca. Next base: position 62,271,669 of record NC_048223.1, read on the forward strand.
CAGCACCACAACCGTCAACCAACAGGGCAGGGGTGGGAGGCGGGCACTTCTGGTCCTGCCGCCTCTAATCCAGCCTGTTTCTTATCCGAAGATGAAAGCAGTGAAGCATAAGAGACTATGGACTCTGAGAAACAAACTGAGGGTCTCGGGGGTGGGGGGTGGGGGAATGGGATAGGCTGGTGATGGGTAGTAAGGAGGGCACGTATTGTATGGTGCACTGGGTGTTATACGCAACTTGAATCATCGAACTTTACATCGGAAACCGGGGATGTACTGTATGGTGACTAACATAATATAATAAAAAAACATTAAAAAAAAAAAAAGAAGAAGATGAAAGCAGTGGGCCACAGGATCCTTCAGTCCCTTTCAGGTCGAACGGCCTGCGTCATGGCCACTTCTCGAGGCCGAAGAATGGAAGATTCAGGCAGAATCCATCCTCTCCAGGGGACTGTTTTCCATTCCTGCCTCGCTGACCAAGCTCAACAGTGAGGTCGCCACTTCTTGCATGGGCTCTGAGTGCCCGTGACCCGGCCCCTCGAGTGGGGGCTGTAGATCTCTAGGAACAGAAAGTCGGGTCTCCACCCTTTACTTTGCCGTCAGGCCGGCGACAAACAGAAGTGAGCCAGGGGCTTCTGGATGCCGGTCCTGCGGGTGGATTTCACTGCTTCTTCATCCAGGTCCCTGCGGTGCAGCCCCTGCTGCCAGGTGTGGACAGTCAGCTGCCGGAGACGAACGGCATCCCAGTTCTTTACAGGGATACCGTCTGCAAAGCCCGGTCCCCCCCGCCCCGGGGACAGTCACACCTAGCGCTCTGCACGAGCAGACTTGCAGCTTCCAGCACCTCCCCAATTCCAGGTGGAGACGTCGAATGGCCCATCTCTGGGAGAATGAGCCTCAGCGAGACATGTGAACACACCAAGGAGAAGGTCTGGGGAAGTGCCCCCTCACCCCTTCCCCATCAGCGACAGAGGGGGGTGATGACTGCATGAAACCCATTGTCCCCTCCAAGCCCCCACGTTGTCAGGGCTGCCAGGGAGCCCAGCTAGAGGAGGACACCCCCAGGCCTCCCGCAGACCACAGGGCCATGTGTGCTGGGGCCGTGGAACAAAGCTCTCGGAGAAGAAACTTCAATGGAAGTGTGCCAACAAGGATGTCTGGGGAGGTTCCTTGAAAGAAAGACAGACCAGCGAGCAAAACCACTTTGCTTTCCCTAGGTCCCCTTCTCCCTGGAATGTGAATGGAAGGCGGGCAGTCCGGCAGCACACAGGGACCACAGGTGCCCTGAAGAATGGATGCTCGCCGTGTGGGGTGCTGAAGGTGGAACGCACTGCGGCCCCAGCATCAGTGACCCACAGCAGCCAGCCTCCTCCTGCCCCCAGCTTTTGTGGGAGGAAAACCAACTCCGACTTGAGAAGATTTAGAATTCATTTGAGTCTTCTCTTAAATATCCCCAAATGCAATCCTCAGTGCTGGGCCACCCCAGGCAACCACCCCACGCAGGGGACGTGAGCCAGGCCGCCTGTGCTGTGAGCTGGGGCAGGTTTGGGTGGCCATCAAAGGGCCCCTGCTGACCCAGCAGCTTGGGCCCACGTGCTCCGCTCCAGGGCCCTACTGAACAGGCCACATCCGGCTCCGGGCTGCCCCACTGCCCCCTCCTTCCCCTCCTTCCCAGGCCAGCAGACGCCTGCTAGATCAGCGCCTGGCTTGTGTGATGTTTTTCGTGTTCACCAGGAGGCACGAGGGAAGCTCTGCGGGCCCCCTTGTCCAGGCAAAAGGAAGGCGCCAGAGTCAGAGCTGGAACCAAGGTGGGAGAGGCACAAAGCTCAGGCACACAGTGAGGCTAACACAATAGATGAAACAGATGAATAAGGAAGAGAGGACCTCGCAAAAACAAAACAAAACAAAACACCCCACACTGCAAATGCCAGGAGGCACAGACTGTTACCATGGCGATGCAGGGCTTGGGGCTGGGACAGCAGAAGCGCTGGCCGAGAACACTTGGCGGAAATGAAATACGAAGAGCAAGCCGTGGGGACCCCGGTTCCCCTCTCTCCCACCTCTGCCATCCCAAGACAGATGAAGGCCCTCGAAACCCAGCAGAGCGCAGGATGCCTTGACCTTTTCCCTCCAGGCCCTTCAGCAAGTACAGTACCGTCTTCTGTTTGTTTGGAAGAGGCAGCCAGGCCCAGAGGTCCAGCGATGCTCTCCTGTCATGCTCACCTCCGGGACTGCTCTCTTCTGAGTCCACCATGTGGAATCAGGCTCCCGCCCCCGCCCCCAGCCCTGCTGTGATGCTGGGGAAAGGACTCTCACTGTTCTGGCCTTCCTCCTTGTCTTTCCGTTTTATTTGGTGCCGGAGTCCCTCGTTATGGAAAGCTTCGTGACAGGAGTGAAAACTTCACACACCCAAAAATATGGAGCTCCGTTTCCTGGAACTGCTCTGAATTGGCTCCAGGGCCCCCACGCCTGTTCACGGTGGGAGTCAGGAAAGGCAGGGCCCCAGGGAAGAGGACTCAAGTCCAACAGATAAAGGAAGTTCAGTCTGGTTAGCTTCAAACTGTCTCTCTCAGCGTCACTGTTCCTTTGAGGTAAATGCCCCATCTTTAGGGTTTGTCCCCCACCCTCTCCCTAGCCCCCGTGGGAATGTGTTAGGGAAGGTGACCATTCCAGTGATCTGGAGGTTGATGAGGACAGGCTTTGGGCCCACAGGTGTGACCTGTGTGTTCCCGGGACCCGAGGCCTCCCTAGGAACATTCCTTGGGCTCCATCACTAGGCATCCCACTGCACTTGCTATCAGGTCTGCAGGGGAGAGGCTGTGGCCAGTTGCTCACACAATTTGCACCTGGAGGGCCCCACTCACTGACCTACCCCATTTCTGCCACCTCTCAACATCAGCCATGTACCCTAGCTAGCCCCAGCTTAGGCCATCCCCCAGAACCTCTGCTACGGAGTCACCTCGCACCTTGCCACCGCAGCCCCCCCAGCTCTCCGCACGCAGTTTCCTTCCAACCACAAATGAGCAGCTCCCCCTGCCCTAACACATCATCCCATCATTTCTTGATTGCCGTGACCCCCCCACATTGCAGTAGGGTTCAGTGATGTTGCAGAGTCCCCTAGAAAGAACAGTTTGGGGGGGGGCGCTCTTCTCTTTGCTCTCCTTTGGACTCTCTGAGACGTCTACCATTCACCACAATCTCCCCTGGCTATTTGTCTAAGAGGTAAGAGTCAGGACCCTCACACTGGATTGGTTATTACCCTTTTGCTCCAAACCAGAGGATTTCCACTTGCCCTTCCTGCCTGCAGGGGGTAGGGATTTACTCCCCATCCCAGCTGCCTTCTTTCCTACCTTAGGGATCTCACTGGTGTCAACCCCTTCATTCTCTCTGGAATCTCTTGTGGCTTAGTCTAGGTGGTAGAATGAGTCCAGTGAAGGAAGCCACGTATACAACACAAAGCATTTCAAACTTGTTAATAATTTTCTTTGAAGAAATACTGAATGACAATTATAATACTTATGAATTAAAAGATATGTCAGTTAGGAATCAATACTATTGGGGCACCTGGGTAGCGCAGTCGTTAAGCGTCTGCCTTCTGCTCAGGGTGTGATCCCGGCGTTCCAGGATCGAGTCCCACATCGGGCTCCTCCTCTGGGAGCCTGTTTCTTCCCCTCCCACTCCCCTGCTGTGCTCCCTCTCTCGCTGGCTGTCTACCTCTGTCACATAAATAAATAAAATCTTAAAAAAAAAAAAGGAAACAATACTATTATTGATCAGTGCTATTAATCCTTTGACTATTTTACAAACTAGAAATGTTATAAACAAATTTCTGTATAAGAATATTTACATACTTAGATACCTTTTATAAGACACCAAAATTCTACTGGTCTAAACAAGCTGGCTAGGCATATAGGTCAGAAATTCACTTGAGTCTAATGCAAACCTCATTAAAGGGACTTCTAAAACCAGTGCTAATGGTATTCACACATCACAGAGTCTGAATCTGGGCAGTCCAGGGTTGGAGCAGCTGCTCAACAAATCTGTTGGAAGCCAAGTGTCATTCTAACTTCCTCTTTCATCATCCCCAGAATGTTGGCATTCATCCTTAAGCTTGTTGCCTCTTAGTACAAGATGGCTGCAGTACCTCCAGACCTCACACCTGCATTTTGGTCAGAAATATGAAGGAAGAACCACAAAGGAAGGGGAGACATCGGAGTCAGGAAAGCAAATCTTTCTAGAAACTCTCAAAAATTTTTTTTCAAAACAAAACATTTGTATTTGGTCCATCAGAGCTTGAGTCTGGAAACCACCTACAGAGAATCATCCTACAGGGATGGGGACAAATGACAACTCTGACACTGCCTCTATGTGAGAAGAGGGGCCATATTTACAGGGTTAAAAACACTCACAGCTCAGAGTAATAGGAGGAAATAAAACGGTGGCCCAAGGGGGAGAGTGAGAGCTTCCCAGTGTTTCTCTAGGTATAAAAATCCCACAAGCCCCGGGAAGCGAGGGACCCTAGGCTGGGCCATTGGACAAAACTGTACTGAATTCTGTACAAGGAATTTTGAGAAAGCAAGTATTTTTAGCTACCTCTCTGAACATAACTAGGGCTTATGTAGTTAAAAAGGGAGGAGGGTGGAGGAATGGGAATGAACGTTGGGTGACACCGTCTACCAGGCATGGCATTAGGACAAGATATTTAATCTTCCTGGGCCTCAGTTTCTTCAGTTATCAAATGCATATTGGACTAGATATGAAAATTCCAAAATTTTTCATCCAAGAGCTTCTAATAGTAGATGATAGCCAATGCCTTACCTGTTCCCATTTCAGAGAAAAAGCCCACAAAGGACCACGAAACTCCACTGAGGCCTCATATTTCATCTTGAAAACTCATGAGCTTTTTCATTCTAGGACATATGTTAATATAATTACAAAATATAAAGATGTGTTTTTAATCTATAAGTAAAGTCGTTAGCAGTTTGTCCCGTGACTGCACGCACCACCGCCTCGGGGCACATGCCCCCAAGTTTGAGAGACTCTTGCATTCAACATGAAGTAGGACGGGATTTTCCAGGTTCCACCGTGGAAGGACTTGCGAGCCAGGCATTTGGAGAGCAGTGTGAAACCAGGGAGAGCAGTTGGCTGGTCCTGCTGAGGTCTGAACTAGAACCTCCTTTTAGAAAATACACCAGTTGGTCTCTGTGGATACGCGCCAATACATGCAGCTGTCCTCCGCGTCCTGGAGCTTGGATCTCTGCCTCGTAAACACTCATCGCTCTGGCTGATGCTCTATTTGCCAGAGACTTCTTGATTTACCATTGCAAATAGGGATGGCCCTATTCACCGGATGAGGTAGGAGGGCCTATTGCTTCTTTCCCAAGCTCCACAAGCAATACCTGAGAACAGACCTGCTCGGGTGTCCTCAAGACCAGGGTCAGAGAGGCAAACCCGAAGCAGCAGCTTCTGCTTACTTGGCCCGCCCTGCTTAGTTCTGTCCTTCCCATCCGCACACCCAGGAGGAAGGGCTACAGAGGGATCTCAGGGCAGGAGGGAGGGGAATGTGCCCCTCCAGCTATATCAAAACTTAGTCCTCTTTCCCCAAGGTTAAGCATTTTTTTAAATACCCATTTTACATACTAGTGATGATAAGAAAACATTGACTTTGAGAAGAGAAGTGTCAATACATAGTCCTCTAAGTTGTGTGGCAGACACCATCCGCGGGATGCTGAGAGGACAGTGGGGTGGGCAGGAGGCGCCCTGTGGAGAGATGCAGCATTCTGCGGAACTCCTCAGGCAGATTCTCAGTGCACATCTTCATGTTAAAGATGCTAGGGAATGCTGTAGAAAGGAGACCTATTTAACTTCAGGAAGCCCAGAATTTCCTAAGCTCATATGAATGAGGAACTCTTTTTTGTTGCTCACCTGTTAACCACAGGAGGACTGTGTTTCATGGCAGAGAGCCTTAGGAGACACAGCTCCGTCCGGCTGGACTTCAGGGGACACTGGTCCATAGTCACACACATTGTGCGAGCTCCCATGAAACCTCTACTGTCTGAGATCTGCAAGGAGAAGTCACAGGTTGTATCCTTTATTCTCAGCTGATGTTCTGCTCCGTAGAGCCTGGGGTCAGCTATCTCTTAATTCATCCCATCTGCAAAGCAAGGATGGAAATCCTTACTGTATAAAAACATTGTGGAAGTTGCTTGTAAAGTGTTTTAAGAAGGAAATGCTGATTATTTCTCCAAAGGACAAGTGGCATCTTGGTACGGACAGGTCTTACCTCCCTTAACTGTGCTCTGGCTTGGATTTGGACCGCAATGGAGCATGTTACAATTTACAGAGACTTGATTTTAATTACTTGACTCTGAAAATGAAGCTTGTGATCAGCAGCGAAAAAGGGAAAGAGAAGAAAAAGGAACAGGAAGGGAATGGATTGAAAAGAGAAGTAACTGAGTGGAAGAGGAAAGGAAGGGAGGGCTGGGGCAGGGGCTTCTCAAAGACTTTAGTCTCCCAGACGCACTGGGAATGTCAGCGGTGTACACGCTGGGTTGCCCGCTCCTCCCTTCTCTGCAACAGCCCATTAAATATGAGCAGGTCTTGATGCCTTTTTAAAAAGCAAAAACCAAGAAGGAGCTGAAGATAATATCAGATGCCGCTCTTGTTATGTCAGCAAAGATTTCCCGCACATAATCCGATCTAATCAGACTGGATGAAGGATGCCGCAGAAGCGTCCACACAGTGCCTGGCAGTGGGGTGCGCACAGCTGCGCCATGAGTCGCAATCTGGGGCGACAAGAAGCCACTGGGAGGTAAAGAGGCTGCCTAGACAGAGGAGAGGTGGGGCCGGCAGGGTGGCTGCCCATAGGAATCCTTTCTCCTTTTTCCTGATTTGGGGGGAAAGAAAATGAGAAGGACTATTTCGTGAAATTTAAGACTGCCATTTACCTCCGAACCATTTCAAATGTCTTAAAGGGAAAAGGTCGGGGATGAATAAGTAATAAACACAAAGAAGAAAAGGAAGATGGCATGGAAGGACACGGGATACCGGCTCAAAAGATCTGGGTTCCAACTTGAATGCTGGCAGCTAAATCTTTATGTGCCTGGGATCCCGGCTCCTCCCAGAGCCTTGATTTCCACATCGACGGGAGGAGGGTAATGGCGTGTCTTTCACAGGCTTGTGAAAAGCAGTTGCGATCCCATGGGCGCACATTTACTGTCCCCCCACAGGCCATAGTAAGTGGGGTCAGATTTCCTGTCCCCTCTTCCCTGTTGTTGCTCACCAGATTGAGCCGAGGACGCTGGAATGAGGTTTGAAGCTCAGCAGCCTACCAGGGTCGTTCACATCATTTCAAGTCACTCAGGGCGACTCCATCGTGCTGCTAAAGGCTATAATCGTCTGGATGCTTTTTCTGCTTTTAAACGTAAATGTTTTAGAACAGGGAACATTAGCAGCAGCCAGTTCTTTAAAACCTCCCACATGAGGAACGCAGCTAGTAAAAGAGGTTTGATAATGCACGAGCTTGTGTTAAAAACATTGAAATATAATGAAGTTACCGACAGCTTCCTAATCTTTCACACTATCTGGGCTTCTGATTTTCCTACTTTCTTTTAGGTCTGCTCAATGACAGGCTTATAAAAAAAAAAAAACTACATTCTTAAAGATCACTAAGATTAGCATTTTGTTGTAATTCCTTTTAATCAAGAACCAAAGGAGATGCCACCATGGTCCCCATGAAGCCAGGCTCCACCCCTTCCCCAGTCCTGGGAACAGTCCTGCCCATCTAAGATCAGGAAGTCCAGGTCAATGAGCACACCCAATAGGAGCTCTCCTTGGAGATCTGCTTTTTCCAGGGAGTCCTGGTCCTGGCTGAAACCCTACTATTTGGGCCCTGCCTTCCCCCTTCTGTTGATAATTTTCTTCCTGCCCTTTTCTCCCACCCTGTGGGCCATTTCTCTTCCTAGTCTGTCATCTTACCCCACCTGACCTGCTCCAAGGAAGGCCCCCTGCTTTCCATCCTCCTCCTGCCTTCCAGGCCAAGCCATCAGGTTGGTCCTCGGTGTCAACTTGTCCATCCAGACACCTGCCTGGCTAACTCAGCCTAGGACCCTGCCCCACCAGGCATATCCTGACCCCAACATGGGCAAGGCCATCCCAGAACCTCACAACACCTGTCAACTGATCAGGGACAGAACTTTCCTAGGACTACCAGGAAGCAACATGGAGGGATGCAGAGCCTTTGGCTTGGAAGGAGGCTGAAAGGTGGAGAAGCAACCCCCGGCATGACCAGAGCTAAGGAGTTAGCAAGCCCAGACTGATGGATTGGAGGCGTTGTGGTCCCCTCCCCCAGAGAACCAGACTTCCTTTTCTTGGTCCTCCTCCAGTCTTTCTCTTCCCACCCCACTCCCCTCCCTTCCTTTGACCCATCTCCCTCTTTCCCTTCTAAAGGCTAAGCAATGGCAAGATTAATTGGATTCACTGGAAGCCATCTACAAATCTGAACAGAAGCTCGGGAGAGATGCCCTTACGAAAAAGAAAACAAAGTAACAGAAGAGATAAAACAAAGGAAGCGGGGCTTTTGAAATGTATCCACTGAAGCCAGGACATAAGACTAGAATTAGGTAAAAGCCATTATCTGAGGCCATGGCCTGCAGTTACCACCAATGTACAGGTGATTCATGTTTTCCTCTCCAGCCTCTCCTCTGAGCTCACACCTGCCCACCAGCTGACACCTGACACCCTGACAATCTCAAAATGATACATCTAAGGTAACACTTTGCTCTTTCACCCCAAACTCAATCTCCTCATGGGTTTCCATTCTCAATTCATCCTCCTGGACACACCAGAAATCTGAAAGTGGTTTTGGACCCCTCCCTTCCTTTCCATGGGAAGCGTGTTCGACCTGTAACCAAGTCCAGTTGAGTTTGTTACCTAAATAGCTTTTGAAATAGTTCGCTTCTTGCCACTCATACATGTTCCACCCTGGTCCAAGTTGTAATCACATCTCGCCTGTTATAAACACCTCCTTCATGTGCCTTTCTGCACCAATTCCCTCCATTCCACTGTGGATAACAGAACCATAGTCATCTTTTCAGAACATAGATCTGTATGAGCACATTTTACTCACACACACTCACACACACACACACACACACACACACACACACAGACATAGGACATTATTTCAGTTTCAGGCATACAATGTGATGAGTCAGTATTGGTATGATCTCCATGATAAGTCTAGTTAATATCCATCACCATACATAGATACAAAACACTTTTTTGTTTCTTGTGATAAGAACTTTTAAAATCTACCCTCGGGGCAGCTGACTCGGGTCCAGCTCAGGTCATGATCTCAGCACTGTGATATTAAGCCCCACGTCGGGCTCTGTGCTCAGTGCAGAGTCTGCTTAAGACTCTCTGCCCCTCCCTCCCCTCAAAAATCTTTAAAATAAAATCTATTCTCTTAGCAACTTTCAAATGTGCAATACGGTATGATTATCCATAGTCACCGTGCTGTATATCACATCCCCAGGACTTATTTTATAACTGGAAGTTTGTTTCTTTTCATTCCCTTCACCCATTTCACAAACGCCCCTCACCCCTGCCTTGGTAACCACTGATCAGTTCTCTGTGTCTATGAACTTGCTGTTTTTATTCTACATGTAAGTGAGATCAGATGGTATTTGTCCTTCTCTGTCTGAGGCATAACGCCCTCGAGCTTCCTCCATGTTGTCACAAAGGGCAAGATTTCATTTTATAAGCATTTTTCTCTTTATTCTAATAACAGTTTCTTCTTACTATCCGGAAGATAAAGACCAAAATCTCTAACAGGGCCTGGGGAGTGCCGTCCCTGTGGGGAACAGACCCAGCCTACCGGGCCTCACCTTATACCACATCCCTTATTTTATGTACTCTGAACACACTGGGCTTCTTTCAGCCCCTCTAACAAGACATGTCCCTTCCCAGGTGGGGTTTTAGTGCCTGTGGCTTCCCCTGCCTACGAAAGTTCTCCCACCCTCCTGCTCTCGGCCTTGGTTACTCTTCTTTTCCATCTCACCTCCATCCCTCTCCTTAGGAAAGCCTCCCCCGCTCCCATCTCCAGGAGTACATCAATTACCCCCTCCCATCTCCCTGTACTTCCTTCGGTAACCGATCACATTAGTAATTCTACATTTTATTTGAGTATTTTTAATTAATATCCATCCCCTCATTGGGCTGTGGACTCCTTGAGGACAGAGATTGTGTCTTCTCTTTTTTCTGCTCTGCCTTATATCCCTAGCACTTGACACAGGTGGCCACAGTGCAATATTAATGGCAGATATTACCAAAAGGGTTGCATAGCCTTGGGAAGATTCTTGAAGCTCTGTACCCTGGGGCTCAGTTCTTCCTTCTCTAAAATGGGCATGGTAACAGTGCTTCCCAGGAGACTATAATTATAAAAGATATGCAGGTCTGTTGTTAATGTTCGCTTGCACAACGTTCATGCAATGAACCTGAACCCTTTAAATATACTGTTCTTGATTTCTGTATTAAATGTTCTAACTATATACATTTTAGCCTTATCAATATTTCTAAGTACCAACAGTGTACCCAGAATTGTCCAAGGTATAGCGGTTATGATTTGTGTCCAGGAAACTTACATTTGTTTAGAACTGATATTAATCTCAATGGAATCAAATAACAAAATTAGGTGTTGAGGTGCATACCCTCATTTATCATCTACCTTTCATTTTACAGTTCCAACCTGCAGAAGCAGTCTCTATTATCTCTGCTCTACAGATGAGAACTGGAAGCAAATAAATGTGGCATCACTTGCCCAAGGGCAGAGTCAGAAACAGAAAAGGGAATGATAATCATAATAATTTGCATTTGTGAAGTGCTTTTCCCACTGAAAAATCCAAAGCTCTTAGCAATGCACAATTTAATTCATCATTACAAAACTGTTATGAGGTTAAACAAGAAGTATTGATGTCCCTAAGAGGGAAAAGTTTTAAAATATAGCTGTGTAGCTAACTTCATAACCATGCAGTTAGATTGGATAAAAAAATCATATTTTGCATCACACTCAAATATGGATTATTAGGAACTCAGTGAGAGTTCCAAGGCAGAGTAAATTAGTCAGGGTTCTCCCGCTTTTTCTCTTGCTTCCTGCTGCCCAAGTTTAAACCAGAACAAAAAACACAAGGTAGGCATTTAAGGGAATGCAGGTGAATGTAGACTCAGTCAAACATGACTCATCTCTACACTTAGCACTGTGACCCTAGGCAAGAAACTTAACCTTAAAGGAGCCTCTTTTCTCATTAGTAGAATGGATATAATAACTCAACTACATATATAGTTAAATATTAAAAAGAAAGCAGGTGTCCAGCATGGTGTTTGGACCAAATGGCTGTTTAATAGTGTTGGATGTTAATATTTATATCTATCTGTAATAATAAATGGTTTTGCATGTTTTTTTAAGTTGCAAACAAATGGCCAAGTTAATTAGGCAAGCAATTCTGAAGACCAAACATTTGCATGGAGTTCAGGTAAATGTGCAGAGGGGGTCAGTTGAGAGTAACTAGCAGGTTCCATCCTCCCATGGTGTTCCAAATTCTCATTTAAGGGCATCGCTCTTCCCCATTCCATTTCCAACGGAACTCATATATGGTGGATCTGCGGCCAAAGCTGAAGAGGGCTTTCCCCAGGTTGGACCTCAGGGATAGGGAGAAATGTGGAGAAAGATGGCACCTGGGAGACTTTCTCAAACCAATCCAAAGGAAAGGTCGAAGAACAAACCAAGAACAAGGCAAGTTCTCAGCTTGGGGATCTGCCAGAGATGCCCCTGGGGGAATATTCCTGGAGAGAAATGACTGAAGAAGTGAGAAGCTGAAGAAAAGTGCTTTTCTGAGAATACCAAAACCAAACCTTCCCTGGAAGACAACCAGGAAACTTCCACACCACCCAAGATGTAGCACACTGTCTGAAACTCCATCTGTTAGGGAAACTCCTATCAGGCAAACAGAATGCCTTCTTTAAAACACGAAAGCCTTTGGCGAGCAGAAGTGGGCAATCTGCAGTTTACTGCTTACGGCCAAACAGTTCGATCCCATCCTCTTGTCCTAGTATCTCGCTGAGAATGGAGGTTTCAGGGAATCAAGTCCAGGAGGAAGAGTCACTTTGGAAGTGATGGCACCATTTGGCAGGAGTCCACGGAGCCCAGACACCATGGACATAAAGGAGGGAGTCAGTGAAAGCCCAGAAGGCTGCATCATGGATCAGGAATCTCCTCAGAGTGTGAAAGACTTTTCATACATAATTTAAGCTGGAAATTGTTTTCTTCTAGAGCAATTAAAGAAGAAATAAGAAAAAGAAATAAAAAGCATCCAAATTAGAAAACACGAAGTAAAATGATCTCCCTCAGCACATGACAC
>NC_048223.1:62289423-62369240 GCF_002007445.2 Ailuropoda melanoleuca
ATTCCCTCCATTCCACTGTGGATAACAGAACCATAGTCATCTTTTCAGAACATAGATCTGTATGAGCACATTTTACTCACACACACTCACACACACACACACACACAGACATAGGACATTATTTCAGTTTCAGGCATACAATGTGATGAGTCAGTATTGGTATGATCTCCATGATAAGTCTAGTTAATATCCATCACCATACATAGATACAAAACACTTTTTTGTTTCTTGTGATAAGAACTTTTAAAATCTACCCTCGGGGCAGCTGACTCGGGTCCAGCTCAGGTCATGATCTCAGCACTGTGATATTAAGCCCCACGTCGGGCTCTGTGCTCAGTGCAGAGTCTGCTTAAGACTCTCTGCCCCTCCCTCCCCTCAAAAATCTTTAAAATAAAATCTATTCTCTTAGCAACTTTCAAATGTGCAATACGGTATGATTATCCATAGTCACCGTGCTGTATATCACATCCCCAGGACTTATTTTATAACTGGAAGTTTGTTTCTTTTCATTCCCTTCACCCATTTCACAAACGCCCCTCACCCCTGCCTTGGTAACCACTGATCAGTTCTCTGTGTCTATGAACTTGCTGTTTTTATTCTACATGTAAGTGAGATCAGATGGTATTTGTCCTTCTCTGTCTGAGGCATAACGCCCTCGAGCTTCCTCCATGTTGTCACAAAGGGCAAGATTTCATTTTATAAGCATTTTTCTCTTTATTCTAATAACAGTTTCTTCTTACTATCCGGAAGATAAAGACCAAAATCTCTAACAGGGCCTGGGGAGTGCCGTCCCTGTGGGGAACAGACCCAGCCTACCGGGCCTCACCTTATACCACATCCCTTATTTTATGTACTCTGAACACACTGGGCTTCTTTCAGCCCCTCTAACAAGACATGTCCCTTCCCAGGTGGGGTTTTAGTGCCTGTGGCTTCCCCTGCCTACGAAAGTTCTCCCACCCTCCTGCTCTCGGCCTTGGTTACTCTTCTTTTCCATCTCACCTCCATCCCTCTCCTTAGGAAAGCCTCCCCCGCTCCCATCTCCAGGAGTACATCAATTACCCCCTCCCATCTCCCTGTACTTCCTTCGGTAACCGATCACATTAGTAATTCTACATTTTATTTGAGTATTTTTAATTAATATCCATCCCCTCATTGGGCTGTGGACTCCTTGAGGACAGAGATTGTGTCTTCTCTTTTTTCTGCTCTGCCTTATATCCCTAGCACTTGACACAGGTGGCCACAGTGCAATATTAATGGCAGATATTACCAAAAGGGTTGCATAGCCTTGGGAAGATTCTTGAAGCTCTGTACCCTGGGGCTCAGTTCTTCCTTCTCTAAAATGGGCATGGTAACAGTGCTTCCCAGGAGACTATAATTATAAAAGATATGCAGGTCTGTTGTTAATGTTCGCTTGCACAACGTTCATGCAATGAACCTGAACCCTTTAAATATACTGTTCTTGATTTCTGTATTAAATGTTCTAACTATATACATTTTAGCCTTATCAATATTTCTAAGTACCGACAGTGTACCCAGAATTGTCCAAGGTATAGCAGTTATGATTTGTGTCCAGGAAACTTACATTTGTTTAGAACTGATATTAATCTCAATGGAATCAAATAACAAAATTAGGTGTTCTGAGGTGCATACCCTCATTTATCATCTACCTTTCATTTTACAGTTCCAACCTGCAGAAGCAGTCTCTATTATCTCTGCTCTACAGATGAGAACTGGAAGCAAATAAATGTGGCATCACTTGCCCAAGGGCAGAGTCAGAAACAGAAAAGGGAATGATAATCATAATAATTTGCATTTGTGAAGTGCTTTTCCCACTGAAAAATCCAAAGCTCTTAGCAATGCACAATTTAATTCATCATTACAAAAATGTTATGAGGTTAAACAAGAAGTATTGATGTCCCTAAGAGGGAAAAGTTTTAAAATATAGCTGTGTAGCTAACTTCATAACCATGCAGTTAGATTGGATTAAAAAATCATATTTTGCATCACACTCAAATATGGATTATTAGGAACTCAGTGAGAGTTCCAAGGCAGAGTAAATTACTCAGTCAGGGTTCTCCCGCTCTTTCTCTTGCTTCCTGCTGCCCAAGTTTAAACCAGAACAAAAAACACAAGGTAGGCATTTAAGGGAATGCAGGTGAATGTAGACTCAGTCAAACATGACTCATCTCTACACTTAGCACTGTGACCCTAGGCAAGAAACTTAACCTTAAAGGAGCCTCTTTTCTCATTAGTAGAATGGATATAATAACTCAACTACATATATAGTTAAATATTAAAAAGAAAGCAGGTGTCCAGCATGGTGTTTGGACCAAATGGCTGTTTAATAGTGTTGGATGTTAATATTTATATCTATCTGTAATAATAAATGGTTTTGCATGTTTTTTTAAGTTGCAAACAAATGGCCAAGTTAATTAGGCAAGCAATTCTGAAGACCAAACATTTGCATGGAGTTCAGGTAAATGTGCAGAGGGGGTCAGTTGAGAGTAACTAGCAGGTTCCATCCTCCCATGGTGTTCCAAATTCTCATTTAAGGGCATCGCTCTTCCCCATTCCATTTCCAACGGAACTCATATATGGTGGATCTGCGGCCAAAGCTGAAGAGGGCTTTCCCCAGGTTGGACCTCAGGGATAGGGAGAAATGTGGAGAAAGATGGCACCTGGGAGACTTTCTCAAACCAATCCAAAGGAAAGGTCGAAGAACAAACCAAGAACAAGGCAAGTTCTCAGCTTGGGGATCTGCCAGAGATGCCCCTGGGGGAATATTCCTGGAGAGAAATGACTGAAGAAGTGAGAAGCTGAAGAAAAGTGCTTTTCTGAGAATACCAAAACCAAACCTTCCCTGGAAGACAACCAGGAAACTTCCACACCACCCAAGATGTAGCACACTGTCTGAAACTCCATCTGTTAGGGAAACTCCTATCAGGCAAACAGAATGCCTTCTTTAAAACACGAAAGCCTTTGGCGAGCAGAAGTGGGCAATCTGCAGTTTACTGCTTACGGCCAAACAGTTCGATCCCATCCTCTTGTCCTAGTATCTCGCTGAGAATGGAGGTTTCAGGGAATCAAGTCCAGGAGGAAGAGTCACTTTGGAAGTGATGGCACCATTTGGCAGGAGTCCACGGAGCCCAGACACCATGGACATAAAGGAGGGAGTCAGTGAAAGCCCAGAAGGCTGCATCATGGATCAGGAATCTCCTCAGAGTGTGAAAGACTTTTCATACATAATTTAAGCTGGAAATTGTTTTCTTCTAGAGCAATTAAAGAAGAAATAAGAAAAAGAAATAAAAAGCATCCAAATTAGAAAACACGAAGTAAAATGATCTCCCTCAGCACATGACACGATCTTACAGGCAGAAAACCCTAAAGATTATACACCACACACACACACACACACACACACACACTCAAATTGTTAGAATAAATGAATTCAGCAAAGTTGCAGGATACAAAACCAACACACAAAAATCACTTGCATTCTTATATATTAACAATAAACCATTAGAAAAGGAAATTCAAAAAATAATTCCATTTCCTGTTGTATCAAAAAATAAAAGAAAATAAAATGCTTAGGGATAAACTTAACCAAAGAGGCCAAAGAGTTGTATGCTGAAAACCACAAAATGCTGCTCCAAAAAATTAAAGAGATACAAACTAATGGAAAAATATCCAGTGTTTACAGATTGCAAAACTTAATACTGTTAATATGACAGTACTAACCAAAGTGATCTGCAAGTTCAGTGCAATCACTATCAATACCAAAGACAATTTCTACAGAAATAGATAAATACATACTAAAACGCATATGAAATCTCAAGGGACAAAACAGTCTTAAAAAAGAAGGGGGGGCACCAGGGTGACCGTTGGTCAAGCGTCCAACTCTTGATTTCAGCTCAAGTCATGATCTCAGGGTCATAAGATCAAGCCCCATGTAGGGCAATGTGCTGGGCATGGAGCCTGCTTAATATTCTCTCTCTCCCTCTCCCTTTGCCCCTCCCCCAACCTCTTTCTCTTAAAAAAGGAGAAGGAGGAGGAGGAGGTAATTGGAAGTTTCTACTCCAAAACTTACCTTAAAGCTACTGTAATCAAAATAATAAAGACAGACTTATAGACAAATGGAATGGTCCAGAAATAAACTCTCGCATATATGGTCAAATGATTTTCAACAAGAGTGCCAAGACCTCTCAATGAGGAAAGGGAAGTCTACAGCAAATGGTGCTAGGAAAACTGGATATCCATATGCAGATGAATAAACCTGAACCCAAACCTTACAGCATATACAAAAATTGACTGAAAATGTATCATAAATATAAGAGCTAAAAAACATAAAACTGTTTGAAAAAAGATGGGGGGAAAGCTCATGACATTGGATTTGTTTTCTCAAATACAGTACCAAAAGCACAGGCAACAAAAGAAAATAATAATTGGAGTACATCAAATTTTAAAACTTCTATGCATTGAAGGACAGAGTCAACAAGTGGAATGGTGACCCTCTCAATGGTAGAAAATATTTGCAAATCGTGTATATATGATTAGGGGTTAATATTCAGAATATATAAAGAATTCCTGCAACTCTATAACAAAACCAAATAACCTGATTAAAAATGGGCAAAGGATTTCTCAAAGGTAAATGAATGGTCAATAAACACATGAAAAGGTACTCAAGGTCACCAATCAGTAGGGAAATCAAAACTGCAATATATTGAAAAGAAAAGAGAAAGAAAGAAAGANAAAGAAAAGAAAAGAAAAGAAAAGAAAGAAAGAAAGAAAGAAAGAAAGAAAATATCAAGCGTTACCAAGGATGTGGGGAAATTGGAGCCCACAAGCACTGCTGGTAAGAATGCAAAATGGTGCAGCTCCTGTGGAAAACAATCTGGTGGTTCCTCAAAAAGTTAATCCTAGAATTACTACGTGTTCCAGAAATTCCACTTCTGGGTATATAACCAAAAGAAATGAAAGCAATAATTTGAACAGATATTTTTTGCACACATATTCATAGCAGCATTAGTCACAATGGCCAATATGTGGAACAACCCGGTGTCTATCAATGCACAGATAAACAAAATGTCATATACGCATGCAATGGAATACCATTCAGTCTTAAATGCGGAAGGAAATATTGACGTTTGCTACCATATGGATGAATCTTGAAGACATTATATGAAGTAAAATAAGCCAGTCACAAAAAGAAAAATATCATTTGAGTCCACTTACATGAAGTACCTAGATAGTCAAATTCATTGA
Organism: Ailuropoda melanoleuca; assembly: GCF_002007445.2. Classification (NCBI taxonomy): domain Eukaryota; kingdom Metazoa; phylum Chordata; class Mammalia; order Carnivora; family Ursidae; genus Ailuropoda; species Ailuropoda melanoleuca. The sequence continues at coordinate 62,294,686 of NC_048223.1, forward strand.
AATAGAAAATAGAAGGGTAAGGTTGTTAGGGGCTAGAGGACTGGGGACATGGGGGGACAACTGTTTAATAGCTAAGAGTTTCAGTTTGAGATGATTAAAAAAAGTTCTCAAAATAGATAGTGGTTGAAGTTACACAACATTGTGAGTGCACTTAATGCCAATAAAATATATACTTAAAATGGTAAATTTTATGTTATGTATCTTTAATCATAATGAAAAAATTTTTAATGAAACATTTAGGTGAAATCTAATGAAACATACACAGGAATTATATGTTGAAAACAACACAACACTGACAAAAGAAATTTTTAAAAGACCTAACTCTAGAGAGAAATATACCATGTTTATGGGTTAGAAGAATCAACCCAGTAGAGATGTCAATTCTCCCCAAATTAATATACAGATTTATCATAATTCCTGTCAAACATCCCTGCAAGAGTTTTTGTAAGTATAGATAAAGTGACTCTAAACTTTATACAGAAAGGCAAACTTGAAGAACCAACACAAATTTGAAAAAGAAGAATAAAGTTGGAGGAATCAGTCTACCCAATTTGAAGACTTATAATATAGCNTTGTAGACTTATAATTTGAAGACTTATAATATAGCTACAGTAATCAAAATTCTGTGGTATTGGCAGAAGCACAGACTTACAGATCAATAGACCAAAATAGAGAACTCAGAAATAAACTCATACAAATATGCCCAACTGACTTTTGACAAAGGTGCAAAAGCAATTCAGTGGGGAAGGATGGCCTTTTCAACAAATGGTGCTGGAACATTTGGACATACCAGCATTTGGACTACCAGAAAAAAAAAAAAAAAGAACCATCATCTAAGTCTCATACCTTATAAAAAAATTAACTCAAAAGGGATCATAGACTTAAATGTAAAAAATGTAAGACATAACTATAGAGAAAATCAGGGTCTAGAGCTATGCAAACTGTTCTTAGACTTGACTCTAAAAGCATGATCCACAAACAGAAAAAAATTATACGTTTTTAACATTTTTCATCAAAACTAAAAACTTTCGCTCTGTGAAAGACCTTGTTAAGAGGGTGAAAAGACTAGCTCTAGCCTGAGAGAAAATATTTGCAAAGCATCCAACTGACCAAAAAACCTAGTATCTAGAATATATGAAGAACTTAACACTAAAAAATACACAAGTCAATTAGAAAATAGTCAAAAAATATGAAGACACATTTCACCAAAGAGGATACAGATGGCAAACAAGCGCAAGAAAAGATTTTCAACATCACTAGCAATTAGGGAAGTACAAATTAAAACCACATTGTGATATCACTCCACATCGATTAGAATGACAAAAAAAGTGATAACACCAAATGCTAGTGAGGATATGGAGAAACTGTCACTCACACATTGCTGGTGATAATGCAAAATGCTACAGCTACTCCGAAGAACCATTTGGACACCTCTCAGCATCCCAATGAGAAAGGAGAAGTTGTAATTGGATATTGTGTTAGTGGACAGGCTGAGTTCTGCTGTGCTAACAAACCATATGAAAATGTCAGTGCTTACCCAACAAAATAGTCTTTGTTCATGGGAGCAGCTCACAGATGGAGGCTGACAGAGGCTGTGTCAACATATACTCTCCCAGTCACCAAGGCAGGACAATGAGGACTCGCAAACTAATTCTACTAGTTTCTGCCCTGAAGTGGCCCACGGTGCTTCTGCTGCTGGGGATGCCCACTTCTGGCAGGGGGGGCCTCCACCACTCAGGTGTTTGAGTCAAAAGAAAGAAGCTTGCAAAGGGTGGAGGAAGTGTTCTAGTTAGTATCTGATTACAGTAGTAATCCCCCTTATCTGAGGGGACCGTCCAAGACCCCTCGTGGACGCCTGAAACCACAGATAGCACCGATCCCTATGCATACTCTGTTTTTTCCTATACGTTCATCCTGTAGTAGAATTTAATTTATGAGGCACCATAAGAGATTAGCAACAAGAATTAATAAAATAGAATAATTACAACAATAAACTGTGATAAAGTTATGTGAATGCGGTGTCCCTCTCTCAAAACATCTTATNGTTATGTGAATGCGGTGTCCCTCTCTCAAAACATCTTATTGTCCTCTACTCCTCATCTTGTGATGATGCGAGGTGGTAAAATGCCTACCAGGTGAGATGAAGGGAGGTGAAAGACGTAGGCGCTGTGGCGTTAGGCCTCTGCTGACCCGGCAGTGTGTCGGAAGGAGGGTCATCTTCTAGATCACAGTCGACCGTGGGTAACCGAAACCACAGAAAATGAGAGAGGTTAAGAGGGGACTAGGGTCTTACTCTAACTTATCTTGAATGAAAAATAAAAGGGACCTGGGAAAATTCTTTTGCCTAATACTTGTCAGATATTTCTGAGTTCCTAGCTCCCTGTTTAATTTTTTTTAAAGATTTTATTTATTTATTTATTTTTTTAAAGATTTTATTTATTTATTTGACAGAGATAGAGAGAGCCAGCAAGAGAGGGAACACAAACAGGGGGAGTGGGAGAGGAAGAAGCAGGCTCATAGCAGAGGAGCCTGATGTGGGGCTCGATCCCATAACGCCCGGATCACGCCCTGAGCCGAAGGCAGACGCTTAACCGCTGTGCCACCCAGGCGCCCCTTAAAGATTTTATTTATTTATTTGAGAGTGAGAGAGAGCACAAGCAAGAGGGTAAGGGGAGAGGGAGAGGGAGAAGCAGACGCCCCGCTGAGCAGGGAGCCCGATGTGGGACTCGATCCCAGGACCCTGGGGTCACGACCTGAGCTGAAGGCAGACATTTAACTCACTGAGCCACCCAGGAGCCCCCTAACTCCCTGTTTTATGCAACACCCAATACATTAAGTAGGGCCTGGCAAAGTGAAGGAGTCCTCTCTGACCAGCATCCTCAAAGACAGTCGGCACTCACACACAGCGAAAGACCCTCATGCTTTCTGCAAAACCACTACCCCTGCACCACATGCAACCAGATGCTTAGAAAGTCATTCTGAGGAAGTCAGTGATCAGAAAATAAATGCAGTGGAGGATTTTACTTATGGCTGCACATAAGCAGACTAGCAGTGTGCTAAACAATTGAATCTAGAGGCACCTGGGTGGTGCAGGGGGCTGAGCGAGCAAGTCTTGATTTTGGCTCGGGTCATGATCTTGGGGTCCTGGGATCGAGCCCCACATCGGGCTCTGCACTCAGCGGGGAGTGTGCTGAAGACTCTGCCTCTCCCTCTGCCCCTCCCCCCCACTCTCTCTCAAATAAATAAACCTTTAAACAACAACAACAACAACAACAATTGAATCGAGTACAATAGGATACTAGCTTCATCTCAGCCATACACTAAGAATAGCGTTCATGGGGACTATTCCCCCTCATGAAGGATCCTGGCCCCTCCGGTCACCGTGGCTGAAGGAGCGGCTGCTCTGCAGCCACGGCTCCTCTCACTCTGTTGGCCATTGCTGAGAAGTCCAAGTGGGCACCCACCTAAAGACAGCCATCCCTTAGGTTGACCTTTGACCCAGGCCTTGATGAAAAAGAGAAACAGGTTGTATCCACTCACATTCTCAGGAATCTGAATTAAGAAAAGCTTATAGGAAAAGAAGCAATTCACAGAGGAAGTAAAAGCCAAAAAGTCATGATGACGAAAGACAAAGACGGCGGGCAGCCACAACAGAGCCAAGAGAAAGCCCAAGTTACCGGCAAATGAAACTCTGGAGCAGAGAGAGTGGAGCCTATGGGCAGAGGTGGGTGGAGGGGCGAAGGGAAGAGCCTGGAGTTAACAATTAACCTGGAGCCTTGCCCGCTCCTTCCACCTCCAGCAGCTGATCTTAGAGGCTGATAATCCCGTTTTCTTAAACAAAGACACTTCTCTCCCTAAGAGGAACTCTTATGCCAGCTGTTAACGTGCCTCTTTCTTACCCTACTGCAAATTGAAGTACAGCCTACCCTAAGCCTCTAAGTCCATCAAAGGGATTAGAAATCTGCTGTTCCACCTACCAAAAAAAAAACAAAAAACCCAAACCCTACCAAATCAATAGCCAGGGTCAACCGCACGATCCCAGTTCCCACTGGCCCCATCAGACAGAATGAGGGCCTCTGTAATACACAGAAAGGTCTCGGCCAGTTGTGGCCACGTACTGACAACTTCCATGTCAACAGAGCATTAGGACTTTGCTTGTCTCAGATCTGTGCCCCCAGCGAGCCCCACTAACTCCGACACCACACACACACCAGCAAGGACAAAACATGCCTGCTGCCAGCTCTGTCCAGTCACAACCTTCCTGGGCCTGGCGTTCTCATCAGCAAAACAATGGACCTGGACTAGAAGAGCTGATCCGAACAAGACACCAGAGAGCTCGAGCATTTCTGTGCGGGGAGTGTGGAAGCCGGCTTGGGAGATGAGAGATGAGAGGGAACAGGGCTGAGTGCCAGCCCTACCTGCACCCCCATCTCTAAGAGAAGCACCTCGACTTTGACCCCATCTTCACACTGGGCTACATGTTCAGCATGCAATGAAAGAAATGCTGCCATTGCTGAAAGGGCTTGAAAATCATGGGTCTAGCTCATCTCTAAATTCCCATCAGCAACTTCTGTTTGTCTACAGAAACGCACTTGATATTTGAAGAGCAATTGTTTCTGCAACACTTAGCAGACCCATATGACTTCAAGTCAGAATGTACATCCAGGGGGGTCTGATCTAGGAGCTGGGGAGCTGGGGAAGGGATTGCGGGCCGGGGCCACGCATATCCAGGCCCACAGCAGCCTGTGACCCGCGTGGCCCTTCTGCTAAGAGTAGGGCCCAGCCTGTAACTGGGGAAGGGCTGCTAAGTGGGATAGGGGCTGTCTTCCTCCAGAGCCTAACTCCCTTGCTGTCTCTCCATATTTACTTCCTTCTTCTTCTTCACTAACAGAATCCCATTATGTAAGTGGGCCAGTGCCACCCAGAATTAGACATTTCCCAGCCCCCCTGCAGCCATTTGTGAACAAATGATTACAGTGCGGACAATGAAATATAAGCAAAAGTGTGGTCTGGGACTTCTGAGCAAGGTTTTCAACAAGGGGACAGTGTCTGGTGCTCAGCAGCCATCGTATACCTCGGAGACCCCGGCTAAAATGACAGAACCACAGGAGAGCGGGAGCCTCGGTCCCCGGTGACCTCGGAGACACCATATCAGCCTGGACTACGCTTCTAGATTCCCTCTGTGTGAAGGACATAAACTTTAATCTTGTTTAATCATTGTTATTTTGAGTTTGAGGTCACATTGAGTTTGACCCAATCTGGCAAATAATTAATGCCCTGAAGTAGCATCGTAGTAAGAAGAGAACCTAAAACGTCACAGTCATTGGAGGAGGTCGGATGGCAGGTGATAACAGCACAGATCATCAGCTGAAAAGTGGGTGGGCCTTGTTATGCAGCGGCACAGTGTTTGGTAAAAAGGTCACCTATGGATCCTTGGATGAGAGACCACAAGCTGAGATCTGTGTGTAGGATTGGCAGAGGGGCGCCTGGGTGGCTCCAAGGGTGAAGCTTCTGCCTTTGGCTTGGGTCATGTCCAAGGATCGAGCCCCCTGTCAGGCTCCCTGCACAGCGAGGCGTCTGCTTCTCCCTCTCCCTTGCCCCTACCCCCTCTCCTGTGCATTCTCTTTCTCTCTTTCTCAAATAAATAAATAAAATCTTTAAAAAAAGAAGAAGAAGAAGAATTGGTGGAGAGAATTCAGTTGGCAGGTTGACTGCAGTGGCCTCGGAATGGGTCAGCTTGCTCAGGCTCAACCGCTCTTCCCAGAATGCCCTGGCCCTAGGTTTCCAGCAGGGTGGGCCACAGGAGAGGTTCCCAGAAGACTTGTAGGAGCCAGGAGCAGCAGCATTCTGTGGCTCACACACACCATCGCTGAGCTGCTGACTCACCCCTTTGGTAGGAGGCAGCAGCTGGATCTGCTCCACTCCTCCAGAGATAGACCTCCAGCTCACAGCGATGCAACCCACGCACGGCTCTCACTTACGAGTTCGCTGCTCTTGAGGAATGCCCTGCTGTCACCGTCTTGAAAGTCTTAATTTTTAAAGAGGTGGCCCTGCATTTTCACTTTGCACTGAATCCAGAATAGTATATAGGCCGTGCTGCCCCTCTGGTTAGACCCTGATGCAGCCTTCTTGTTTCCCTTTTAACAAAGTCTTATCACAAAGTGATGCAGCCCCAGGAGGAGAAGAGAAAACAGCCCCGAGGGAGGGAAAGCTATCTGCCCGCAGCCCCTGCTTTTGCACCCTTGACGAAGCATGACAAGGGGTAGCTGGAAAAGAGCCATTTCTAGGAAATGCGACGACCACTGCACAGGGAAGAGGTGACCTGCAGGCAAGATGATTAGCTTCACGGCCAAGTGCTCTGAGTCGATGGCCTGAGCCATCAAGTCAGAGGTAAGAGCCAACAGAAAACGACAGTAGTCTGCAGGCTGAAACACGACATGCAGATAAGAGACCTTTGGCTGATGATTCCCACGCAAAATGAATTGAAAGAAGATAAGCTAAAAGGGTACTAACTTTTTCAGGAAAGCGTCATTCTAAAGAAATTCCAATGAGGCGGGCAACACCCCTGCAGGGTCACTGCCAGAACAGCCACGGGTTTTCCACTCTCGCCTTTTCTGACATTCATCAGATTTATGTGTTTCCTGTTCTTTCTCCACCAATAGTGGTTTGACTGGGACAGACATTTGTTTTTTAGTTTGTAGGCAACATCTCGAGCCTCCAGAGCAGACTGAACAGCGCTCAGAGTCCTGGGGAGGTGCTGGTGCGTCTGAGGAACCACACTCCTCCAGGAGAGCCAAGCACGCTGCAAATAAGGTGAAGCCCGTGGGCGTTCAGTGAGCTCGCCAAGATCCAACGTCACTTTCCTTCTTGGGAACAAAATCCCAGGGGACCCAGAATAAAAGATTTTGTTTGTCAGCTTCCTGTGGTGAGGCAGTGTCATATGACTTAAATTCTGGCCAAGGATGTGTGAGCAGAAAGGTTGCACAGGACTTCAGGGGAATCTCCTTAGTACAGGGGCTGTGCCCTTCTTTTCTTCCTTCCTGCGGACTGTAATGGAGTGTGGTGTCAAGGCCTACGCAGTCATTTTGGATCACGAAGGCACATCCTAGGTGGATAGATCAACAAGGTGGGAATATAGGTCTGTGGGGGGTGTGGAACCACCTTACTAGACTTGAACTCCAGACCCCTCTCATATGAGAGGAAAGTAAGCCTTCAGTTTGTTCAAATTACCGTTAGTTGGGGTCTTCTTTCACCAGCAGCCTGGCCTCTGAGCTAATAGAGTCCAGTGGCCCTGAATTCCAGCTGTTCACCAGAATCCAAGTTTAGCTTGAGTATCTGAGCACATTGGCCAGACTACACTTTCTACCTCCCTTGTAATTAGAGATGGCCATGGGTGACAGAACTCAAGCCATGGGAACATGAGTGGATTTTAGGACATGGTAGTGACTCCTTCATCCTCTTTGTCCTCTTCTTCGAGCTGGATGTCGACAAAAATAATGCCAGAGATGATGGTGGGATCACACACTAAAGGGAGCCAGAGTCCCTGAATCACTGTATGGGTCAGGACTCCCTAACAACCAGAAACAACCACTGGGTCTAATCATGTGACGGAGAAAAAACATTCTAACATGCTTGACTTATTATCCATTTGGAATCTCTTTGTTAAAGGAGTCTAGCCTTTCCTACCATGGGCTTACAGGGAAAGGCTAGGAAGCACAAGATAGAGAGTGTCAGGCCCTGGTTGTGAGCACTTCAGTTCTAAGTTCTAATTCCAGCAGAGGTCTTGGAAGAGGAGCCCTGATCAGGAAACCTCACCCAAAATCCTGTCATGCAGACAAGACAATCTGTCTGGCTGGGGGGAAATTACAGTTCAACGGACTCTTTGGTGGTTATGATTCACTCCATGTTCGCTGAGAAGCAACATAATGCAGACCGCACTTGCTGGCCGAGCTGAGCCCTCTGATATAGGGGCTCCTTGGCTGGCAGTGACCCAGGCCCTGGGCAGAGCCCAGGGTTGAAAACTGAGAGAGCCTCAGGGAGCTCGAGACTGACCTTGCTGACTTTACTGGAGAGTTAAACTAGAAGTAGCCTCTACAGGCAGGGCCCCAGAGTTCTTGCCAGGAATGAGCTAACTGTATGAGCACGAGACATGGTCAACAAACCAAATCAATATGGAAACCATGCCACTTACTGCATTTCAATTTAGAAACTTTTATAGGTCCAACAAAAGTATAGCACGGTGGTTAGTCTCCAAACCAGTTACTGCCATTCAAATTCTGACCCTATGACCAGAAGCTAAACCAACTAGGCCGTCACTTCTCTGAGCTTCAGTTTACCCAACTATAAAAGGGAAATCGTTAACATAACTTCCTCAGAAGCCTGTAGGGTTAAGGGAAGTAATGCATACAAAACATTAGCATGGGGGCGCCTGGTGGCTTAGTCAGTGAAATGTCTGCCTTCGACTCAGGTCGTGATCTCGGGGTCCTGGGATCGAGCCCCACATCAGGCTCCTTGCAGGGAGCCTGCTTCTCCCTCTGCCCTTCCCCCTGCTCATGTGCTCTCTCTCTATCTCTGTCAAATAAATAAATAAAATCTTAAAAAAAAAAAAACCACTAGCATGAACCCTGGTATATGGTAAGCACTCAAAAGCCACTACCTATCAATATTAAGGCCATAGTGTATGACTTCAGTATACTTTAATTACAGCAAAAACACATCAACTCCACTGCTACCACTGATGGCATTAACATGGCTTATATAATCTCATTTTGGACAAAGACACCTATAAGTAGCCATTTGAAACACAACCTTTTATAAGTACAGTACCGTCTGTGATCTATTTTGCACGTATATACGCAATAATATTTCAGATAAATACGCATGCCATTGTGCTTAGTAAACTGCAGGTCCTTTAAAAATCTGAGTGGATTTATGACCACTTGGTGTTATGTTATCTCCTCAATCACTATTCACTCACTTATCCAGCAGATATCTGTGATGGACCCAGTAGCTGCCAGGCACTGGGCTGGGCTCTGGGAATGATGGAGAACAAGATGGTAGGGTTCTCACCCTCCCAGAACTTATATTCCCGTGGGAGTACCAAAAAGGCCACTACTATTGTCCTGGGAGGTCAGCAGCATTCTTGGGCAATGTATAGCAGTCTTAATGTTCAGAAAGTCAAAATCCTTGAGGTTATGCAAAGTTCTTCCCCTCTCTGTGATTCTCTTGTCCCATCAGATGCTGTCCAGTAATGGTTACTTGGCTCCTAAGGCCATCTTTAATATCACTTTCTTTGCCTGAATCTAAATATAGATGCTTCCTCCAAGGTCCTCACACGTCCTGGTATAAGAGAAACTTACCTCTGAAAATCCCCAGTGGTTCACCTTTCCCTACCGATGTTTGCTCAATTGGGAGACACCTCTTCTGAAAAAGAAATTGAGATTTTCTGGAGATTTGTCTGTACCCTTTTGGATCTGCAATTCTTTCTTTTTCCACAATCTCCTCCTTTCAGACAGGCAGCCTTCTGGGGGTGTCAGCACACCCTGCAGTGGTGCAACACAGGGCCCAATAATCCGTGGACTGGAGGAAACCACAAGGAAGCAGACCTATGAATAGAAAATGACTTTTCAACTTTCAAAGCCAAGCAAATCTGGAACCAGCTACAGTGACAACAACAGTAGGTGACATTGTACCCTGGTGACCAAGAACCAGGTCAATAATTTAGCCAATGACCGTATCAGATGGAGAGTAAGCATGGATGAACTTAGGGGTCTTTTTTTTTAAAGATTTTATTTATTTGACAGAGAGAGAGAGAGCACAAACAGGGGGAGCAGGAGGCAGAGGGAGAGGGAGAAGCAGGCTCACCGAGCAGGAAGCCTGATGCGGGGCTTGATTCCAGGACCCCGGGATCATGACCTGAGCTGAAGGCAGATGCTTAACTACTGAGCCACCCAGGTGCCCTGAACTTAGTGGTCCTTTAACCCTGAGATGCTGACCTCAGGACTTCTGCATAGCAGGTGGAGAGAGGAGGAACATGGATCGTCACAGAGCTAATCTGAAAGATACAACTGATAGAAGCTAAAGGGTTAATGGTGCTTTGCTTTGGGAAAGCACAAAAAGCACTGACCTTCCATAGGTCAACAGGTAACTGCCTGTCTTCAACATAGACTTTTTCTGTTTGTTAGCCCATGGCAAAGCCTGGAAGGCAGAGAGCTCCCATCGATCCTGCTATTCCTGGAACTCTTGGCATTCCCACTTCCCAACCTCTAGATTCAGTGCTACTAATGACCTTCCCTGTGATGATTGACTCTATGTGTGTGTGTGTGTGTGTGTGTGAGAGAGAGAGAGAGAGAGAGAGAGAGAGGTGGATAAACATCCACCTAATCTCTCAACTGACCCTGAATCATTAAATGACTCAGAATCCACAAGGAACTATCTCATTCTATTCTGAAATCTCACTACTGAGCCCAGTGCACAGCGCCATATTGCTGCTCTAGGAATGTCGAGCCTTGGGTGGCTCTCTATCATACCTACCATATGTACTCCTCCTCCCTTGCAGGTTGGGGTGGGGGTGGCAGGGTTCTGGCAGTTTATAGCACCTGCCCCACCTTGTCAGGAGTAAGGGCCTGAGGACCCCTCCTCTCCCTGCTAACTGGGAAGAGCCCTTATCAGTGGCAGCCAGGCAGTCCTGGGCTGGGCTCCCACACTCTGAAAAAATGCAGCATCATAAAGTAATCGCACTGTTTGTGATTCAGACGTCCCTGTTGTGCCTACATTTAAATTACTGTGTTATAACCAACTTGTATCGTCTGGTTATGATTTAAAGCCTACCAGCTTCAACTAATTAAAAAAACAATCTGATGAGCTGAGAGGAAAATCTTGCTACATGGTTCACATTTGTGTGGTGGCCCAAATTTATGTTTTCTTGGTGATGCCCATGGACACCCAAAGAGTCTGTGCTGTCCCAGAGTCCAGAGGAGTCGTTACCAGACACTTTAGGTCACTAATGGGTGGTTATGTGGAAGGGAAGTGAAGGTCTCTTCCTTAGTCACCAAGCACACCCTCACATACTCCACATGTGCCGAGCACAGCGCCTTCCCAGCACCATGCAGAACAGGTTGTCCTAAGAGTGGGCCTGTCTCTCAAGGGGCTTCTAGACTGGCTCAAGAGAAAAAACAAACACAGGTGCAGTAATGTGAGTAAAGTACTGGATTCATGGTGATGAAAATAAATGGAATAAAAACTGAACCATTAAAACCAGTGCTTCATGGGAGAGATGTGAGGACAGTGTTTGCCCCCATCACACCATTCTTAGGGGCAGAGGCATCATCCCAACTCACGTCTACTTGGCAAGTGGGCAATAGAAGTGATGGGTAGTAAGGAGGGCACGTATTGCATGGCGCACTGGGTGTTATACACAACTAATGAAGCATCGAACTTTACATCGGAATCCAGGGATGTACTGTATGGTGATTAACATAATATAATTAAAAAACATTTTAAAAAAAGAAGTTCAATATTGTTGAATCACTATATTGTACACCTGAAACTAATATAACTCTGGGTTTAACTAACCAGAATTAAAGTGAAAACGTAAACAAAATTTAAAAAATAAAAATTTTAGGGACACCTGGTGGCTCAGTCGATTGATTAAGCATCCACCTTTGGCTCAGGTCATGATTTCAGGGTCCTGGGATCAAGTCCCACATTGGGCTGCCTGCTCAGCGGGGAGTCTGCTTCTCCCTCTGCCTGCCATTTCCCCTGCTTGTACTCTCTCTCTCTGACAAATGAGTAAAATCTTTAAAAATAATAAATTAATTAATTAATTAATTAATTAAAAAATCGAATAAAAGACCACACAGCCAGGATTCAAACCCAAGCCTTCCAGCTCTAAGATCTCTGTCCGTTTCACCACACCATATTTTACAGACGTGTCAGAAATTTAAATGGTCACTCTTCCTTCTGTTTGGAATGGGTACAAAAAGAGAGTTTCAGCTTTCTTTGATAGGACAGTTATATTTATGGAATCCACATTATGGACCACAAGAGTGAGCAAAGCCGGACTTGCCAACTTACGTGAGCCAATGTCTTTGTCCATAGCACACCACACAGCCCCTGCAACTTGGTCTCCCTCCTCTCCACTCTTGGGGATATCCTGAGGAAGCAGCCCCTTTGTACTTTCAGACCTTCTCTTCAATTTTCTTCTCCCCAAAGGAAACTTCCACAGGTTGGGACGAGCGACCACAGGTTCCATCTCATGTGTGCCACTTAGCCCACGCCCACGTTTCTGTTCTCTCCCTCAGTGCTGATCGCTGTTCTGTTCCTTGGTCTACCAAACCATGTTTCGATTAGCAGTGGCAAGCACTGTACACTCAGCAGTGGAACGGAGTGTGTGGAGTGGGTGGGCTCATTTGAAGCTTCCTGAAAATGCTGTGCATCTGTTTTCAAAATCTGTGGCTAAGGGCGTCCCATTTTTACCCAAATTTTTCACCTTGTGAAAGCTAACCCTTTTCTCTGCCTTCAGAGTTTAAATGGGGACTCTAATTAAAACTGTTCTTGCTATACAGTCTTCCAACTGATTAACTTTTACAAAAGCCTATATCCAAGGGGCAATTCAAGATGTTGTGTTGGCATTAGCTCAGTGTCTGAGGCTGTCTCCTTTTCCCTTATGTGTGCAATAAAAACTTTTATACTGCATGTTCAGAAGGGGAAAAAATAAATTACCCATAATAGGAAATTAAGAGGAACTGCCATGGAATTGCCATCATAAATTAGATAGGCCATCAGGAAAATATGATGGAATGGGCTGCTATGGAAAAGCTTATTTCTCTGGGTACATTTATTTTTCATGAGTTTTTATTATTCAGTAGCTTTAGATTCAATCAATGTGCCTCCATCTGTCATAGATGGCCAGGGTTTTTTCCAGGAAGAATTGGGGGAGGCTGCCTACACATACTCTGCCTGAAATCATGAAGGGATTTGTAGAGGAATGTTTTAAGAAACCGAAGAAGTGTTTGCCTCCAAGGAGCTGGTGCAAAGGCACTTTAATGAAGTTCCCAACAAGCCAAGAGGAAATTTAGAAACTTATAGAACTGAAACAGGAAACCTCTCTATACAATAATTTTTGTTAGAACTTTCACCCAAGATGTGCCAGGTACGTTAGACTTATGGATTATTCTAGCTTTCTTTTTCTAGATTGTTTTTCTAGATTATTTCAGGTTCTTTAAAATTTAAACACCACCAACGGAGTGTTAAACCAAGAGCTGAAGAAATTCTGCCAAGCCAAAGAAATGTCCTTGAGAGAACCGTGCTCCCCTCGGCAACGCCTGCCTTGTGCCTCAAAGCCTGGAGGAGTAAGGGGTGGGGGGGGTCTTCTCTTCTTGGCCTTGGCAAGATTCATCTTGTGTTTTCCTGTGTCTGAAAATGATTGTGCTCCCTTGAGAGACGTGGCTACCATTGCCACTCTCTCTAAGATGCTCCTTCACCAGGATGGGATATCCAGCACTCAAGAAGGCTTCTTCAAAGCTGTGGTCCATATATACAACGGAATATTACTCAGCTATCAGAAAGAACGAATTCTCAACATTTGCTGCAACATGGACGGCACTGGAGGAGATAATGGTAAGTGAAATAAGTCAAGCAGAGAAAGACAATTATCATATGATTTCTCTCATCTATGGAACATAAGAACTAGGATGATCGGTAGGGGAAGAAAGGGATAAAGAAAGGGGGGGTAATCAGAAGGGGGAATGAAACATGAGAGACTATGGACTATGAGAAACAAACTGAAGACTTCAGAGGGGAGGGGAGTGGGGGAATGGGATAGACTGGTGATGGGTTGCATGGTGCACTGGGTGTTATACACAGCTAATGAAGCATCGAACTTTGCATCGGAATCCGGGGATGTACTGTATGGTGATTAACATAATATAAAAAAAAAAAGAAGAAGAAGGCTTCTTCATCCTGTCTTATAGAAGATCCATCATCCCAGGTTACAAAGTACTGAAAGCGAAAGGCTGCAGATGGAAAAATGGGTTATCAGAGAATGACAACTCTTCCTCCTCTTATGGAAGTTGTCTGGCTCACTGAGCTCATGGGGATGGTTGTTCCTGGGTCACCCAATACCCTGATTTTCATAGAGGTTTTTTTTTTTTCTTTTTACAGGGCATTGTACTTGGTGTTATTGGGACAAAAATGATAACATTGCCACTGCCCTTAAAAGACTTTAGTACAATCATTAGTCATCAGGGAAATTCAAATCAAAACCACATTGAGATACCACCTTACGCCAGTTAGAGTGACAAAAATTGACAAGGCAGGAAACAACAAATGTTGGAGAGGATGTGGAGAAAGGGGATCCCTCCTACATTGTTGGTGGGAATGCAAGTTGGTACAGCCACTTTGGAAAACAGTGTGGGGGTCCCTTAAAAAGTTAAAAATTGACCTCCCCTGTGACCCAGCCATTGCACTACTGGGTGTTTACCCCAAAGATACAGACGTAGTAAAGAGAAGGGCCATATGCACCCCAATGTTCATAGCTGCATTGTCCACAATAGCCAAATCATGGAAGGAGCCGAGATGCCCTTCAACAGATGACTGGATTAAGAAGCTGTGGTCCATATATACAATGGAATATTACTCAGCTATCAGAAAGAACGAATTCTCAACATTTGCTGCAACATGGACAGGACTGGAGGAGATAATGCTAAGTGAAATAAGTCAAGCAGAGAAAGACAATTATCATATGATTTCTCNGGATAAACAGAAGAGGGAATGAACCATGAGAGACTATGGACTCTGGGAAACAAACTGAGGGTGTCAGAGGGGACGGGGGTGGGGGAATGGGATAGGCTGGTGATGGGTATTAAGGAGGGCACATATTGCATGGAGCACTGGGTGTTATACGCAAGTAATGAAGCATCGAACTTTACATCGGAATCCGGGGATGTACTGTATGGTGANACTGGGTGTTATACGCAAGTAATGAATCATGGAACTTCACATCGAAAACTAGGGGTGTACTGTATGGTGACTAACATAATATAATAAAAAATTATTATTAAAAATTTATTAAACTGTAAATAAATAAAATCTTTAAAAAAACAAACAAAAAAAACCACCCAAAACACAAATTTATTGAACTGTATACTTAAAAAAAAAAAGACTTTGGTACAGAAGAAAATTTTAGATAAAATTCCAGGATTTGATAAAGATAGGAAATCAGAACAAAACAAACAAACGAAAGAGCAATTTTGCAGTTCTCCCCTTCTCTCCACCCCTCCTTATATCTTACTTCTCTCTAAGCCACTCCTGGCACTGTGGTGAAGCCAGGAGGACTTCTCTGATGACATGAGGCAGAGTAACAAAGCCAAAGGCCTAGCTTCAGAGGCAGGAGGCCTGAGCCTGACCGCACCCACTGCGGGCCTCCTGGGCCTGGCAAGTCATCCAACAACCCTGGGTCTGCCTCAAAACCTGTTCGTTCTGCAATTCTGCTCTTTGTGAGTTTTTCTGTGAGGTTTTAATGTTCCTTATACATACATGTCAATCCCACCCTTGTATCGGGCCCTGCGTAACAGAAGGAGGAATACACTTAGCCCCCCTCATTCACTCATTTATCCAACAAATATTAATCACCCATTATAATTTTTAATAGAAAAAAGATAAGGACAAGAAAGACAGCAGTTACTATAAATATATACAGAAAATGTACAGTAGTATCAGTCAGGATTCACAATCACAAACCAAGTACCCACTGAGTTTTATTTAAAAAGAAAGGGATTTATTTGAGGATGTGAGGGGCTTATAGACATTCTGCAGCCAGGAATAGGCCCAGCCACCCAGAAGGGCTGCTCTAGCAAAGCCTCCCCCCTCTCCCCAGCGGCAACCACTCCATCCCGGGCTCCAGCCGCACAGTTCATACTGAAGGACCATGGGTCAGACACCAAGAGCTGCCTCGGAACAGGCAGGCTTTCCACAGACCCACTTGCCCAATGGTGGTGAATCCCATGGCCAATAAATAAAAAGACAAATGAAAACATCTTTGGAAAATCTTTTATCAAGAGCTGGTCTCCAATTTTCTTTGGAATTCAATTGGGAATACAGGAAACTTGTAACAGGCTATATCTTTTTAAAAATCACTGCAAAAAACATATTCATTGTTTTGGGGGGAGTTTAGGTTAAATACAAATGAAATGTTTAATTCATGGGAAAATATTTAAGAACTTTAAATGTATTTAGTAAAATATCCTCAAGATAAATATTACAAAATTTGAAAGAATTATAAAGCAAAAGGAAAGCTGTATTGTCATGGTATGTGATTGAGCAATGCCATCAACGTGGAATCAATAATTAAATAAGAAAAATATCAAGCAAAACAGTATGAAGTTAAAAAAAAAAACCTATTTCTCACCCCACCCATTTCCACTCCCACTATTAACAGTTTTGTCTGTATTACTTCACACATTTTCATGAATATACCTATATATAATATAAATATATTTTTCATGCAAAACCATTTTACAAATTACTTCATTCATTTAACAATATCTCATGGAAATATTATTATGTAAGTACAGATTTACGTTATTTAAAAAATATTTTATTATGAAAATTTTCAAAAAAAACATAAAAATAAAGAGAATACTATAATGAGACAAAATTATAAGCCCAAATTCAATACAATCAATCCCAATTCATCTACATCACCACCTGTTCTCCCATCCCTGGAATATTTTGAAGCAAACCCCAGGTGTCACATCATTTCATCTGTAAATATGTCAATAAGTATCTCTAAAACAAGTTAGCCAGTTGGCAAAATGACAGATAAGGTATCGTCATATAAGGTCTCAAATCTGCCACTGGAGTGGGTGCACAAGAGCCAGAGACGATAGACAAACAAATGGGAATGGCTGTGTTCCAACCAACTTTATTTACACAACGTGCTGTGGGACACATTTGGCCCACAGGCCATGGTTTGCCCACCCCTGCTCTAAAAGACACAAGCTTTTTCTTTGATACACAATTTTTCTCTTTCATACGAAAAGAAGTTAATAAAGAACTCTTTTCTTTAATATCATCAGATCTAAAAATGTTAATCATTCCTTAATATTATCAGAGCTAGTCAGTGTTCACTTTTCCCTGATTGTATCATAATCTTACTCAATTTCTTTCTTTCTTTATTTTTGTTTACAGCTTATTTAAATCAGAGTCAAAAATAAGACCCACATATTCCGGGATGCCTGGATGGCTCAGTTGATTAAGAGGCTGCCTTCGGCTCCGGTCATGATCCCAGGGTCATAGAATTGCATCCCGCATCAGGCTCCTTGGTCAGTGGGGAGCCTGCTTCTCCCTCTGCCAGCTTCTCTCCTGCTTGTGCTCTCTCTCTCTCTCTCTCCGACGAATAAATAAATAAGTAAAATCTTTAAAAAAAAAAAAAAGACCCACATATTCCAATTGCTTGTTATATCTTCTAAGTCTCTTCTAGCCTATAATTAATTCCCCATCTCTTCTTTTCCCCTTAAAATATTTGTTGAAGAAACAGGGTCTCAAATGTCTTGTAAAGTTTTCCAGTTTGGGTTCTGTTGATTATATCTCTGTGGTAACATTGAGCATGTTCCTCTGTCCCTTGTATTTTTTATAAATCAGTAATAAGATCTAGAGTCTTAATCAGATTTCAGTTAATCTTTTTCTTTCTTGCCAGGACTACTTCAGGAGGCACATGATTCTGACGGTTTCCTTCTCTGTGATGTTATCAGCCACTGATAGTCATTGCCTGATGATATCTGAGGTTTGCTATTTCTTCTTCATTTATCAGTTAAATTCCTTTACAGAGAAATTTTTCTTTGTCTACTATTTGGTTATTCTGAAATGAAGATCAGACAAAAAACCTGAAATAGACTTCTGATATTTTCCTTTAATTTACCTCTTTTCAAGATAATGAAATGGTTCCCTGAAATCTTCCAAAGATATCCAATGAAGGTTTCTTCCTTTTTGATGTCATTATGAACCTATAAATTTAAACATTGCAGCTACTATCCTTACTGATGCTGAAATTGTCCCATCTTTGATCAATGAGAACTTGTTCAAGTTAGGTCTTCAGTCCTTTGGACATCATTCTAGTATTATTTCATGGCATCTTTTCTTTCTGGTATGACAAAATTTCTAGGTTCATTTGGAGACCTGGAAGCAACCATTTCCCCAAAGAGTCCTGGTTCCTTCTAGTGGTTAGCAACATTTAGAGAACATCATCCAGATTGTAGGGGAGCTTACTGCTACTGGGCTGGTCTTTGTGTCTAGGGTTTTGGGTGGATAGAGCTAAAAAAATTTGTTTTGTTGAGGATAAAATACATTATGAGTTCATACTGATATTTCCAATTCAAATTTAGGGCTACAGGGCTTTTATATAACATCACCAATTTTACATTTGTTTTTCTTTTCAACCATGCCAAAAAATTTCAATTCTCAACACCACCAGCATAATTACTTTTCTTTTAATAAAACACACAAAAGACTCCAAATAATATTATCAACCTTACTATCAACAATATGATTACTGAAACCAGTTTAATATCTTGGGGGTTTTCTTATTTGGTTGTGTAGTTTGGTTTGGTCTATATCCTTAGGGCATATCCCCAGAAGGGATATACAGCTAAATTTTTCTGTTGAAGAGTTCATTGGAATAGTTCCTTTTCAGAAGTATGTCCCACTTAGGAACAGGTTCATTTGTTTTGTTTTACTTTCAATTTTCAGTGATTCATGTTTTTTTTTTCATTTATTTAGCTTTGTTTTAGAATTTTTCATAATATTTACATGATTCCAAAGTTAAATACACAAAATAAGATATATTCAAAGAAATCTAATTTCTATGTTCTCTCACTATTGCCTCCCTCCCTTATAGATAACCATTTTGAATGCTTTATCTTTCCATCTTTTTCTTTCAAAGATTTTATTTATTTATTTTAGACAGAGAGAGAGAGCGTGCATAGGGGCAGAGGGAGGGACAGAGGGAGAGCGACAAGCAGACTCCTTGCTGAGCATGGAACCCAATGTGGGGCTTGATCTCACAACCCTGAGGTCATGACCTGAAACAAAATCAAGATGGACTGAGCCACCCAGGTGCCCCTCCTTCTATTTTTTTTTAAATATAAGCAAACATGTATATTTTTTGTATTTCTTCTTTTCTTGGTTGAATAGCCTTCTGCATACAACTACAAGGAGGATATAGTAGGCAGTGTTCCCCCCAAATTTGATCATGAAACTTTTTTCAAAAGGAGCACCCTGAAGGGTAAATATTGGGCAAAACTCATTTGGGAAATGCTGCAACAATTCATAAGGAAAAAATAATCTACAGATGCTCAATAGGTGTACATCAGCTGAAAACAGTTCTTCTTCTCCACAAAGTAAAAGGTTCTCTTGTTTTGCATTTAATAAAGTCTCCTCCTTGATTCATCAATCCTCTTCAAGAATAAGATTTCCATGACTCTTCTTCTAAAAACACCCCACCATGGAATTGTGATTGACAGTTTGTAACTGTGATTGCAAAGTCCTACAACATTGCAATTTCAGGTTGGTTCTCCACTGACACTTTTTTCCTTCAATGCAGTCACCTATGAACAGGATTACTTTCTGGCATTGGGAGCTGTCCTCAATCACAAATGATCACAAAATAATCCAGGAAGACATTTTCCCATTTCCCATTGTTTTACCTCTATTCTCATCTTCTTCAGCATCATTAAATAACATGAATGTACAAAGTTCTCTCCTTGCTCATAGGTCCAAGCACACATCCTATTCTGGAGAAGCCCTGCAGTGGTCCTGTTTGTCAGAGTACTTATTCTTTGTCCCCAAGGACTCCTCTTTTGTAGTTCCTTCGTCTGTAGTTAAAAGAATTCTGTCTTTGCTCCAAGCACCAGTGGTGGTTGGTGTTTGGACAGAAAATAGGAAGATTTGACTCCTCACTGGTAATACATCAAGAGGAAATTAATAAAGGATCCCGAGCAGCACTCAGTCGACCTGAATTCTTGAATTCTTGCTGAGATAGGGCTTTTAGGAACCTTGATGAAGAGACCAACCCTGCTCTATGTTTCTACTGAGCTCTTCAATACAGCACTAAGGCAAGTTGGCTAATATAACAACCCAGCATGAATGACTACAAAGCTAAAATCATGTCCCTAGAGAGCTCACTGAGATGGAGATGAGTATTTCATGAAAAAGGCCAGATCATTGCAGAGGCAAAAGGTTCATCTAAATCAGTGTTTGTAGTTGCCAGTGTGTCAGCCACGAAAGTGAGGTTTTCGTTTTGCTTTGACTCTAGCTGTTTTCCTTCAGGGCTGCTCTTGTACCTATGTCTGAATCTCCCTGTTGGAGGCCTTCAGCACCTAATCCTGAGGTATACTTTCTATACACAGTCTAGGCAGCCTGCCAAGGGAAAGTAATTCTTGTATCCAATACCTATCACCTCTTACTCTCATTCTCATTCCTTTACCTTCCATCTGGTCCTGAAAGACAATTGCATTCTCATTGGCCCCGCCCATGTGCCCGAGATGGATTTATATAGGTTCACATCAGGATACACTAACTAGGCTCCTTAGCTGGTATTTTTCCAAGAATAGTCCATACAACACCTCTATCAGAATCACCTTAGGGTGCCCATTAAAATACAAATTATGAGGTCCCACCCTAGACTTTCTGAGTCAAGATCTCTTGTAGGAGGCCAAGAATCTGCCCTTTTAAGAAACGCTCAAACATTTCTCTTCACACTAAAAGTTAAGAACCACTGACCCAACCCTTCTTCTTTGTAGATCTGGCTGCTGGGCATCACCTCAGCTAATCTCTGTTTCTCTAGAAAGATGTTTTTATATGCACAGAGTAAGTAGCTCCATCTGCCTCACACCTATAGGCTCATACTATTAAATACATTGCTGTAAATTTGCTTTACCCCGAACACTCCCAAACAGTCCCATGAACTTAACGTATCATATCTCTATATAGTCTTCTTTAGTTCTCTCTATAATCTTTTTTAGTTCTCATCAAAAGAGAACTCCACTTATAAAAATAAGAAAACAGAGTTCAAAATTGCCTTCTCCCATTAAAAAAAGAAAAGAAAACTGAATAAACTGCTTTAAAACCTTTGAAATGGCACTAAATTAGTCCTAGGATAAAAACTCTAGACCTACTCCATAAGAGCTTAAAAGCAAGCTTTGAAAGGACCAAATTGATTGCAAGTATTTGACTACCTGTCAGATCAAACTCCAACACACTTTAAAAGAATAAAATAATATTCAGCATTCAACAATGAAAAAAATTGCAATGTCCTACATCTAAAAAAATACTAGATTTACAAGCCACAGAAAAAATATGATACATAATCAGTAGAAAAATCAGTCAATAGGAAAAGATCCAGAAATAATTGGGAAAATAGAATAATCAAACAAAAACATAAAAGCAGACATTATAAATGTGTGATAGCTCAAAGATTTAAAGGGAAACAAGAGTATAATGAGGAGAGAAGTGAAAGGTATAAAAGAAAAGCAAATGAGAAATATAACCTCTGAATGAACATTTTACTGAGTGGAATTTACAAATTAGACATCCTAGAGAAAACAGCAAGAAATTTGAATTCAAAATGAAGCACAAGAAGAAAAAAATGATTTGAAAAATGAAAAGAACCTCAGTGATCTGTGGAAACTTATCAAATAGTATAGCATAAATATAATTAGAATACAAACATAATTAGAATCCAAGAAAAAGAAGGAGGATTGAAAAAAATTTTTGAAGAAATAATGCCTGAGGGAGATTTCTGGGAACATGTCAAAGTAGGAGAAACCTAAACTCACCTTGCCCCACGAACAAACCAAGATAACAGCCATGTCAGTGAAACTAACCCAGAAAATGACTGGAAGACAGGCAAAACACTTTCCACAATTAACTGGAGAGAAAGCCACTTCAAAAAAGGTAGGGGGGCAGAGACATGGTCAGGAACTAAACTCCTAGTGAGACTAACCACAAATGGGAGGGACATCACAAGCACAGAGAAGAGCAGTAGACACCACACCAGGCACCCCAGACACAGGGGACCTGCACTAGGAAGACAAATCCCCATAACACTTGGCTTTGAAAGCCAGCAGAGCTTAATTTTGCAAGTTTTTACAATCAGCAGGGATTAACTCTGGGTACTTTAAAAATCAGCAGGATTAGCTCTGGGAGAGCTGGAGGGCAACAGGAAACTGAGTCCCTGCCCTTACAGACACAGCACGACAAATGACTCCGAGGAGATACTGCCTAGAAGCACTGGTTTGAAAAGTACCCGGGGTATACACGAAGAAGATGTATTTATTAACCTCAGAATGTGTGCTAGAGTGCCAAAGACCTTTAGGAGACTTCTTCAAGAACAGAAGAGCTGGCAGGTGCCATTTCTTTTCCCTCCCCCAGCCTAGCCAGCCAGACACTTGCAGGAACAAACACAAACACCTTACACCTACCTTGCTAACACCACACACCCTGCCCCATGTTCTCCTATGTATCCACTCCATCCAACCCACCAAACTCAGCAGTCATCCTTCCAAAGGGACTCCTGCCCTGTCACATCCAGAAAGCAGCCCTGGCAGGGAGCTGAGCCATTCCAAAGCAACCCTGGGGAGAGGGGAATATCACCACACACATACCAGTTCAACTGCAGCCCCAGCAGACAACCGATCTGACAGCTGGCCCTGCCCACCAACAAAAAGTTTTCAGGGGGCAGCCCAGAGAAAGACCCCTACAATTTTGTGTGACTGCAGCCCCAGCAAATGGGTGGAGAGCAGGCATCTGGTCTGGGTGCTGACACCTCCCAACTACAAGCCCATGGCAACTTCAGACTGGCTCCATAAGAGAACAGGGATCAAACCCTGCCCATAACAAGCAAAGTAGACCATTACAACCAACTGAACTAAAGGGAAATGCAGCTCAGCCACAATACGAGGGTGCACACAAGCCACATAGGAAACACTCTTAAAGTTCCTGGTTCTGGTAAGCAAGGGACATTGTGCTACAGGGCACCACCACAGGACCTCTTCTTCATAAGGTCACTACTTATAAAGATCAGGAGTGGTATCTTATGGGATAACCAGGTGATGGGTATTAAGGAGGGCACATGTTGTGATGAGCACTGGGTGTTTTCACAACTAATGAATCACTGAACACTACATCAAAAACCAATGATGGGGGCGCCTGGGTAGCACAGTCGTTAGGCATCTGCCTTCGGCTCAGGGCGTGATCCCGGTGTTATGGGATCGAGCCCCACATCAGGCTCCTCCGCTATGAGCCTGATTCTTCCTCTCCCACTCCCCCTGCTTGTGTTCCCTCTCTCGCTGGCTGTCTTCTATCTCGGTCAAATAAATAAATAAAATCTTTAAAAAAAAAAAAACCAATGATGTACTATATGTTAGCTAACTGAACATAATAAAAACAAAACAAAACAAAACAAAAAAATAAAAATGCAAAAAAAAAAAAGAAGCAATCAGAGCTAAAGAACTCAATAACTGAAATTGAAAATACACTAGAGGAAATCGACAGCAGATTAGAGGAGGAAGAATGGGTCAGTGACCTGGAAGACCAGAGTAATGGAAAGCAATTAGCAGAACAAAAAAATGAAACAAAACAAAAACAAAAAGCAAAATAAGAATAGACTAAGGGAATTCAGTGACATGATCACATCATCAAGCATAATAACATTTGCATTATAGGGATCCCAGGAAAAGAGAGGAAAGGAGGCAGAAAATTTATTTGAAGAATTAATACATGACAATTTCTCTAATCTGGAGAAGGTAACAGACATTCAGATCTAGGAGCCACAGAGTCCCCAGCAAAACCACCCCAAGGAGATTCACACCAAGACACATAATAACTAAAATGGCAAAACATAGTGATAAAGAGAGAATTTTAATAGCAGCAAGAGAAAAGAAAATGGTTAGATACAAAGGAAACCTCATGAGGCTATCAGCTGATTTTTCAGTAGAAACTTTTAAGGAGTGGCATAAACAACAACAACAACAATCTACAACCAAGAATACTCCACCCAGCAAGGCTGTCATTCACAATAGAAGGAGAGATAAAGAATTTCCCAAAGTTCAGGAGTTCATCACCACTAAGCCAGCCTTACAAGAAATGCTAAAGGGAATTCTTTGAGTGAAAAGAAACGGCCAAAATCAGGAGTTAGAAAATTATGAAAGGAAAAAATTTCACAGGTAAATATATAATAAAAACAGTAGATTAATCACTTATAAAACCAATGCAGAGGTTAAAGCATAAAGCAAGAAGATCAATTATATCTATAAAAATCAGTCAAGGGGAGGACACCTAGGTGGCTCAGTCAGTTGAGCGTTCAACTCGTCATTTTGGCTTGGGTCATGATTTTGGGGTCCAGAGATCAAGCCCTGCATTGGGCTCTGTGCTTAATGTGGAATCTGCTCTCTCCCTCTCTCTATGTCCCTCCCCCTGCTCACTCTCTCTCACTCTCTCTCTCTCTCAAATAAAGAAATAAATCTTAAATAAAAATCAGTCAAGGGATCCACAAAATAAAAGATGTACAGTATGTTATCATGTACATAAAACATGTCAGGGAAGTAAAAAAAATTAGTGCTTTTCAAATGGGTTCAAACTTAAGTGACTGTCAACAATATAGACTGCTGGGGTGCCTGGGTGGCACAGCGATTAAGCGTCTGCCTTCGGCTCAGGGCGTGATCCTGGTGTTATGGGATCGAGCCCCACATCAGGCTCCTCCGCTATGAGCCTGCTTCTTCCTCTCCCACTCCCTCTGCTTGTGTTCCCTCTCTCGCTGGCTGTCTCTATCTCTGTCGAATAAATAAATAAAATCTTTTTAAAAAAATATAGACTGCTATATGCACAAGATGTTATATGAACCTAATGGTAACCACAAATAAAGAACGTGTAATAAACAGATATGCAAAAAATAAAGAGAAAGGAATCCAAGCATATCACTAAAGAAAGACTTCAAAGAAAAAGGAAAGAGAACAAGATGAGAAAGGAACAGAACAGAACTACAAAAACAACTATAAAACAAGTAACAAAATGGCAATAACTACATGCCTATCAGTAATTATTTTGAATGTAAATGGACTAAATGCTCCAATTAAAAGACATAGGGTGACTGAATGGACAAAAAAGCAAGACTCAGGGGCGCCTGGGTGGCTCAGTCATTAGGTATCTGCCTTCGGCTCAGGGCATGATCCCAGAGTCCTGGGATTGAGCCCCACATCAGGCTCCTCTGCTGGGAGCCTGCTCCTTCCTCTCCCACTCCCCCTGCTTGTGTTCCCTCTCTCGCTGGCTATCTCTCTCTGTGTCACATAAATAAATAAAATTTTAAAAAAAAAAAGCAAGACTCATCTATATGCCGTCTACAAGAGGCTCACTTCAGAACTAAAGACACAAGCAGATTGAAAGTGAAGGAACAGAAAAACATTTACCATGCAAATGGAAGCTAAAAGAAAGCTTGAGTAGCAATACTTATATTGAACAAAATAGATTTTAAAACGGACTGTAACAAGAGACAAAAAGGGACACTACATAATGATAAAGGGAACAATCCAACAAGAAGATATAACACTTGTAAATATTTATGCACCCAACATGGGAGCAGCTACTACATAAAGCAACTATTAACAGACATAAAGGAAGAAATTAACAATAATACAATAATAATAGGGAATGTTAACACCTCACTTACATCAGTGGATGGTTCAAACAGAAAATCAAGGAAAGAGTGGCTTTGAGTGACACATTGGACCAGATGGATCTAACAGTATATTCAGAACATTCCAACCAAAAATAACCAAATATGCATTTTTTCAAAGTGCACATGGAACATCATCTAAAATAGATCACGATAGGCCACAAAACAAACCTCAATACATTCAAAAAGACTGAAATCATATTATGCATCTTTTCTGACCACATGTTATGAAACTAGAAATCAAACACAAGAAAAAATCTGGAAAGAACAAAAATACACGGAGGCTAAATAACATGCCACTAAACAATGAATGGGCCAACCAAGGAATTGAAGAGGAAATGAAAAATACATGAAAACAAATGAAAGTTAAAACACAATGATCCAAAATCTTAGGGATGCTGCAAAAGCTATTCTAAGAGGAGATTATAGGTACAGACTTACTTCATGAAATAAGAAAAATCTCAAATAAACAACATAACCTTACACCTAAAGGAGCTGAAAAAGAAGAACAAAAAAGCCCAGAGCCATTGGAAGGAAGAAAATAAGAAAGATTAGACCTGAAATAAATGAAACAGAGACTAACAAAATAATAGAACATATCAATGAATCCAGGAGCTGGTTCTTTCAAAAGATCAACAAAATTGAAAAACTTTTAGCCAGATTCATGAAAGAGGAAAGAAAGAAAGAAAGAAAGAAAGAAAGAAAGAAAGAAAGAAAGAAAGAAAGAAATCAAATAAAGTCGGAAATGAAGGAGGAGAAATAATAATACAGAAATACAAAGAATTATAGAGAATATTATGAAAAATTATATGCCAATACATTAGACAACCCAGAAGACATGGATAAATTCCTAGAAACATATAACCTTCCAAAACTGAAACAGGAAGAAATAGAAAATTTGAACAGACCAATTACTAGCAATGACATTAAATCAGTAATAAAAAAATTCCTAACAAAAGTCCAGGACCAGATGGCTTCACAGGTGAATTCTACCAAGCATTTAAAGAAGAGTTAATACCTGTTCTCAAATTATTCCAAAAAATGTAAGAGAAAGGAGAGCTTCCAAATTCATTCTATGAGGCCAGTATTATCCTGATGCCAAAATCAGATAAAGACACTACACAAAAGGAAACTACAGGCTAAATATCTGATGGACATGGATGCAAAATCCTGAACAAAATATTAGCAGACTGAATCCAACAATGCATTAAGAAATCATTCACCCTGATCAAGTGTGATTTATTCCAGGGATTCAAGGATGGTTTAATATTCACAAATCAATCAACATGATACATTACATTAATAAGAGAAAAGATAAATACCATATGATCATCTCAATAGACACAGAAAAAGCATTTCACAAAGTATAACATCCATTCATGATAAAACCCTCAACAAAGTAGATGTAGGAGGAACGTCAACATAATAAAGGCTGTATAAAAAACCCACAGCTAACAAGATACTCCACAGTGAAAAACTGAAAACTTTTCCCCTAAGATTAGGAAAAAGACATGGATGACCACTCTCATCACTTTTATTCAACATAGTACTGGAAGTCCTAGCCACAGCAATCAGACAAAGGAAGGAAGGAAGGAAGGAAGGAAGGAAGGAAGGAAGGAAGGAAGGAGAAGGAAGGAGGGAAGGAAGGAAGGAAGGAAGGGGAAAATGAAAGGAAGAAAGGGAGAAAGAAAGGAAAGAAAAAGAAAAGGAAGAAAGAAAGGTAGGAAGGAAGGAAGGAAGGGCATCTGAATTGGTAAGAAAGAAGTTAAACTTTCAGTATTTGTAGATGATATGATACTCTATACAGAAAACCCTAAAAACTACACCAAAAAAACTATTAGAACCAATCAATGAATTCAATAAAGTTGCAGGATACAAGATTAATACACAGAAATCAATTGCATTTCTATACACTAATAATGAAGTAGCAGAAAGAGAAATTCAGAAAACAATTCCATCCACAAGTGTACCTATATATATATAATAATATATATTCATATAATATTCATAAATATATATATT
The DNA here is from genome assembly GCF_002007445.2 of Ailuropoda melanoleuca. NCBI lineage: Eukaryota > Metazoa > Chordata > Mammalia > Carnivora > Ursidae > Ailuropoda > Ailuropoda melanoleuca. The sequence continues at coordinate 62,322,434 of NC_048223.1, forward strand.
TATATATATATTATATTGTATATATATTATATATATATATGAATAAACTTAACCAGGGAAGTGAAAGCCCTGTACTCTGAAAACTATAAAACATTAAAAAGCTATTCCATGTCATGGACTGGAAAAGCCAATACTGTTAAAATGTCCATACTACTGAAAGCAACCTACAGATTCAATACAATCACTATCAAAAAGCAACAGCATTTTTGGGGTGCCTGGATGGCTTAGTCAGTTAAGCATTCAAGTTGGTTTCAGCTCAGGTCATGATCTCATGGGTCATAGGATCGAACCCTGTGTCAGGTTCTGTGCTCAGCGGGCAGTCTGCTTGAAGATTCTCTCCCCACCCCTCCCCGCTCTCTCAGATAAATAAATAAATTTTTTTAAAGGCATTTTTCACAGAAGTAGAAAAAATAATTCTGACATTTGTATAGAACCAGAAAAGACCCCAAATAAGCAAAGCTATCTTGAAAAAGAAGAACAAAACTGGAGGTATCACAATCCCAGATTTCAAGATATACTACAAAGTTGTAATAATCCAAACAGTATGGTACGGGCCCCAAAACAGACACACAAATCAATGGAAGAGTATAGAGAGCCCAGAAATAATCCCACACTTACATAGTCAATTAATCTATGACAAAGTAGGCAAGAATATATATGGTGCTGGGGAAACTGGATAGCTACATGAAAAGAATGAAACTGGACCACTATCTTAATACCATACACAACAATAAACTCAAAATGGATTAAAGACCTAAATGTGAGACCTGAAACCGTAAAATTCCTAGAAGAAAACATATACAATAATTTCTTTGACATTACCTGTAGCAACATTTTTCTAAATATGTCTCTTCTAGCAAGGGAAACAAAAACAAAATTAAACTATTTAAACTACACCAAAATAAAAAGCTTTTACACAGTGAAGAAAACCATCAACAAAACAAAAAGGCAACCTACTGAATGGATGAAGATATTTGCAAATAATATAACCAATAAGAGATTGATATCCAAATTACATAAAGAACTTACACAACTCAACACCATAGAAACAAAAAATCCATAGAAACAATAAATGGGCAGAGGACGGGCATAGACATTTTTCCACAGAAGACATGCAGATGGCCAAAAGACACATGGAAATATGCTCAATAACACTCATCATCAGGGAAATGTACATTAAAACCACAATGAGATATCACTTTACACCTGTCAGAATGGCTGGAATAAAAAAGACAAGAAATAACAAGTATTGGCAAGGATGTCGAGAGAAGGGAACCCTCATACACTGTTGATGGGAGTGCAAACTGACATAGCCACCATGGAAAACAGTATGGAGGTTCCTTAAAAAATTTAAGATAGATAGATGATAGATAGATAGATAGATAGATAGATAGATAGATAGATAGATGACTGATAGATAGAATTACCATATGGCCCAGTAATTCCAGTACTGGGGTATTTACCCAAAGAAAATGAAAATACTAATTCAAAAAGATACATGCACCCCTATGTTTAATGCAGCATTATTTACAACAGCCAAGATATGGAAGCCACCCAAGGGTCCATCAATAGACAAATGGATAGAGATATGGTAGATATATACAAGGGAATATTATTTAGCCATAAAAAAGAATGAAATCTTGCCATTTGCAGCAACATGGATAGACCTAGAGTATAATGCTGTGAAATAAGTCAGTCAGAGAAAGACAAATAATCATATGATTTCACTCATGTGTGCAATTTAAGAAACAAAACAAATGAACAAAGAAAAAAAGACAAACCAAAATATGGACTCTTAAATACAGAGAACAAATTGGTAGTTGGCAAAGGGGAGATGAGTGCAGGATGGCTGAAATAGATAAAAGGGATTAAGAGTCTGCTTATCATGATAAGCCCTAAGAAATGTATAGAATCATTGAATCATTTATTGTACACTTGAAACTAAAATAACCCTATATGTTCATTATACTTGACATAAAAGAAAAGAATGCCTGAAATTTTTCTAAAATTCATAAAAACTTTAAACCCACAGATCCAAGAAGCTTAACAAACCCTAATCAGCACAATAAACAGAATGAAAACCACACCAAGCCACATTATAATCAAACTGAAAAGCTGTGATAAAGATAAAAATCATAAAAGTAGCCAGAGGAAAAAGGCATGTTACAAACAAAGGAATAAAGATATTAACTAGTACAGGGACGCCTGGGTAGCGCAGTCGTTAGGTGTCTGCCTTCCGCTCAGGGCGTGATCCCGGCGTTCCGGGATTGAGTCCCACATCGGGCTCCTCTGCTGGGAGCCTGCTTCTTCCTCTCCCACTCCCCCTGCTTGTGTTCCCTCTCTCGCTGGCTCTCTCTCTCTCTGTCAAATAAATAAATAAATAATCTTTAAAAAAAAAGATATTAATTACTACAAACTTCTTGCCAGAAATTATGGAAGCATGGAGACAATACAGTAATACATTTTAAGTGCTGAAAGGAATAAAGGAAAACTATCAACTAGAATTTTATGCCCAATGCAAAAATAAAGGTGAAATAAAGACTTACAGATGAGCAAAAGCTGAAGAATTTCTCAACAGGCAGACACACTACAAGAAATGTAATTCTTCATGAAATTCTTCAGGCAGAAGGAAACCAATGGAACTTGGATCTAAAACAAAAAATGGGCAGAAGATATGAACAGACACTTTTCCAATGAAGACATATGATTGGCTAACAGACACATGAAAAAAGGTTCAGCATCATTAGACATCAGGGAAATTCAAATCAAAACTACATTGGGATACCACCTTACACCAGTTAGAATGGCAAAATTGACCAGGCAAGAAACAACAAGTGTTGGAGAGGATGTGGAGAAAGGGGATCCCTCTCACACTGTTGGTGGGAATGCAAGTTGGTACGGCCACTTTGGAAAACAGTGTGGAGTTTCCTCAAAAAGTTAAAAAGAGAGCTACCTATGATCCAGCAATTGCACTACTATGTATTTATCCCAAAGTACAGATGCAGTGAAAAGAAGGGCCATATGCACCCCAATGTTCACAGTAGCAATGTCCATAATAGCCAAACTGTGGAAGGAGCCAAGATGCCCGTCAACAGATGAATGGATAAAGAAGATGTGGTCCATATATACAATGGAATATTACTCAGCCATCAGAAAGGATGATTCCCAAAATTTGCATCAACATGGATGGAACTGGAAGGGATTATGCTAAGTGAAATAAGTCAAGCCAGAGAAAGACAATTATCATATGGTTTTATTTATTTGTGGAACATTAAGGAATAGCAGGGAAATCATTAGGAGAAGGAAGGGAAAAATGAAGGGGGGTAAAACAGAGGGGGAGACAAACCATGAGAGACTATGGACTCCAGAAAACAAACTGAGGGTTTTAGAGGGGAGGGAGGTAAGGTGAAGGGTATTAAGGAGGGCAAGTATTGCATAGAGCACTGGGTGTTATACGCAAACAATGAATCATGGAACACTACATCAAAAGCTAATGATGTACTGCATGGTAACTAACATATCATAATAATAAAAAAAAATAAAGGAGCATACAGTTCTTTGGCAAAAAAAAAAAAAAAAAGAAAGAATGAAAAATGCCAGATGGTAATATATAGGTAAACATAAGGCATTTTTCTTACTTTCAATTTTCTTAAAAAAGAATTGACCATTTTAATCAAAACAGCAACAATAAATTATGGAAGCTCAACATATATCAAAGTAAAATCCATTAAAACAGTAGCATAAAGGATAGAAGAGAGAAATGGGAGTATACTGTTGTTTATCTCTTACACTATACTTGAAGTAGTTTAATATCATTTGTAAGTAAACTTTGATATGTTAAAAATACATATTTTAGGGGCACCTGGGTGGCTCAGTCGTTAGGCATCTGCCTTTGGCTCAGGGCGTGATCCCAGAGTCCTGGGATGGAGCCCCACGTCAGGCTTCTCTGCTGGAAGCCTGCTTCTTCCTCTCCCACTCCCCCTGCTTTTGTTCCCTCTCTCGCTGGCTGTCTCTTTCTCTCTCTGTCAAAAAAAAAAATCTTTTAAATAAATAAATAAAAGTGCATATTTTATACCTGAGCGACAATTAAAAATAAAACAGAGACATAATCTAACAAGAAATAGTGCAGTAAAATGGAATCCTAGAAATATAACCAATTAATCTAAAGAAAGCAGGAAAAGTGGGAAAAGAACAATATGGGATAAAAAGAAAACTAATAGAAACATAGTATACTTAATTCCAACGATATAAATAATTACATTACATAACCTAAACACACTACTATCAAAAGGCAGTTACTGCCATACTAGATTTTTTAAAATCATAATTTAATTTTATGCAGTCTATAAGATACTCATATTAAAATATAAAGACACAAGTAGGTCAGAAGTAAAAGAATGGGAAAATATAAACCATAAAACAATCCCCCCAAAAAAGCTGGTGAGCTAAAGTAGCTATATTAATATCAGAAAAGTAGATCTCAAAACAATAAATACACCAGGAAGTGGTGTCTGGGTGGCACAATTAAAGCATCCGACTCTTGGTTTCAGCTCAGGTCATGATCTCAGGGTCCTGAGATTGAGTCCCATGTTGGGCTTCATGCTCAGCAGGGAATCTGCTTGTCCCTCTCCCTCTGCTCCTCTCTCTCTCTCTCTTTCTCACTCTCAAATTTATAAATAAAATCTTTAAATAATACATACATACATATGTACATACACCAGGAATTAAGATGAACATTTTATATTGATAGAGGGGATCAATTCATCAGGGAGAGATAACAATTCACATATATAAGCACCTAAAAACAAAGCTTCAAAAAACAAAAAGCAAAACAGATAGAGTTTAAATGAGAAATAGACAAACCCACAGTTACAATTGGAGATTCCTTCAGTCCTCTCTCAGTAGTCGATAGAACAAGTAAACAGAAAATTAGCAGAGATATACAAAACTTGGACAATATATAAAATAGGATGTTCACTAGGACGGTTGCTTTGGAATTGGCACTAGGGTCTATACCTGAAAACAATGGGCTCAAAGTATCTCACGTTCTAAAGAAATCTGCAAAAATTGGAGCTAGTATTGCCTTATTAAAAGACAACCAAATTAGCCCACCTCCTCCCTACCATTATTCTAGCTACCACCCACCTACCTCAACACCAGCCCATATGAGAAAGCAGCTGTCAAGGGGGAAAATGAAAGTTGTATGTCTCTGGCTTTGGGAAGAGTCTGGGGTTCACATTTAAGAGATTTCCCCTAGAACAAAGCCCAGCTTTTGGAGGGGGCCCCAAGAAAATCCCTTGTAGAGCCTGAGAAAGAAAGACTACCATCTCTCCCCTACCTGGATCCTTGCTGAGCTATAAACCAGCAGGCCTACAATGATGCAGCCACCAGAATGGAGAATAATGAGAGAATTATTGAGAGAGCTTGATCTGTAGCCCTGGGAGTTGTGTGGTACTTGTGATAAAGGCACTTTCTTCTCTGGAAATTTCTGGAGGCGCAAAGCTTTAAGAAGTAGGTAAAGGCAGAGGGAGAAGAAAAATCTTTTGACAGTGGTCAAAACAGGGTTTCTTAGCATCCTGAGGCAACTGAGAGTCAGAAGAGAGAAACCCAGGCAAGGAGCCCAGAGGATAGAGGAGACAAGGATATGGATGCCAAGACGATGTCCATGTGCCAAGAAAGGTCACTCTCAAGTCAGGATCATGAGATCTCTGCCTCTCTTTCTCTTCCTGTCCCAATACCACAGGAACTGGGAATTGAGAACAGGTGGGAGTTGAGAGACTAATGATTCTAAAATCAGACCTCCAAATAAACCTCTCTTCTAAGATGGGGCAGTGAGGACACTGAAGATTCAGCCCACATTCTCATCCTCTTAAGTGAGGCCTCGGCTCTGCTGGGGCTGGGGGAAAAAAGAGATTTCAATTTCAGATTGAAATCAGATCTAAGCCTGGAGTTTCAATAACTGAAAGTCACTGGAAACCTATGGGATGGGCCAAAAATGTTGCTAATGTAAAAAAAGGGGCGGGGGGGACTTGACAGAGCACAGTGATCGGAAAAACATTAAACTATTTCACGTTACTATCCCACTGAGTTCCTAGTGCTGAACAAAACCAGATTGAGTATTACTGTGTATACAAATAGTGCACATATTTGTCAACTTTAATGGCTTTTCATCATATTGGTACGTATTACATTATATTTATAGGCAATGATGTGCTTAATAATGTACCTATTATTGAACATTTGGATTATTTCCATTTTTTTTTCCTTTTAGGAAAATGATTGCTATAAACATCTTGATATAAATTGCTCTATTTTTCTTCTTAGCTATTTCCTTAGGTATATGCCCCAGGACTCTCTTCCCATGCAATTCCCAGACTCACTTCTTTCCCTGTTACTCTATTGTGACATCCCATCAGTACATCAGATTGTATGAGTTGACTTTCCTTCTGCTGTAGGTTACAGCTTGCAGTTCAGACTGGCTTGTACACAAAAGAGAACTTACTGGCTTACACAACTCAAAATCCAAGGATAGAGCTGGCAACAACAGGCCCTTCAATCCAAAGGCTCAGAGGACAGCCATCCAGCCATTTCTCTAACTGCTTTGCTCTGCCTTTCTCTAGGAGTTGATTTCATTCTCCAGCCTACATGGCCCAGGAAATTGTGATGGTGGCAGCAGCTCTCAACCTCATACCTTCACAATACTGCAGAAGGAATCATATCTTTCTCAGAAGCCCCAGCAAACATCTTTCTTCATCTGACTGGCTCCACATGAGTTGTGTGCCATCTCTGAACCAATCACAGTGGGCAGGCAGGCAAAATACAATGACGCGCTTAAAGTAGGTATGGCTGGGTGAGTGGTCAATTCATTCACGTGATAGAAATGAAGAAACGATGTTTCCTAATGAATATTTGCACTATTGTTATCAGAAAATGGAAGTATGGATTCTGGGTACCAAACAATATATGTCCACTACACCTATGAAGGTGTTTCTTTCTCCCTCTAGAACTGTAAACACTGAGGGCAGCGATTATATATGGACAAACCATTATATTCACCACACCCAGAACTGTGTCATTTATCAGTGAAGGTAAATGTTTAGTGAACATTCATTGAGTAAACAAATTCCCCAAAGTAGAACAGCCAAGTTGAAGGAAATAAACTTTTTAAAAAAGATTTTATTTATTTATTTGACAGAGAGAGAGAACACGCGCACAAGCAGGGAGAGTGACAGGCAGAGGGAGAGGGAGAAGCAGGCTCCCCTCTGAGCAGAGAGCCCAACATGGGGCTCCATCCCAGACTCTGGGATCATGACCTGAGCTGAAGGCAGACACTTAATCAACTGAGCCACCAAGGCACCTCAGAAATAAACTTTTTAAAAGATCTTATTACATGTTGCCAGATTTTATCCAGAAGAAAAAAAGTATCAATGTATAATAAAATCATAATAAAAGAATAGTATAATGGTACTGTACATTAGGAGAGATATTTCCCCCAAATATTGCCAACATTGGGTTTTGTCATTTTGATTCATTCCTGGTAATACAATAAGTTTTCAGCAGTCTAAAGCATTTTTAAGCTGCTTTATTTTAGATGAATTTAGTTGTTAACAAAGTTGACCGTTTGCACAGCACTAAAAATAAATCAATTTGGCCTATACATTTTTAAAGGACATTCAGTAAGATTTTATTTTAATTTTTTAAGATTAATTTATTTATTTGAGAGAGAGACAGAGCGTGCATGAGTGGGGGGAGGGGAAGACGGAGAGGGAAAGAATCGTCAAGCAGACTCTCCACTGATCATGGAGCCCAACATGGGGCTTGATCCCAGGACCCTGAGATCATGAAGAGCAAGGATCAAAGTCAGACACTTAACTGACAGCTTCCCAGGCGCCCCTCAGTAAGTTTTTATAAATCCCTTTTCCCATGTTACATCTTCCAGTATATTTTTACAGTGATTGGTCTATGAGAATTTTTTAAATTGTAGTAAAATACATATAATATACAATTTACCATCTTAACTATTTTCAAGTGTAAGTTCAGTAGTGTTAAGTACATTCACATTGTTATGAAGACAATCTCCAGAACTCTTTTCAACTTGCAAAACTAAAATTTTATACCCATGAAACCACTCTCTATCCCTCCTTTCTCCCAGCATCGAGCAACCACTATTCAATTTTCTATCCCTATGAACTTGACTACCCAAAGTACCTCAGATCAGTGGAATCATACTGTATTTGTCTTTTGTGACTGGCTTATTTCACTCTGCATAATGTCCTCAAGGTTCATTCATGTTGTAGCCTGCTTCAGGCTTTCCTTCCCTTTTTAGGCTGAATAATATCCACTGCATGTGTATATCACATTTTGTTTATTTATTCATCTATCAAGGGAAACTTGGTCATTTTCACCTTTCGGCTATTGTAAATGACGCTGCTATGAACATGGACGTACAAATATCTATTCAAGACCTTGTTTGCCATAGTGGCTACATCATCTCACATTCCCACCAACAGTGCATAAGGGTCCTGATTTCTCCATATCCTTGCCTACACTTGTTGTTTTCTGGGTTTGTTTTTACTGTCATCATCCTAATGGGTATGATCTGAGTATTTGATATCCCAAAAGAAGATGTGGAACACAAGGTGGGTAGCAATGTATTAAAGGTGTTAAGAGGGAATTTCTGCCAAGAAAGCAGACAATGACAGTCTCTCCTTGGCAGCCAATTTGTTCCCTCTCCTACATCTGCATGTGAATTTTGAAAAAAAGAAATGTTCCAGTTCTTGTTCTCAAGAACTAAAAAATTCTGGAGAAGTATGGATTAGTAATTATATTCCTGGTGTCATTGCCAGGAAGCCAGACATCTTCTGGATAGAAGAAAGAATATTACCTCTTAACATATGTGAGAGTAGCAAAGAGAGAATAATGGGAAAAAGAAAATAAACAAGAGGACAAATGATAGGAAATATCATACATTTCAATGGATTCATTCAGCATGTAGGAGAAAGGAAGAGTAAAAGTAAAGAAACCAAGCTTCCTGTGAACAGCTGGCTGCAAGTCCTTTGCAGGCCACAAGCAATAAGGACAGCAGAAATATCTTGAGAAAAGAAAACAGAGAATAATGGATTTATTCATTTATTTATTGAGCTTGCTTTAGATGTCAGGCATTGTTCAAGACACTGAAGACTCACCATTGAACAGGAGAGAAACTGATAATTAAGTAAATTTACAGCATTACAGAGGGTGAGCTCTATGGAGAATGATACAGGGCAGGGATAAAAGGGAGTATGTCATCAGTGGGTGGCACACGTTCCTATTTTACACAGAGATATGAGGAAAGGATCCTCTATTACAGTGACATTTGAACATAGATCTGAAGGAAGAGAGAGAATAAGAGGAAGTGAGCCATGCAGATATCTGGGGAAAGAAATCCAAGCAGAAGAAAGAGAATGTGCAAAAGCCCTGGGGCAGAAACAAGCTTAGGCATGTTGGAGGGATAGTAAGGAGACCAGTGTGGCTTAAAGGGACGGATGAAGGGAAAGTGTTAGGAAGTGGTGTCAGTGAGTAGGAGGGTGCCAAATTGTGTTAGGGACTTGGGCTCTTATTCTGACTGAGCTGGCAAGACATTAGGGAGTTGGAATGGAGAAGAGGTGTGACCTGATTTAGGTTTTTAAAATATCATCTAGTCAGAGTATTTGGGCAAGAAGAGAAGATTGTCTGCAGCTGAATTAGAAGCAGAAAAACCAATTAGGAGTCGACTGCCATAATCCAGGACAGATGGTAGTAGCTGGGACAAGGGTGCAAGTGATGGCACAGGAAGGAAGCTGTCCGAGCTCAGATATGTTTTGAAGGTCGAACCGTCAACACTGGGTGATGGTTTGGATGCACAATGTGAGAGAAAGAGAGGGTTCAAGGATGAGTCTGGACTTCTGCCTGAGCAACTGTGGGACTGGATTACCATTTACTGTGAAGATGAGCAGAGGAACCGATGTGGTGAGAGAGACCAGGAGCTGGCTAGAGGTGCAGCAGTTGAACAGGCCACTCAGGGGGAAGGTCAGGGCTAGAAAGGCAGCCAAAGACACAGCCCCAGCCATCTCTGACTTCTGACTGTGAACTGTTGCCAGCAACCTGCATAAGAAAGACTGGAAACATACCTCACGTTTATATGCTATAAGGTATCGCTAACATAGGCTTACATAGGTTCAAAACTCAGAACTCGGTAACAATTATATGTATGTTTATATACAATGTAACAACATATTTTCAATATCTTCCTGTAAAGACTAGATCTTCTGTGTGATTCACATCTTGCCTACCTCTCCATCCTCTTCTCCTTGCTCTTCATTCATATTGTCTTCCTGTTGTCTCCTCAAATCTTCCATGCTTCCTCTCACCACAGGGCCTTTGCATATGCTTTACCCTTCACTCAGAGCCTCATGCCTTTATTCACTGCCTAGAAACTCCTCCAGCACATCTTTCAGATCTCAGTTCCTACATCTTTCCTTGGGAAACCTTACCCACAGCCTCAGCATAAGCCAGGTCCCTGTACTCTAGGCAATCCCAGAAGTGCCAATCCCTCTTTCCAGTGATAGTTTTATATTTATTCTAATAATTACTTGATTAATATCCCTCACACTCATTAGAATATAAACATAATAGAGTATTTTATTCAGAATAGCTTCTCCAGGAAATTGCCTGTATCTGGCACAGATACTTAATTATTGTTGAATCAATGAATAAATAAGAAGAAATTCAGACATAAGATTTTCCCTTAATTGTTTGAGAAATACAAAGGACAAATGTAGTTGCTAAGGTCTAAGTCCTTTACTTTAACACTAATAATCCCTGAAAAACTATGCTAAGGAAAAAATACGAAAACTTTTTAATGCATTTATGTGTCATAAGAGGATTATATTTCCAAAGAGATAAAAAATTGTAAAATTGCTCCTTATACCAGGCCTTTTTGACTTGATATTTGATGACATTTTCAGCATTCTGTACATATTTTTAAATTTTGTCCTTTTTCTTTCACAGTTGAATACATTCTCAACTAGCCTGACTCTAAAGAACATCCAACTGACTGAAGTTTCCACCATCAGCATACCTAGTGATTCGCATCGTTGTTTCAAGCAAATTAAGTTTATTAGGTCTATACTCCTCTTTGTATTTAAGAGTCTGTCTGAACAAACTGGTGGTTGCTAAAGAGGAGGTGGATGAGGGGATGGGCAATATAGACGAAGGGGATTAAGAGGTACACACTGCCACTTATAAAATAAGTAAGTCACGGAGATGAAAAGTATAGCATATGGAATACAGTCAGCAATACCATAATAATGTTGTATGGTGCCAGACAATGACTACGCTTACAGTGAGCACGATATTAAATCACCTGAAGCTAATATAACGTGTGTCAGCTATACTTCGGTAATACATTTTTTAAAAAGACCTATCCTCTTTATCACTATTATTGGATTTCATTTTCTTTTCATTTTTATAAAATAATAAGGGCAAATGCAATAATATATTTAAATACCTACACTATTACACAGACGTTAATGGTGACAGTGCCCAAGCATTGCTTTTGGCTTCCAGGCCGGGTCTCACCAAGCTGCAGATCAAAATGCTCACCTATCATGGAGCATCAGTGCAAGAGGAGAAGATAAAACTTACTAGTTTTTTTTTAAAGATTGTACCCGCTAAAGATTGAAAATATTTCATTATATAGCAGTTCCATAATTTATGTGACTATTTACCTAAAAATTTTTTTTACTATAGTTGACACACAATATTACATTAATTTCAGGTGTACAATGTAGCAATTCAACATCTCTGTACATTACGCTGTGCTCACCACAGGTGTAGCTACCATCTCTCACCATACAACGTTATTATAATACCATTAAATATGTTCCTTATGCTGTAACTTTTATTCCCATTATCTATTCATTCCATAACTGGAAGTCTGTACCTCCCACTCCCCTTCCCCTATTTTTCTCAGCAACCCTCTCCCCTCCGGGAACCGTCAGTTTGTTCTCTGTGTTTATAGGTCTGACTCTGATTCAAAAACAAATAAACAAACACTAATTGTTAAGAGCAAGAGAATTAAATACATGTAAGTTGGATAAAATTTCATAAGTAATAAAAAAGATACTTATGAATAATCTGGTGGTAGAGAAAGAAGTATAAATTTAAAACAAAGACCACAATAAAGTACTGTGGTATGGGACCCCGATAGTGATTTGGGGAAGTGATTCTAAGCTATTGATCATAAAAAGCCACTTGGATTATGTGGAATTTAAACAAGGTCATGGAAAAAAGTGGACAAGCAATAGCAGAAAGAGATCAACCCAGGAGCGACATCTTGGAAGAAAGAAGAATAGGTAACTCCAGAAATCCATCTTTCCACCTATACAACTATTAAACTGGCTGGAACTGTCCAAAATAACTACTATGGAACTCTGTATCCAGTCAAACACTTGCAGCACTCAGGGAAGACCTTGATGAAGAGGCCAGTGAATTTCAGTGAATTCAGCCTCTTTGCATGGTAGAGATTACCAGCTACTATGGCAAGCCTCTGTGCAGATGGCTGGCCTGCCTTTCTTGGGTGGCTTGTTGGAACTAGGGTGAGTAATAGCACATTGTCTTCCAAATATCAAGGTTGTGTGTTCTGACTGATGATTGCTGCCTTTGAGAACTCAGGGGCTGGCAACCATTGTTTTAATCCTCTTGGGCTGGAGTGGCTTCCAGGGAACTTAAAGACACACCTCAATTGATACAGAAAAAGCATTTGACAAGCTTCAACACACTTTCATGATAAAATAACACTCAACAAACCAGTAAAAGAAGGAAACTTCCTCAGCATAATAAAGGCCACATATGAAAAACTCTCACCTAACATCATATTCAATTAATTCACATTCTGTCAAAGACTGAAAGCTTCTCCCCTAAGATCAGGAATACGAGAAGGATGCCCAATTCGCAACTAATATTCAGCATATTACTGAAAGTTCTAGCCAGAGCAAATAGGCAAGAAAAAGAAATTAAAAGCATCTAAATTGGAAAGGAAGAAGTAAAATTATCTTTGTTCACAGAGGACATGATCTCACATGTAGAAAGCCCTAAAGACTCCACACCAAAAAAAAAAAAAAAGAAAGAAAGAAAAATCATTAGACCCAATAAATGATGCAACAAATTTTCAGTATGCAAAATCAACACTCAAAAATTAATTGCATTTCTATAACTAGCAATGAACAACACAAAAAGGAAACCAAGAAATAATTCCATTTATAATATCATCAAAAAGAATTAAATACTTAGGAATAAATTTAAGCAAGAAGGCACAATGAAAACCTCCAAACATTGCCAAAAGGAATTTTTAAAGACTTAAACAAATGGAAAGGTGTCCCATGGTCATTTATCAGAAGACTTAATACTGTTAATACAACAATACTAGTGACCTACAGATTCAATACAATCCCCATCAAAATTCCAATGGTGTTTTTTGCAAAATTGAAAAACCCATCCCAAAATTCATATGTAATCTCAAACAACACTGAATAGCCAAATCAATCTTTAAAAAAAAGAGCAAAATTAGAGAACTTTAACTTCTCGATTTCAAAACTTAGTACAAAACAACACTAATCAAAACAAAATGGTACTGGTATAAGGATAGACAGATCGACCAACTGACTAGAATAGAGAACTCAGAAATAAACTCTCACATATATGGTCAATTGATTACCAACAAGATTACCAAGACCACTACTGGGTATTTAACTCAAAGATAATGAAAACACAACTTGAAAAGATATATGCCCCCTATATTTATTGTAGCATTATTTACAAAAGCCAAAATATGGAAGCAACCTAAGCGTCCAGCAATAGACAAATGGATAAAGAAGATGTGATATATATATACACAAAGGAATGTTACTTAGCCATAAAAAGGAATGAGATCTTGCCATCTGTAACAACATGGATGGACCTAGGAGGTATTATGCTAAATGGAATAAGTCAGAGAAAGACAAATACCACATGACTTCACTTATATGTGGAATCTAAAAGCCAAAAGAAACAAACAAAGCAGAAACAGACCCCCAAATACAAAGAACAAACTGGTGGTTGCCAGAGGAGAGGGGGTAGAGGGATGGGCAAAAGGAGTGAAGGGGAGTGGGAGGTACAGGCTTCCAGTTATGGAATGGATAAGTCATGGGGATGAAAGATAAAGCATAGAGAATATAGTCAATGGTGCTGTAATAGTGCCGTATGGTGACAGATGGTAGTTATATTTGTGGTAAGCACAGAGTACATACAGAGTTGTCAAATCACTGTGTTGTACCCCTGAAACTAATGTAACACTGTGTATAAACTATACTTCAATTTTTAAAAAAATAGTAAAATTTTCCAATAAAATTTTTTTAAAAGATTGCCAAGACCATTCAATGGGGAAAAGATAGTCTTTTCAAAAAATGGAACTGGGAAAACAGGATATCCACATGCAAAACAATGTAGTTGGACTTACACCTCATACTATACAAAAACTAACTCAAAATGAATCAAAGACCTAAATTTAAAAGCTAAATCTATAAAACTCTTAGAAGAACACATGGAATAAAAGCTTCACGACTAGATTTGGTAATGGTTTCTTGGATATGACACCAAAAGTACAGGAAACAAAAGAAAAAAATGATAAATTAGACTTCATCAAAATTTTAAAACTTTGTGAATCAACAGAGTGACAGGACAAAGCACACCATGGAAGAAAATATCTCAAATCATGTATCTAATAAGTGGTTAATATGTAGAATATATAAAGATCTTCTAAAACTCAACTACAACCACAACAAACCCAATTCAAAATGGGCAAAGGGATTTGGAAAAACATTTCTTCAAAAAAGTCATACAGACAGCCAAGAAGCACATAAAAAGATGTCAACATCCAGGCACCTGGATGGCTCAGTCATTTAAGCATCTGCCTTTGGCACAAGTCATGATCTCAGGGTCCTGGGATTAAGCCCCACATCGGGCTGTCTGCTCAGTGGGGAGTCTGCTTCTCCCTCTTCCTCTCGCTCTGTGCTCTCCTTCTCTTTATCTCTCTCTCAAATAAATAAATAAAATCTTAAAAAGAAAAAGATGTCAACATCCTTAGTCATGAGAGAAATGCAAATCCAAACCACAGTAAGATACCATTTCACATCTATTAGGATGGCTATTAAGGAAAATCAGAAAAGAACAAGTGTTGGTGAGGATATGACGGAGCTGGAACTCTTGTGCCCTGATGCTGGAAACGTGAAATGCTGCATCTGCCGTGGACCACAGTGTGGAGGTTCCTCAAAAAGTTAAACATAGTAGTACCATGTGATCCAGCAATTCCACTCCTAGGTAGATGCCCAAAAGAACTGAAAGCAGGCACTCACACAGATATTTGTACACCAACATTTATAATAGCATTATTTACAATATCCAAAAGGTGGAAATAATCCAAACGTCCATGAACAGTTGAATGGATAAAGAAAATGTGGCATAGCCATACAATGGAATTATCTAACCATAAAAAGAAATAAAATTCTGATACATGCTACAAATGGATAAACCTTGAAAACGTTATGCTAGACAAAATTAGCCAGACATAAAAGGATAAATACAGTAGGATTCCATTTATATGAGGTACACAGAATAGGCAAATAAACTAAGATGGAAGTAACCCAGGGTTGCCAGGAATGGAAATGGAGAGTTACTGTTTAATGGATACAGAGTTTCTATTTGGGATGACGAAGATTTCTGGAAATGGCTTATGGTGATGGTTACAAAAACATTGTGAGTGTTCTTAATACCATTGCATAGTTTGATTAAAATGGTTAAAATGGTAAACATTACACTTTGTATTTCAACGCCATACCTAATAACATAACATGACATAACATAACATAAGGGGATCAACCCAAGCAGAAGGCTGAAGGACGATGCTTCTTGCCAGCACTGTGAAGAGCATGTAAGTTTGGATGTCACCCCGAGTGCCAGGAGCAGTGCCTTGCTTGGCAGAGGGAGAGGAGCTGCTGGGGCCTGTGGAGGTAGCCTGCTGGCTGGACCTACAGTCAGGAAGAGGTATCTGAACCTGCCTAGAGCAGCGGGATGAGGACAGGGCATCAGGCACATCACCAAAGGGTAAGCTCTAGGATGGCAGACACTCTCTCTGCATTCATCATTTTATCACTAGCTTCTGACGCAAAATGGACACTCAATAGGTATTTGTTGAATGAATGAATGAATCAATCAATCAATCAATCAATAGTGAAATCGCTCTCAAACAATATGATAATGCATCCACAAGTATCAGAATCCCTGGAGGGCTTGTCAAAACACAGGTTGCTGGGCCCAGAGCTCCTGATTCAATAGACTGGGGATGGGGCCTGAGAATTTGCATTTCTTACAAGTTCCCAGGTTATGTTGATGTTGCTGGTCTGGGACCACATATTGAGAACCACTGATTGAGAATAAACAATTTCCATAACTAGAAGACCAGCTCCTTGCTCAAATTTCTGTATAAATATGTTAACCCCTTGGTTATTGTAGAAAAAAAAGCCCAGGCTGAGGAGCCCAAAACATGATTGAGATTGAATTTCTTGCTACCCTGAATGCGGGATGTTGAAAGCCAAACTTAATTAGACTAAGAAAAAGAAATATGGCTTTTCTTGTGTGTGATTGTTAAAATTTTACTCAATAAAACAGGTGAAGAAACCAATTCATGAAGAAAGGGGATCCTCAATGAGATCCCATATAGGCAAAAAGAGAGGGGGATTGAAATTCTGAATGTTCTGCTCACTAGCTGTGTGACTTTGGTGAAATATCCAACCTTTCTGGATTTCAAATACTGTACCTATAAAACAGAGATGATTGTAGCAAACTCATGGGGCTTATAAAGATTAGGTGAGACAGAGTAAGTAAAATATAGGAGAAACTCCCCTACCCAACTTCTACTTAAACAGCTTGCTGGTTTAACCATCTCTCTTCCTATTGGCCAAGGCAGCAGCAGGCTCACAGTCCACATGCCTTTCCCTGTCCTTCCAGTCCTTCTCTGTCCTTCTGCTCCCACCGCCAGAGTGAAAGTCATTCCACAGTCAGGTGCATCTACTATCAAACCTGTTTGCTAGTTGCATTTCATATTGTAACTAAGTAATTTAACTAAATATGACTTAAATCTGTGAAATATGAGTGCAAAAAGAAAGAACATTATTGTTTCTGTGAAAAATAACTTGAGTGCTTTGGGAAGTCTCCATACAGGCAAGGTGCTAAACTACATTTACTATCAGAGTATATACACGCGAGCCGTCTTGTAGAAGAGTAGGTGGGAAGAGTAAACATCTAGAAACATTCTGCTCTATTGTTACCACATTCCTCTCAGGGTTTGCTCCACTGTAAAGAATCCTAATCTGGAAACCTTAGATAATGGATCACAGGTGTGGTTTATGTAAGAACAAGGATCCGGAATGCAGTCAAGCATCGTCCTCAAAGAAGGGATCTCAGCCACAAATCAATAGTTTGGCAAAGAAATGTACAGATTTATGCTTCAAGTTAAAATAGAAGTTTAAGGTCTAAGTACATCACTTTGCATGATTCCCTGCTTCCACTGACCTTTTAACAGACCAAAATACCAGTGCTAGTCACATCCGAGAAGAAGTGCTCACAGTGCTTGGCGCTCACGAAATGTTCCCTCTCCCACTACCACCCGCTACCACCTTGAAAGGTCGATCTGGTTTCACACCCAAATGCCATTCCTGTTCTTTAACATTTCATCGGTAAAAACCCTACGGAAGTGTCTTCACGTTGCATCAAACCAATGCTATTTGCAGAGAACATTTGAGGCCCAGGACATTTCAATTTGACACATTCCAGAAGCCTTATCCCCATCACTCAGCAAAATCCAGAAAGGCCTGGGGAAGGTGCCAGTGCAGAGACCAATTGTGAATAGTCATACAACTTTTAATAAAAATAACAACACCTAGCCTTTACACAGCACTCTAATAAGGATGAGCCCTTTGAAGATGTAGGTTAATCTCCTGGCACCCCTCTGAGCTGGGTCAGTGTTATTCTTTCCCACTAGCAGGTTAGGAAGTAGAACGCAGGAAGGTTAATTGACTTACTGAAGTCAGCACTACAAGTTAATAGCGGAGATGGAGTGAGACTTCAGGCGGCCCAGGTTGTCAGCTGGCCTCCCTGGTCTCGGGTTTTTTGGTTTGCTTCCTTTCCCAAAAGCTTATGTGTGTTTTCTGACCTCGGTAACACATTTATATAAAATATGTGTCTGCGCACGTGTGCATAAGCATCTATGTATATGTGTCTTTCCTCCTTCATGAGAAAGCTGGAGAGGAAACAGCGTGGGTGATGCTTCCTCAAGCTTCATTTTCCGCAGTCCCTCAGCTGACGGGAAAGAGCTCAGCCCTCCCCCAGCCTTTCCTCAGTCACTGATAACTTCTCAGAGGAAGAAGCAGATGCCAGGCCCGCTGCAAGCACCTTCCCAGCCTACCCGCAGCAATGAGAAAAGCCTGGAGAAACAGCCCAGTCTGGGAGAAGGATGGTCGCCTAGAGACAAACTCCCCAGAAGGCCTAGCTAGCTTGCCCCTGGCAATTCTGAGAAGTTGGGGCCGTCAGGCCTACCTATATTTAAAACATCCTATTGTGTGAAAATAGGACTCCCGTGTCTGTGAACATCCTTACCCGTGGTCCTGGCGCTCGGAGAGGCTGGTTAAACTGTGGCAGCACCTCGTATGGTATGTGCACGGTATGAGGGCTTTCTCTGGAGGAAGTTATGCAAACAGCAGCTCAGCCTGAGAAGGAGCAACAGGTTGGCCTTCGACAATATAATCAGGGAAGACCGATAAGATCCTATTGTCTCTTCCAGGGCCAACCCTATGAGCCCCTGGGAACAACATTCATTCACCCACAAACGTCTATCAAGCAACGAGCACCAATGTGGCCTCTGGCACTCAGGAAAAAACCCCACTAATCAGGAGAAATAGGAAGAAGGGGGCAGGAATAGACTGGTAAAATGAAGGAAGAGGAGATTGAAGGTGACACACGGACTTGGTACAGTTTCTGTGGCAGCCAGCACTGACTGGCAGTCACTCAGGCCGGCAAGTCCCTGAGTGCCGTCCCAGGACTCTCCCCATGGCCCAGCGCCACTTCCTCCCGGTCCTGTGTCTGCTGCTCCCAAACTTGAGAGGTCCTCCGAGGGTGACGGCCTTGCCCCACAAGGATGGCAGGGCCCTGTGTCATACAGAGCCAGCAGGAACTTAACCAAATCCCTCACTGTGCTCTTGGTAGAGCAGGAAATCGGGAAGGAACTTCAACTACCTTGTTTCTCAATGAACTCGGATTTTCTAGGCCACATGTGGGATCACCCACACGTCAGGCGATCTTCTCTGCTCGTAGCCTCAGTTGGATTTCAAGTACGCTGTATCACTCTTGGCAAAAAGCAAGAGGAAAGGGACTCCTTGTGCACTGTCGGTGGGGATACAAACTGGTGCAGCCACTGTGGAGGTTCCTCAAAAAATTAAAAATACAACTACCGCATGATCCAGGAATTGGCATTTGTCCAAACGAAATGATGCCTTGAAGAGATACTTTTACCCCCATGCACTGCAGCATTATTCATTACAGGTAAGACATGGAGACGACCTCAATGGATAAAGAAAACAGGATTTTAAAGATTTTATTCATTTATTTATTTGAGAGAGAGAGAGAGAGCTTGCGTGTAGGCAGGGGGAGAGGGGCAGAGGGAGAGGAAATGGGACAAGCAGACTCGGTGCTGAGCATGGAGCCCCATGCAGGGCTCGATCCCAGGACCCTGAGATCATGATCTGAGCCAAAATCAAGAGTCAGATGCTTAACCAACTGAGCCACCCAGGTGCCCCAAGAAAATATTATCATATATATATCAATACATATATATGTATATATATGCACAATTTTTATAAAAATATGATTTCATATATGTGTATGTGTATATATACATACACATAACACGTGCATATATGTGTGCACACACAGAGCCATAATAAAGAATGCAATTCTGCCATTTGCAACAGTATGGATAAACCTTGAGGGCATTATGTTAAGTGAAATAAATCAGGCCGAGAAAGACAAACACTGTCTGATCTCACTCGTATGTGGAATCTAAAAAAGCTGAACTCATAGAAGCAGGGAGTAGATTGGTGGTTGCCAGGGGCTAAGGGCTGAGGAAATGGGGAGATGCTGGCCAAAGGGTACAAACTTCCAGTTCTAAGATGAATAAGTTCTGGAGAGCTAACATATGGCATGCTGACTATAGTTAATAATGCTGTATTGTATACTTGAAAAGTTGTTAAGAGAGTAGTTCTTAAATGTTCTCCCCCCACACGCACACACAAAAGGTAGTCATGTGAGATGACTAACATTGTGGAAATAATTTCACAATATATACATCTGTCAAATCAACACATTTTACACCTTAAACTTACACAATGTTATATGTCAATTATATCTCAGTAAAGCTAGAAAAAACAAGTATGCCATATCACAGGAATACTAACATTTACAAATGTGTCCTCCCTTAACTCTTTAAAAATACCATATTTTGAAGGCAGCATTGTGAAGTTGGAGAAACACTGACAGTTCTTAGTTTTAAGGAGACCTGGAATCCCAGCTTTGCTTACAAATCAGTTCAAGGCCAGTCACTTCATGACACATACAGGCCTCGGTTTATTCGTTTTACCCCTGTACTTTAGTTGTGCATTTCCAAAGGTGTATTGACCCCATTGGTTTCTGGGTCCCTGCTCCTCAGGAAAACTAAGAGTAGTTCCTTCATTTCCTACCTCTATAGAAACAATAAGCATTAGAATCTCTCTATTTGCTTTAGTAAGTTGCCAGACCCGTTTTCTACACTCTGCTCAGGACAGAGTGCTAGCAGTTGGTATGGTGGCAGGTAAACACTCCCATTCATCCTGTCTCATTCATTTAAAAGAGGCAACAGCCCTGTGATGGAAGCCGTGCGGCCCCCCAGGCCCCCCTGCAGCCCCAAGTCTTCAGGAGGTCAGGTGTGAGCCTCAGCTGAGCTACTCTTTAAGAACTGCCCTTGCTTGAAGGAACTGCTAAGGCACCCAGGCTACACGTCCCCCTTGAGGACAGCCTCATCAGGTGGGAGTACAATGGCCCAGTCCCCTGGCCTCATTTAAGGACAATTCAGAGGACCATCCAAGTTGCAGAGTCCCTGTGAGATGTACCAAAGCCTTTGGTAGAACTGCATCACAGTCCAGCTCCCCCTTCTGCACCTCTCATCCCCTCACAGCTGCTGTTCCCCCAGAGCACTCCCCCAGTTGACCCCCTGCACATCGTGGTCTCCATCTCAGTCTGTCTCTCTGCAAAGAACCTAAGACAGCTACCCACCCACACCCACACACAGGCCTGCCTTAAGCAAGGCTTGGTTCAAACGTTTCTGAGTGACAGACAACAGGCACACTTCCACCCACACCTTTCAATGAAAGGATGACTAACTACTTTCTATGCTCATGTGGGGGGGGGGGTGCGTGTGTGTGTTTTAATCCATTCCGGAAGAATGGAGAACAAACTGGGTGATGTCCTATATGTAACTGACTATGAGATTAGGTCAGGTTGGCTAATTAAGACTCACTCACTGCCATCTCCTGAGATGGAAGCTACTCTGGGGCTGGCAGAGAAAACAATTAGCCCTACTTGAGTTCAAACAGCTTATGTGAGCTTAGAGAGCCCATTTCCCCTTCTGGAGCCATTAATTAACGAGTCTACTGCTTTCCCCCATCCCTCATTCCTGTCATAACTTCTTTCACTGGTGGCATCAATTGTCATTCTGTGCAATTCCCCAACTGACAGCACAAATGCAAATTTGGAGAGAATATCACAGGAAGAGGGCACACTGTGCCCGGGGATGTTAACATCTGTTTCTGTGGAGATGCTCCTTTTGCTTGGAAGCATATCACAGCCTAGCTAATGCGAGGAGCCGTGGTCTTGAAAGATGCCAGCAAGAAACCCAGAGGCACTGAAAATCCTCACTAATATAAATGAGTGTGGCTTATATTTGGCAGGGGTAGGGAAACAGTGTGTTTTTAAATGAGAATATATGAAGCATTGTAGGTGAAATGAGAGGCCTTCCTTCATAGGTATGCACATGTACCACTCAGATCCTGGTGATGAATGCTAGGGGCTTGTAATTACCCACATCAACAGCTCTTTTGAATTGACCTGGTTATTTGCAAACAAGGTTACTGACTGTCACTTTCATTTGCACTATTGCCAAAAGAGATGCACTGTTTTCTCCTAATGCCTTTTTTCTTTATGCCCATGGTTGTGATGTTAGGTTTCTCCAAAGCTGTAATACAGAACAAAGAGAGATGTTGGAAGGCAGTTCAGCTGGAGATTTCTAGAGATTCTGCAGATATCAGATCAGTTGGGGGGATGAAGTTACACCAGCCAAGGCCATGGGGAGACTGAGTTGTAAAGGAGAACACTGGAGTACAGCTAGGGAGTGAGAGAGTGAGGTGGGAGGAGGGAGAGAAACATTTGTATAGACAAAAGCATTCAGAGGAAGCATGACACTTCCTCACTAAGCAAGTTATCTTAAATAGTAATTGGAAGATTAAGCAGAGAATCAGAGCGAAGGGAGGTTTGTAGGTTATTTTATCCAGTCTAGGGAAGACCATGAAGAATGAGCTCAATGCTCCCCTAGAGTTTACTTTGTCGTAACTATATAATCTCTTCTAACTTTAGAGTCCCTTTCTCTCCCCATTAGACAGTGCTAAAAACAAATGCTTTGCTTCCAAACTTTTCTTTTCCTATGCTCCATATAAACTACCACCCCAGAGTTGGCATTTACCATAAAAATGTTGCAATTACTAAAATTACTATTTCTCATATACAGTTGACCTTTCAACAACATGGATTTGAACTGTGTAGGCCCACTTATACATGGATTTTCTTAAAATAAATACAGTACAGTACTGTAAATGTATTTTCTCTTCCTTATGATTTTCTTAATAACATTTTCTTTTTTCTACCTTTATAATAAGAATATAGTATATAAAATATATGACATACAAAATACATGTTAATCAACTCTTCATGTTATCATTAAGTCCTCCAGTCAACAGTAGGCTATCTGCAGTTAAGTTTTTGGGAAGTCAAAAGTTATAAATGGGGGGCGCGTGGGTGGCACAGTGGTTAAGCGTCTGCCTTCGGCTCAGGGCGTGATCCCGGCGTTATGGGATCGAGCCCCACATCGCTCCTCCGCTATGAGCCTGGCTTCTTCCTCTCCCACTCCCCCTGCTTGTGTTCCTTCTCTCGCTGGCTGTCTCTATCTCTGTCGAATAAATAAATAAAAATCTTTAAAAAAAAAGTTATACACGGATTTGCAACAGCATAGAGGTTGATGCCTCTAACCCCTGCATTGTTCAAGGATCAACTAATACACTGACTTTGAATGGTGACAATATCTGTCCTTTTTCTTCAGTTATAAGGGTTCACCTGTGTGATGTCTCCTCATGTACCAAATATTCCCAAATTCTTTTTCTAAACTGTAACATTGGGACACTTTTGGTAGTCTTTAAAATTAGAAGGTAATATTAGAACTATTAGAACATAGAAAGGGACAGCATAGTTAACAATAAGAAAGGATGGTGGAGGAAGGAAGAATGGACAAATCAGTGGATATATTGTTGAGAAGAAGAGCCAGGATTTACACTTACATATGAAAGGAATTTGGAAGACGGAATGAAGAGTGAAGAAATCCTTGGTACAGGTCAAAGGTGGCCAACCTGGTAGTTGTAATTATTAAGCCCATGGCCTCTTAGCCCAGAATGCCACCTATTACCACAGTAGATTCCCAAGAGTTTCTTAGAATACAGTTTAGAGCCATGCACATTTTAGCCCCAAATCCCTATCTTACTTCCTATACTAGAAAACTGGACTGTGAAAACTCCTGTAGCCTCTCCAGATTAAGAGCCCATTACTGGCTCCACATTTCCTTTCTCCAGGAAAGAGTCCTTGTTTCCACATGGCTTTCTAAGATGATGAGAATAGAGGAAGCACTTCTGGAGTGGCACAGTAAAGACTTCCAAAATTCTGCCCCTTTATAAAACAACTAGAGCACTAGCAAAAACAAAACAAAACACAAAAATAAAACAGATCAATGCTTTAGAACTCTGAAAAATAATTAAACACATGAAACAATCTAGTGAATATTCATTCAAGAAAAACAGCTGAATATCAGTAAGAAGAATATGTTTTGCAGCACTTTAACTTATCCTAATTCCACTACCATCTTCCCAGCTCCACAACAGCCTTGAACACCAACAGCTTAACAATACTGTAGCTGTGGAAAATCAGCAGTCCAACACGCTCTTGAGAGGGCAGAATGGGTTTGGTGCACCCTCAAAGGCCTATCCCCAGAGAATTATCACTATGTAAACAATCTGACGGCTCAAAAGCCCCATTCTCAGGACTTATCTTTATTTGGCCTGACTCAGAGCTCACTCAGTGCAGGCAGTCCAATCCCCAAGGTATTTGTCAAAAACAATCAGCAGCAATTCCTTACTATCTCAGCTGCCTGAGTCGGCATTACCAGTAGAAATGACAAGACGCTGACCAAAAAACTTAAAAGGAAAAACTGGAGAATGAAATATTTGTAGGGGACATTGAAAATTTCTAATATAATACTGGGACGCTAGAAGGCCACACACATGGAAGGGCTATATGCATGCCCAGGAAATACTGAGAATGCCCTAATTTCTTCCCTCTGGTTAATTTCAGGCTTAGCACAAGCAAGAAATAAAGACTAAGAGTTGTAAACTGCCCCCTAGTATCATTGATGGCATACCTCAACACACACACACACACACACACACACACACACACACACAGTCATTGGCAAAGCCTGGGAGTCATACCAGTTTAAAGCATTTAAAGAAATCTGCCAATCATTAGCTGACCACTAAGTTAACCAAACACAAATTTCAATGGCTTCACATAACAAAGAATACAGATTTTATAGATTTAGTCCAGGAAAGTCTCCAAATAAACAGCAATAACTACAAACAGAAACAAACCCTGGGGAATAGGAGGAATCTTATTTCCAGAGTTACCACATTATACTATTTAATGCCAAGTTTCAAAGAAAAAAATTATAAGACATGTAGAGAAACAGGAGAGTATGGCCCGTATATGGTTAAAGTAAGCAGTCTCTATAAATAGTCACTGAGGAAGCCCAAATATTGGACTTGCTAGAAAAAGATCTTAAATGAGATATTATAAATATGTTCAAAGAACAAAAGGAAACCACATCTAAATTTTTTTAACTCATGAGAATGATGTCTCACCAAGTAGAGTTTCTCTATAAATAGATAGAAATTATTTTTTTTAAGGACCAAACAAATTATTGAGTTGGAAAGTACAAAAGTTGACATGAAAATTCACTAGAGAGGTTCAACAGAAGAAGAACTGGCAGAATGAAGAATCAGTGAACTTGAAGTCAGGACAATTGAGATCTGCTAGTGTGTGGAAGAGAAAGATAAAAGAATGAAGAAAAATGAATACAGCCTGTGAGACATCATCAGGCATACTAGCATACACATGAAAGAGAAGAGAGAAAAAGAAGAGAAAGAGCATTTGAAGAAATGGCCAAATACTCAAATTTGATTAAAATGATTAATCTGTATATCTAAAAAACTCAATAAATTCCAAGTAGAATATATCAAAGAGATTCACACTGAGATATACCATAGTCAAACTGTCAAAAGACAAGATAAAGAGAGAATCTTAAAAGCAGCAAGAGAAACAACTCATCACATACAAGGGATCTCCAGTAAGATTAACATCTGAATTCTCATCAGGAAGCATGGGGGCCACAAGCTAGTAGGATGACATATTCAAAGTGTTGAAATAAAAAGACAATCAAGAATTTCACAACCAGAAAATCTATTTTTTGAAAAACAAAGAAGGAATTAAGATATTTCTAGAAAAACAAAAACAGAGAATTCATCACTAACAGACTGGCCCTATAAGAAATACTAAAGGGAATCCTCTAGGATGAACTGAAAGGACAGTAGAAAATACCTGAATTCCATAAAAAATGAAAAGTACCAATAATTATAACTACACAGGTAAATATGACAATATGAATGTATTTTGTTAGTCTTCTCCTATCTGATTCAAAAGGCAGCTGCATAAAGCAATAATTATAAAACCATGTTGATAGGCTAATAATGTATAAGGATATAATTTGTATTATAATAACAGTACAAAGGAGCGGGGGACACAGACCTATATTGGAACAGTTTTTGTATATTATGAAATTGAGCTAGTTTTAATCTGAACCATATTGTTTTAAATTAAAATGTTAATTGTAATCCTCAGGGCCACCACTAAAAAATAATTTAAAAAATAGTAAAAGAAAGAGGGAAGTAAGAGTAATATATTAGAAAATCTCTAATTAAAAAGAAGGCAGTAATGAAGAAATAGAAGAACAAAAAATACATAAGACATACCAAAAACAAATAACAAAATGGCAGATGTCAATCTACCTCATCAGTAATAACATTAAATGTATAGGGACTGAACACTCCAATCAAAAACAGCGATGACTGGCAGCATGGTTTAATAAAAAAACAAAACTATGGTCCAACTATATATGCTGTGTACAAGAGCCACACTTTAGATTCAAGACACAATAAGTTGAAACTAGACGAATGGGAAAAGATATACCATACAAAGAGTACCCAAAAGATAGCTGGAATGACTACACAAACAAAATAGTCTAAGACAAAAGTTGTTACTAGAACTACATTACTACATTTTATAACCATAAAAGGAATAATCCAGCAGGAAAACATAACAATTATAAACCTATAAGCACCCAAAAAGGGAGCCCAAAATACATTAAGGAAAACTGACAGAATTGAAAAGAAAATAGAAAATTCAACAATAATAGTTGAAGACTTTAATACATTACATTCAGTAATGGATAGAAGAACAATTTATAGCAAAAGGTCAATAAAGAAATAGAGGATTAGAGCTATTTCTTCCCTAGCTGGAAGACATTCTGAGTATACCTTATCATCCATGTCCCATGAAAGGGAAGATAAAAGAGTGGTCCAGGGGCGCCTGGGTGGCACAGCGGTTAAGCATCTGCCTTCGGCTCAGGGCGTAATCCCAGCGTTATGGGATCGAGCCCCACATCACTCCTCTGCTATGAGCCTGCTTCTTCCTCTCCCACTCCCCCTGCTTGTGTTCCCTCTCTAGCTGGCTGTCTCTATCTCTGTCAAATAAATAAATAAAATCTTTAAAAAAAAAAAAAGAGTGGTCCAAAGCAAAAAGGGGATCTAGAACACCAAAAGGGAAATATTCCCAAAAGAGTGCTTCTCTTTGAAGGAACAAAAGCCTTTAATCTTTTTGTTTCTCTTGGAAAAGTCTTCCTCCCCCCAGCAATTTACCAGATGCTGTTCCTTGATCCATATCAACACTTCTCATTACGGGGAAGAGAGAGTGGGTTAGAAGTGGAGACCTTGACTTTTCCTTAAAAAAAGCAGAGAGTACCCTGTCCTCATCTTTCTACATAAGACTGACTACTTACTATTTAGAGAGATCGAGGCACTAGAGAATGACATCAGCCTCCCAGAACGCCTGAAAATGTTATGGCAAAATTATTTACCGACAGTCAGGGAATACCTGGAAGTGCTCATAAGGCTACCACCTTCAATTTAGAATCCTGGTATGATATATATATTGGGAAAATATATGAAAAAAGGAGAGTATGCAAAATTTAATCAGACACCAATAGAAGAAAAAATAATTCATTTAAATTATAATAAATAATTTATTTTTATTAATTAATACAAATTAAAGAATTTTTCCCTCATTTGAAGGGGCCTATATTTTTTTCTACCCATAAATGCCTGAACAAAGCTGCTGGTTTTTCTCCCTTCAAAGATTACAAACATTTTGCTATGTCACTGGGCAAGCAATGATGGATTGATATAAGTTCAACACTCCACTGGGGAAAGCATTGCTGCATAAATTAGAGCTAAGCTTCTCTTACCTTGTAATTTATTGACTATTTCCTTCAATCAAGTCCATTTAAAGGCTTTAATTGGTTTCCAATGTAGTTTAATGACTTTCTGTGCTGTCCTCCTAGAATAGTACGTTTTAGCATTCTTTAAACACCTTTATAATCTTCAATTAACTAATTGTTAATTGTCAATTAACTAATTATTAACCTTCACAACACCCAACAAGGTTATATGAGAATTATTCCATTTTTACAGAAGATTCAATGGAGTGCTTCTTGTACAACAGTGCACATCAAAATCATCAAGGTTACTTGTTAAAAGAGAAGATTCATGGGTTCCATCTCCCAAGAAAACTTAGATTCAATAGGTCTGAGACTTACTACCCTGTATTTTAAATAACCAGTGCTGATGAGTATAGCAGAGAACCACATTTTGAAAAACACTATCTTTATCCACAAATGTCTAGATTGTTTTAAAAAATATAGCAGACTATCTACCTTGACTCATACCCTACAAGATAACTTTCATGTTACATTGTAAAGTATCTTCAGTGCTGGATAATACATAAGACAAATTTAAACACCGTAAATCTGGGGAGGAATTAAGGAATGACTAAATGACAACACCTCAGGAAAGTAAGAACTGAAGAAGGAGGTGAGGAATTGAAGCCAGCTCTCACCTTGAAAGCATTTGCTAGATCAGTGAATTTTAGTGTCAGTTTTTATGCCCTCAAAAGACCACAAGACACAAGAGAAAAAGACGAGGGCCTGCCCAAGGTAGTAAATTTATTACGAGACATCCCTATTATGCTAGGATCCCAAAGAGCTATAATCTCAATGCAAGGGTGAATCAGAAGTAAATCTGTCCTCATCCACGGCAGACCATAAGCAAAACTACTGACTCACATTGGCCCTTGATGGACAAGGGGGAAAAAGCTACCCTAAGATTTATGCCCTCATGATACTTCTCACATAGATGCAGCCCAAATTCATACCACCTGTACAGTTTGAAAAACCTCACACTAAACCTTTTTAAAAACCAGGTCCTGGGGTCAATCCAACAAGAGGATATAACACTTCTAAGTATTTATGCAACCGATATACAAAGCAAATATTAACAGACCTAAAGAAAGAAATAGACAGTAATACAATAATAGTAGGGGACTTTAATACTTCACTTTTAACCAATTCCCCCACCCCTCCCCTCCAGCAACTCTCAGTTTGTTTCCTATGATTAAAAGTCTCTTATGACCCAGTCATTCACAAAATATCTTGTCTCTCACATTCCCAGAGATAGGCTGGCTCTTTCCAAGACTCTTCCCTTAATGTGTCTGTCATCTAATATCCTTCAAATATGTATTTTTCTTATCCGAATTATGCAGTATTTTTGTTGTTGTTTTGTTGCTGCTTACCTGTCTTCCTTGACACTTCACAAACAATAAAAAAAAGTTACTAAGACCAAAAAAAAAAAAGTCTCTTATGATTTGTCTCCCTCTCTGATTTTGTCTTGTTTTATTTTTCCCTCCCTTCCCCTATGCTCCTCTGTTTTGTTTGTTAAATTCCACATATGAGTGAAATCATATAATTGTCTTTCTCCGATTGACTTATTTTGCTTAGCATAATACCCTCTACCTCCACCCTTGTTGTTGCAAATGGCAAGATTTCATTTTTGATGGCTGAGTAATATTCCATTGTATGTATATATACCACATCTTCTTTATCCATTGATCTGTCGATGGACATCTGGGCTCTTTGCATAGTTTGGTTGTTGTGAACATTGCTGTTATAAACATTGGGGTGCAGGTGGCCCTTAGGATCACTACATTTGAATGGCTATTATCAAAAAGGCAATGAATAACAAGTGCTGTTCATGATATAGAGAAAAAAGGGAACCCTCATGCACCACTGGTGGGAATGTAAATTGGTGCAGCCACTATGGAAAACACTTATAGAGATTCCTCAAAAAAATAAAAATTAAAAATAGAACTACCAAAAGATTTAGCAATCCTTTTCTGGGTATTTATCTGAAGGAAATGAAAACATCAGCTTGAAAAGATATATGCACTCTTATGTTCATTGCAGCACGATTTATAATAGCCGAAATATGCAAACAACCTAAATGTTCATCAATGGATGAATGAATAAAAAAAGACGTGGCATGTGCCACACCACACAATGGGATATTATTACACACAATGGGATATTATTCATCCATAAAAAGAAGGAAAGCTTGCCATTTGCAAAATATGGATGGACCTTGAAGGCATTATGATAAGTGAAAGGAGTCAGACAGAGAAAGACAAATACCATATGATCTCTCTTACATACGGAATCTAAAAAAACCCCACAAAAACCAAAGCTGAAACAAAACACTAACTCATAGATTCAGAGAACAGATTGGTGGTTGCCAGAGGTGTGGAGAGGGGTGTGGATGAAATGGGTGAAGGGTGTCAAAAGTCACAAACTTCCAGTTATAAAATAAATAAATCCTGGGCATGTAATGTACAGCGTGGTGACTATAGTTAATAATACTGTGTTTTATATTTGAAAGTTGTTAAGAGATCAGATCTTAAAGTTTCTCATCATAAGAAAAAAAAATGTGTAACTGCGTGTGGTGATGGATGTAACTAAACTAGACTTACTAGAATAAAATAAAATAAAACTCGACTTACTGTTGTGATAATTTTGAAACACAAATACCAAATTATTATGTTGTATAGCTGATTCAAGTAATATAATGACAATGTCAAGAAGTAATAATGTAATAATAAGTAATATAATGTTATATGTCAATTATATCTCAAAAAAAATATGTTCTGAGTTAATAGTGCCCCAGGCAACTGACACATACAAACCTTTCCTGGAGAAAACCACTTTCAGTGGAGAACTCGAAGAATTTCCACAGATAAAATCCCAACAATCATGAGCTCACAAATAAAAATATCATTTAATACCAAGGAAACAAGTGTCCATGAGTTAGAGCCAGAACAACAACAACAAAAAAAAAACGCAACAGAATCAGATCCACAAACAATTCTAAAATTAGACATATATAAAAGCATGTATATAAAATGTTTAAAGAACAAAAATTTTATATGACCGAGGTTTGAAAATTTAAAAATACAATAACTTAAATTTAAAGATCTGTGTTGGGTTTAACAGCAGATGAGGTGCATGAAAAGAGAATTATAGAATGAAAAATAAATGTGGAAAAAATTATGTAGAATGAGGTGTAGAAAACAAGAAAAAGAAAATTTGAAAGTTAAAAGAAAAAAGAGTAAGGTCTAACAAATGTCTAATTGGGATTTCAAAAGAAGAAACAGAAATAGAGTCAGAGGCAATATTTAAAGTGATAGTAAATAAAAATTTTCTAAAAATCGTAAGATAAAAATCCTCAGATTCAAGGATGCCAAAGATTCCCAAGCACAATAAACATCATAGTAAAATTGCAAAATACCATTGACCAACGGTAAACAAACTTTTCCTGAATAGGGTTAGTTAGTAAAAATGTTCATTTTTGCAGGCCATCCTCTTGGTGTTACTGCTAATGAATTCTGCTGTTGCAGGGTGAAAAGAGTTACAATGTGTGAATAAATGATCAAGGTTGTATTCTAAAACAATTGTATTTACTAAAATCATTGGTGGGTCAGATTTGGTATGTGGGCTAGTTTGTTTACTCCTGACACAGGCAAAAAGAAATTAAAAGCAACTACAGAGGAAAGACAGATCACCTACAAAGAAATGACACTTAAATTGGTATTTGACTTCTCAATAGCAACAATTAAGACAGCAGAATCATGTCCTCAATATGCTGACAGTAAAAAAACACCAACCTAAAGTTCTATCAGTCAAAATAACTTTCACAGATGGAAAGAAGAAAAAAAGTAATTTTTTAAAAACAAAAACTGAAGTTAGCCACAAACACATCCTTACTTCAGAAACAAATTCTGAAGGATATATTTCAAGCACCAGGAAAGTGATCCCAGATGAAAGGTCTTGAAAAAGAAAAAGAAAAAGAAATGATGAGAATTAAATATAAGTTAATGATTAGAAATATGACAAGATTTGTTTTATGGCCCAGAATATAATCTCTCTTAATGAAACTTCTTTGGGCAATTGAAAAGAATATGTACTGTGCTCCTGTTAGATGGAGTATTCTTCAAATGTCAATTAGGTCAAATCTTTGAGCTTTGTATTAGCTATTGCTGCATGACAAATTACCCCCAAACAATAAACATTTATTATTTCACAAAGTTTCTGAAGGAATCTGGAGTGGCTTAGCTAGGTGGTTCTGGCTCAGTGTCTCTTATGGGGTTGTCTCTCAAGCTATTGCCCAGAGCTGCAGTTTCTAAAGACTTGACTGGAGCTGAAGGATTCATTTCCAAGCTCTGTCACATGACCACTGGCTGGAGGCCTTAGTTCCTTAGTTCCAGGCCTCTCTATAGGGCAATTCACATGATGGCTTCCCCTACAGTGAGTAATCCAAGAGAGAGAACATGAGCATGCAGGATAGAAACCACAGTCCTTAATAACCTAAACTTAAAAGTGACATACCATCACCTCTGCTATACGATATAGGGCTCTCAGATCAACACTGGTATGATATGACTACACATAAGCAGGAATACCAGAAGGTGGGACCAGATCCCACAATCATGTTGTTCCAGTTTCTATATCATTACTGATTTTGTTTGGTCTGCTTGTTCTGCCAATCACTGAAAAAGGAATGTTGACATTTCCTATTATAATTGTGATTATGTCTGTTTCTCCTTTCAGTTCTATCATTTTTTGCTTTATGTATCTTGGAACTGTGTTTTTAGATGCATACATATTTAGGACTGTTACATCTTCTTAAGCTACTCAACCCTTTATCATTACAGGAAGTCCTTCCTTATCCCTGGTTTGGAAATTGACTTTGTCTGATACTAATATAACCACCCCTGACTTCTTTTGTTTACTGTTTTCATCCAGTTACTTTGATCCTATATATGTCTTGATATTTACAGTGGGGTCTCCCACATTCTTTGGCTTTTGATCCCCCTCCTCCATTTTCAAAGCCAGCAATGGTGATGCTCTCTTGTGCTGCGATTTTTCCAGTTCTCTGCAGCCAGAAAATGTTCTCCACTTTTAAGGATTCATGTGATTACATTAGGTCCACCTGGATAATCCAGAATAAATCTCCCCATCTCAAGGCCCTTAACCTTGAGGACCTTCATCTCTTCAAAGAGTTTTTTGCGTGACTGCTACTGCCACCTTTTGATCTCTCTGGGGTATTAGCAAAGGTTGTACAGCCACACCCTCAGTTTACGTCAGAATTCAACAACTTCAGCTTTATGAAGGCCTTTAAAAAGTTATATTGTTGCAGATTATCTGGATTTTTCTCATCAAGGTAAGAGCAGCATGCTCTAACAGCTTTCTACATCCTAACAGTGGAGACTCGACTTAATATTTAATAACATTTTTTAAAGAAACAGGAAAAAAAAAAGAAATGACACTGTTGATTGTGAGGTGAGCCAGGGTAGGTGTTAATCACATAACTGAGAAGTTGGTTACAAGACATCCAAATACATTAAAACAAACAAGCAAACCTATGGTAGACAATTTACTTTTGATTAATTTTTTTTAAAGATTTTATTTATTTATTTATTTGACAGAGATAGAGACAGCCAGCGAGAGAGGGAACACAAGCAGGGGGAGTGGGAGAGGAAGAAGCAGGCTCATAGCGGAAGAGCCTGATGTGGGGCTCGATCCCATAACGCCGGGATCACGCCCTGAGCCGAAGGCAGACGCTCAACCGCTGTGCCACCCAGGCGCCCCGATTAATTTTTTAAAAGCTAAATACGAAGGTATGATTCTGGTTAAACCATCACCATGCCCTCACAGACTGGCATATTTGACTCCATCTGGTAACCAAGATAAATGGTCTCTGGAGTACCCTTAGCTCCGCTGAACTTCATTACCAGAATTAGCACAATATGATCATGGATTAACATACAACACATCCTTCTCCCTCCCCCATTATGAACACCATCCCCACCCCAAGGCTGGGGACAAGGTGACTCCAGCATTTACAGTAAAGGACAATATATGTTGACAGCTAGCAAAATCTATCCTAAAGTCTGGGGACCAAAGACGATATCTTCCCTGGATCCTAATTTTTGCCCTTAAAAGGAGACAAAACACAACATTCTAATCTAGTACTCTAAAGGGCAGGTATTTGTTTCTGTCACAGAAACAGAGTTAGAAGGAACCCCAAATGTACTTTCTTGCCCCAAGCAAAGCCAATATAAATTGGTTTCTGGAGTATCTATCAAGAGTGGGAATAGCACTTTCTATACATATATAAATAGCAAATTTGTTCCTCCTTTGGGCTGAGTCTATGTGCAAGAAGAACTATTCATTTTTATGGCATCTTTTTCTGTTATTTTTTCCACATATTTAATGGAAATAACTAAAGTTTATGTAAACTATAATCAGTTACTACATGACCTCAAGTCATTGCTACATGGAGGGGACTTTTTTCCTCTTAAAACTTCTGAGACACTGTTGGGGTCAAGGCAAGGAACAAAGAAACAACATAAAAAATTAAAGAAGGAGTTTAGGGGCGCCTGGGTGGCACAGCGGTTAAGTGTCTGCCTTCGGCTCAGGGCGTGATCCCGGTGTTATGGGATCGAGCCACATCAGGCTCCTCCGCTATGAGCCTGCTTCTTCCTCTCCCACTCCCCCTGCTTGTGTTCCTTCTCTCGCTGGCTGTCTCTATCTCTGTCGAGTAAATAAATAAAATCTTTGAAAAAAAAAAAAGAAGGAGTTTAATCTCTGCCAACCATACTCCTACAAGCCACAACCAGGGGCCCCAGCTGGCCTGAAATCAATGAGTGGTTCTCTCTCATTGGTATGGAAATTTCTTGTTTCCTCAGCATTTATGCTCCTGGGGAAGCTATCTAACAGAGTTCTCTCAGAAGTCCCAGGGGATACACGGTCAGCCAAGGATGAGGGTATTTGAGGTCACTTGGGTCTGTGCACAGCAATAATTTGGAAGATGTGTCTGTCATGCCTGTTTAAGTCTGGCCTTGCGTGGAGTCCCATAGGAGAAAAAATTTTTAAAAGGAGGAAGAAGAAGATACAGAAAAGAACATCTCATCCCTGTGCCACCATGACAGGTTTGCCAGCTACTGCCCAGAGTATGCTGGTTTAGTTGTTCAACTCCCTATGATAAATGTGTGGTCCCATTCTGTGAAAAGCATATATCCCATGTAGATGAGTAAAAGTGGGGTGCCAGCATTGGCTGCTCTATGCCAGGCACTGTGCCAATGCCTAGATGTATATGAACTCTGTATCTAACACTACCAGACTGTATCCCCGTAACACTATCACATTGTATACTTGCTGGTCCAATGCAGACACCAGCTCAGATAGGCTATGTCGCTTATACAGGTAATTCAGCTGGTAAGTGGCAAAACAAGGATTCAACCCAAAGAAAGCCCTGCTTCGTTTCGGGGCACCAACTGCCTCTGTCCTAAAAAAAGTACACTTCCACTCTCACCCCCAGGAAGCAGCTCTACCTGACAGGGAGAAAAGCAGCATATAATCCTGTATCAATACGCAAGTAATGAATCATGGAACTTTACATCAAAAACTGGGGATGTACTGTATGGTGACTAACATAATATAATTAAAAAATATTATTATTAAAAAAAATCCTGTATCAGCCTCACTGAGCAGTTCAGATTTTGCCTAGGGTATTTCTGGGATCTCCAGTTATGTGGTCTTCATCTGTCCTGTTTGAGACACTCTGTCGAAGTTGATGTTTCTTCATAACACATAAAATGCTAGCTTTGTCCAAACCCTCAATTAAGAAATGAAGATTTAACACTTTGTCGCTAAAAGCAGGGTGACCTCGGGCACCCTGCTTTTAGCGAGAGAGCTCCTCCTAAGACCCAAGGCTCCCAAACTCTCCAATGTAGCTCTTTCAGTATGTACTCAGCCTGGTCTGAGGAAGCCTCACACAGTCAGAAGCCTCAAGCTTTGGGCAAACTTCTGCAGGATGTCAGATGTCAACACCAGACTAAGAAAAAAATTTCCCTTCCAAGTGGAAACATTGCATGAAGTCCCAGCTTGGGAGGTCTTTGCTATCATAGAGCTACTTAAGAGCCTTGAAGAGAGGGGTGCCTGAGTGGCTCAGCTGTTAAGTGTCTGCCTTTGGCTCAGGTCATGATCCCAGGGTCCTAGGATCGAGCCCCGCTTCGGGCTCCCTGCTCAGGCTCCCTGCTTGGCGGGAAGCCTGCTTCTTTCTCTCACACTCCCCTTGCTTGTGTTCCCTCTCTCACTGTCTCTCTCTGTCAAATAAATAAATAAAATCTTTAAAAAAAAAAAAAGACCCTTAAAGAGAGCCAGTGTCTGCTAAAACAGAATCCTGCATTCCTCCTTTGGTATGAGGCTAGCAGGCACCCACCTTCACAGCGTGGACCAAAAATCAGTGGTGACTTGAGGATTGCCCCTCCCAGCTTCGCCTACCTGAATCCTACACCTTCTTTGAGACCTAAGTCAAGTTTTGCCCCTTGCTGATGTCCTTCTTGACTAGCTAGGCCTTTCCAGTGACCTCCATCCTCGGAAATGGACACACCCTTATTGTAGCTATATCATCCCTTTGGCAATGCATCGGGCCCCTCCACTATTATGATCATTCTTTTCTTATTGCCCAAAGCTCTTATTTGATTATACACATTATTCTTGGAGTGCAGGTCATGTCTTACACACATCTGGTCTCCACAGTTCCTAACACACAGCTCCCACTGATAGAAGCTTGTTTGTTAGGTCCTCACTATTTTGTTTGGGCACCTAATCCAATTTGGTGACTCACAAGCGTTGAGTGTAAGAAGAGGGGCAAACAGGCTAGTGAGGCTTTGGTGTGGCTATCCATGGAGTCTGTTACATCTTTAGCATTGTGGCTGGGGAAGGGTCTGGCAGCTCTGCAGCATGGGAAAGGGTACAGGTGAAGACATTCCTCAGCTGTTCGGGGGTTCATACCAGCTCTACCTCTCTCTGGCTACACAGCTTTGGGCAAGGCAAAAGCTTTTTGCTTTTTGTTTCCTCATGTCGAGACTGTCAATACCAATAATACCCACTTAATTGGCCCTCTGGGAGGGCTAAAGACACAATGCATGGAAGTGATCGGCAAAGAGCAGAGCTCAATAAATGTTAGCTGTTTTGATTCTCCTTTCTTGCACTTATCATCCTTTGCTGTTGCATATTCATTTGAGTGGTTATTTGACTAACAACTGTCTTTTCCACTAAAAGACATGCTTGGTGAAGCCAGAAGCTCTGTTTTGCTCATCTCTGTACTTCAATGACTCCCAGCATACTCTCCAGCACACAGTAGGTAATTGGTAAATATTTGGTGAATATATGAATGTATGAGTGAACTGAAAGCACTTAATAAATGTTTGCTAGATGATTCTGGAAGTGTCGCTAATGTTGTCTCTCAAACTAGGTGCTGGTTACATCCAGAAGGCAATACCCATATGTTTCAAAATGTACACATTATTATTCAGCGGTGGCAAGTCCAGCAGATCAGGAGATAACTTCAATCAAAAAGGTAGTTGGTTAGGGGCGCCTGGGTGGCTCAGTTGTTAAGCGTCTGTCTTTGGCTCAGGGCATCATCCCAGAGTCCTGGGATTGAGCCCCACATCAGGCTCCTCCACTGGGAGCCTGCTTCTTCCTCTCCCACTCCTCCTGCCTGTGTTCCCTCTCTCACTGTCAAATAAATAAATAAAATAAAAAAAAAAGAAAGGTAGTTGGTTACAGTCCCCAAGAAGAGGGGACTTACCCTAGGGCAGGGGAGCACATGGCTGACCTTGGAGCACACCGTGCACAGGGCTTTCTTTGATGGAAATCAACCCAGTGAACTTTACCAGATAGGGGAGGAAAGTACCTACAAGGTTTCCAGGAAATATGACTCCTGACCTGAGTTTCGAAGGAGACATAGGAGTTGTCTGGGCAAGGGGCTATTGATCTGTGCAAAGAAAAAAACGTGCACAGAGTGGAAATGCAGGGCAGGCATGCACCTGAAAGACCTCCAACATGTCTACGAAATGTTAGAGATGGTGCTGAAGAGGTGGAAGGAGCCAGGGCATTCTCTAACAGACTCTAAAAAGTCCAAAATTCATTCTCAGTGGTCAAATTCTGTTATTTTATATACCCTAG
The DNA here is from genome assembly GCF_002007445.2 of Ailuropoda melanoleuca. Classification (NCBI taxonomy): domain Eukaryota; kingdom Metazoa; phylum Chordata; class Mammalia; order Carnivora; family Ursidae; genus Ailuropoda; species Ailuropoda melanoleuca. The sequence continues at coordinate 62,360,697 of NC_048223.1, forward strand.
CCGTTTGAAAGAGCCAAATTCCAACCACAAACACATGAGATGACTTCCCATCACCTGTATTTTCAGGTGCCAGGGGTAAATCTTGAAACTAAAAAGCTTGCCTTTGGCTTTGATGGAAAAACCCAGAGTGTTCTGTCTCTGTACGACCAGATGTTCATCAAATCCAACTGTCTCTCACAGCTACACTGCTCACCAAGAGGCAGGGCTCTGCTGCAGACAAAGGGAGGCAGAGGGTGAAGCCTGCTCTGACCCTTTCTTACTGCCAATTAACCCTGGCATAGCCACACCAACTCACCATCTGGCAATAGCCACTCCAACAGCTGTAGGTCGTTTGTACTGATGACATCATCTCTCCTCCTGGTTCCCATCAGTGTGACTGGCAAAGGGGAGATGAGCATGTTTCTGTGCTTAGCCCACACTCTGCTCTTGCTGCCTCTTCATTCAGCTCTGACTTCTCCATCCACCTGGAGCTGATGGAAGCCTGCCTGCCAGAGTTCTGCCCCCAACAGAGACAGGACCCCAGAACAGCTTCTCAGCCCCGGCTTCCCACCATTGCCCAAGAAGCTTCTGATTCCAACAGACTGGGTAAGCACACCCCCTCTGGGTCCTCGAAGCATCACGGTGAGATGAAGCACTGCCAGAACTAAGATCTGCAGCTTCATCGATCTCTGTATTCTCTTCCAGCTGTCCTGCCAGTTGGTCTTTGACAGGACAAATGGGAAAGAAGTTAGCCCTTTCCCACTCCCACTAGCCAAATACAGTTCTTCAGATAGCTCAGGGTAATACACTCTACACTTTTTCAAAGAGCTTTCATATACTTGTCTCATTTCACCCTGTACATCAAAGCCCCACACTGTGCTTAAAGCCACTTGTGCCTCAAATCAGTAACCAATTAAGGTAGATTTGGAACTGGGCACCTTGTCTCCCTGGCTCCCGGTCTGGTACATTTCCTACCCTATCACATAGCTATGTGTCAATTCTATTAGCATGCTGTGCTTTCAATTAATGACTATCTCTGTGGAGAAAGCAATCCAATGGCTAATCCACAGCTTATGTGGGACTGCCCATAAATGGCCCTCATCAATTGCAGAGACTTCTCTATCTCCACAGCAAAATCGGGGTCACTGCCTCCAAGCCCTGGTCAATGTAAAATGCCTTCACAACAGCCAGGAAAGGTTATTCACTGAGGCTAACAGAATCTCCTGCACTTGGAGGGAAAACATCACTGAAGGGCCTGAGGAGAAATGATGTGACACTGATGGAATCAGGAGCAGATTTTGTTGAGGGATCAGAAGCCCACACAAGCTAATGCAATATGTTTACGATACAGAGCAATCTAACAGAGCCCAACTTGACCCAAGAAGTAAAGCTGGGCCTCAAGGAAAACAAGAGAAAAAATGGCAACCCTTCTCTCTCTCTCCCTCTCTCTCTCTCTCCCTCTCTCTCTCTCTCTCTCCCTCTCTCTCTCTCTCTCTCCCTCTCTCTCTCTCTCTCCCCCTCCTCCATGTCATCTCTCATCTTGGTCCCTCTCTGTATGTCTGGTCCCTATCTTCCCTGTATCATGGTTGCTCTGATTGCTCAGGGCTTCTCCTCCCTTATCCTTTCAGCCTATTTATTTCTTTGTCTCACATGCCTCAGCATGAGCCTTGGCTCTATCTGTACCTGGATCCTACAGCTACCAAATAAGTCCCTGGAATGGGACATGCCCCGATTCCAGATGCTGAGACAGCAGATCTAGCAGTTCAGAAAGGCTGGCAAGGCCCATCCCTAATCCACTCATCTGACTTCTGGGGGACTGGGACACGTGGGATGCCACCTAGATCCACCCTTCAGTAGAGACCAGTTCCTTAGAACAGAGCCTAGACAAGCACTCCATGAGTCCATTCAGAAAGAAAGGCAAGGCCTCACTTCTAGAGGCCACTATATAAACAGTCTGTCAAGCAGTGTTGGAACATGGGTTAGAACGATGGATAGTGGGGCTCCTGGGTGGTTCAGTCGGTTAAGCAGCCTACTCTTGAGTTTGGCTCAGGTCATGATCTCAGGGTTGTGAGATCGAGCCCCAAGTCAAGATCCTGGCTCAGCGGGGAATCTGCATGAGATACTCTCTCTCCCTCTCCCTCTATCCCTCCCCCTCATGTGCTCTCTCTCTCTCTCTCTCTCAAATAAATAAATAAAGCCTTAAAAAAAAGAACAATGGATAGTAATATGGAAAACACTAGGACATAGAATCTATTAGATTACATCCTTACTGAGGAAGTGGTTGTCTAGGCCAGTGATTACAAATCACTTTTAGGAAAAAAGATAGTCTCTTCAATAAATGGTGCCGGGAAAATTGGACAGCTATATGCAAAAGAATGAAATTTGACCACTCTCTCACACCATGCACAAAGATACAAATCACTTTTAAATGAAATTATTCAAGTAGAGCAAAATGCCTCATTTCTCAACAAACCTTACTAGAAAAAAAGCCCCACCAGATTCAATAAGAAGATGGGCCTACTTTAGATGAGACTCTAAAACTTGGGTAAGCACGAAAAATCCTGTACTGGGACTTAGGGGACCTGGGTTTTAATTCAGGATATGTGATAAACTTTCCATCTGGCAGTCCCTCCTTCTTCATCTTGCTAACTCCCAACCAATTTTATTTCCAGGACTCAACTCCAAGAAGTTTTGGCTCTGCACTCCCAGAGGACCCTCTACATAATCCCATCATGGCAACTTCACATTGTTCTGAAATGGTTTGCTTACCACCTATCTCTCTCACTAGAAGGAAGTTCCTTTAGCATGGAGCTTCTATTTTTATCCCCAGTTATATCCCAGTGCTTTCCATGTACTTGACATACAGCAGGCACTCAATAAATGTTTTTCAACTGAACTGATTTTACATGCTTATCTGTGCCACAAATAAAGGCACACATGCTGCTGCCTGTATGAAAACATTGAGACTTCTTGTGATAGGAAGAGGGTCACCACTGGATGGACGTTGCAGAGGCCAGAGACAGCCAGTGCTCTAGAGCACAGTCAGCCCTCCCTGGGACACTGTTTTCTCCACCTGTAAAATTAGAAAGAAATTGCATATTCCTAAACTGGAAATCTATATCTCCATACCACCACAGTTTCTTTCCAAGGCACATTTTATTACCAAAGGAGAGTCTGCATGTAAAAACAAATAGCAGAGTGATGTCAGAAAAATGACAGAATAGGGAGCGCTAAGCTCTCATCTCTCTCACAGAAACATTAAAAAACAAGCAGAAACTGTCAGAACAAATTTTGTAAGAACTCTGGAAAACAGTCAAAAGTGTACAACAACCAAGTGAAAGCTGGATCAAGAAAAAGGCACTTCAAAACTCTATAAGGTTTTTCTAGCTATTTTGTATGCCCTTCCCCCATCCCTTCCCCTGTGTGACAGCAGTCTTCAAGTGGCAACAGTCTTAAAGTGACCCCAGTCTTGTCAAGCAGAGAAAGACAATTATCATATGATTTCTCTCATCTATGGAACATAAGAACTAGGAAGATCGGTAGGGGAAGAAAGGGATAAAGAAAGGGGGTGGTAATCAGAAGGGGGAATGAAGCATGAGAGACTATGGACTCTGAGAAACAAACTGAGGGCTTCAGAAGGGAGGGGGGTGGGGGAATGGGATAGGCTGGTGATGGGTAGTAAGGAGGGCACGTATTGCATGGTGCACTGGGTGCTATACGCAACTAATGAATCATTGAACTTTACATCAGAAACCAGGGATGTACTGTATGGTGACTAACATAATATAATAAAAAAACATTAAAATAAAAAAAAAAGTGGCCCCAGTCTTAAAGCGGCAATGGTCTTAGTGACGAAAAGCTTAAAGAGGCAACAGCCTGAATGCCCAGTATGGGACAATTTCTCTGGTTCTAGAGGGAGCAGAGCACACTTTATTTGCAAATTCTTGCATATATCACATATATCCGAGTCACATGTCTCTTCTAACCTGTCAGGAGATGACCTGAAGGGCTGATACAAAGTGCTTCTCTCTGTTTCACCTAACTCAGAACTCAGACCAAAAAAGCTCAAAAACACTGGAATCTGAATTAACAGCCTTCAGATGCCTGGAAAAAAGATTCCAGTCCAACATAAAATAGGCAACCTAAGGCAAAGCTGCAGAGAGTTCCTCTAGGAAATTACGACATTCAAAAGCAACCAGGGAATCTAGACAGACTTGAGGAATTCCTAAGGCAAGATGCATTCTCAGAAAAGACCTGAGAAGAACCTAAGCTTTCCCCTCGAACTGATCCTTAGGCACAGTGCAGGCCTGGCTAAAAGTTAAAGGAGAACCCAGGCACAGAACCAATTTGCAAAGAGTCAGAGAGCTCCTGGCTTTTAAAGAATTCCCTGTCAAACCATCAGCTGAATAAAGTCTAAGGAACAGAGACTTTGGTGACCACATTAACATGAACACAGCCTGTGAAATAATACTTTGGGAACGTTACTAAACAAATAGACTACTACAGCCTTTGACAACTAAAAAAGCTAGCAAATCCTTGGGAAAGGGAAGAATTTGACTTCCAGAGTTACCACATAATAACAGTCAAGTGTACAATTTTCAGTGAAAAATCTTAAGGCATACAAAGAAACATGAAAGTATGGCTCAGCCAAGGTAATAAAATTAACTGAAACTATCCCTGAGGAAGGCCAGAAATCAGACTTACTAGACAAAGATTTTTTAAATTTTCTAAAATATGATCAAACCACCAAGGGAAAACACGGACAAAGAATGAAAGAAAATCAGGAAAACAATGTATGAACAGAATGACAATATCAATAAAGAGATATAAATTATTTTTTTAAAAAACTGAAATTCTAGAGCTAGACAATACAGTAACTGAAATGAAAAATTCACCAGAGGGCTCAAAAGCAGATTTGAGCAAGTAGAAGAATCAGCAAACTTGAAAATAGGACAATTGAAATTGTTGAGTCTGAGAAGAATGAAAGAATGAAGAAAACGAATAAAGAAAAAAGAATGAAGAAAAGTGAGTAAAGCCTAAAAGATCTTTGGGACATTAGCTAGTAGAGCAACATACATATTATGGGAGTCACAGGAGAAGAGGGAGAAAGAAGAAACAATATTTGAAGAAATATTTGTTAAAAACGTCCCAAATTTCATCAAAGACATGCATGTACAGATCCAAGAAACTCAAACACTAGTAGGATAAGCACCAAGAGGCCCACACATAGACATATTATAAGCAAACTGACAAAAGACAAAGTGAATATTAAAAGCAAAAGAGAGAAGTGGCTCTCTCTCAATTTAGTCCATAATCACACTAGAGAATAACTCGAAGCCATAAGAAAAAATAAAGAACAGTGGTAAAGGTAATGGCAGAGGTAAATATAAAAGATCAGTAAATATAAAAAGCCAGTGTCAATTGTAATTTTGGTATGGTTTATAAATTCTTTTTCCTGTATGATTTAATAAGCAAATATACTAAGCAATAGTTATAATTCTATGTTAATGGACATAAAAAATGCAAATATATATAATATGTGACTATAGCTATATAAAATGGAAAGACAGATGTATAGGAGCAGGTATTGTACATTATTGAAAATAAGTTGGCATTATTAAAATTACATTGTTGTAGGGGTGCCTGGGTGGCACAGCGGTTAAGCGTCTGCCTTCGGCTCAGGGCGTGATCCCGGCGTTACAGGATCGAGCCCCACATCAGGCTCCTCCGCTATGAGCCTGCTTCTTCCTCTCCCACTCCCCCTGCTTGTGTTCCCTCTCTCGCTGGCTGTCTCTATCTCTGTCAAATAAATAAATAAAATCTTTAAAAAAAATTTACATTGTTGTAAGTTTAAGGTGTTAGTAATAATCCCCATTAATTCAGCAATATCCTGATAGCAAAGCCAGATAAAGACATCACAAGAGAAAACTACAGAGCAATAACCTTTATGAACAGTATGCAAAATCCTCCACAAAATACTAGCAAACCAAATTCAGCAGCATATTAAAAGGAAATACACCATGGCCAAGTATGATTTGTTCCTGAAATATAAGGATGGTTCAGCCTACAAAAATCAATCAATACATCACATTACCAGAATGAAGGGGGGGGGACTCACGATTATCTCAATGCAGAAAAAAAATCTGAATAAATTCAACACCCTTTTATGACAAAAACATTCCATAAACTATAAGTAGAAGGAAACTTCTTCAATATGACAAGCACCAGAGATGAAAAAGGCACAGCTAACATACTTAATGGTGAAAGACTGAAAGCTTTTCCTCTCAGATGAGAACAAGATGTCTACTTTTGCTACTTCTATTCAACATAATACTAGACATTCTAGCCAGAGAAATTAGCCATGAAAAATCAATTAAAGGCATCGAATAGAAAAGAAGAAGTAAAATTATCTCTGTTCACAGAAGACAGGTTCTTATGGGTAGAAAATCTTTAAAGATTCCATTCGGAAAAAAAAACCTGTTAAAGCTAATAAATGAATTCAGCAAAGGTGCAGGATACAAAATCAACACTCGAAAATCAGTTGTGTTTCTATACATGGGCAGTGAACAACCCAAAAAGGAAATTAAGAAAACAATTACACTTATAATAGCATGAAAAGAATAAAATACTCAGGAATAACTTTAGCAAAAGAGATGAAAGACTTTACACTGAAAATTCTAAAACATTCTGAAGAGAATGAAACATAAATCAGATGTCTCATGTTCATAGATTAAAAGAAATTATATTGTTTAGATTACAATAATACTCAAAGCAATCTATAGATTCACTACAATCCCTATAAGATTCCAACAGCATTTTAAAATAGAAANGATTCACTACAATCCCTATAAGATTCCAACAGCATTTTAAAATAGAAAAAATATTAGAAAAATAGAAAAAAACACAGAATCTCAAAGGACCCTGAATATCCAAAACAATCTTAAGAAAGAAAAACAGAGCTGGAAGCCTCATACTTTCTGAATCAAAACATTTACAAAGTTATAGTAATAAAGCGGTATGGTACTTGCATAAAGACAGACATATGGAGTAACAAATAGACAGCTCAGAAATAAACCCTCACATATATGGTCAAATGACATTTGACAAGGGTGCCAAGGATATGCGATAGGGAAAAGACAGTCTCTTTAACAAATGATGTTGGAAGAACTGAATATTCAGATGGAAAAGAATGAGTTGGACTCGTACCTTACATTATATTCAAAAATTAACCCAAAATGTATCAAAGACCTAAATTCAACAGCTCAAACTATAAAACAGGAGAAAACATATAGGAAAAGCCTTGTGACATTGGATTTGGCACTGGTTTCTTGGATCTGACACCAAAAGCATAGGCAACAAAGAAAAAATATATATAAATTGGACTTCATCAGAATTAAAAACTTTCATGCATCAAAGAACACCATCAAGAGAGTGAAAAGAAATGCACAAAATGGGAGAAAACATTTGCAAATCATATATCTGATAAAGGCTTAATAAGAATATATATAAAGGACTCTTATAACTCAACAACAATAATAAAGACTCAATTCAAAAATGGGCGAAACCTGTGAGCAGGCATTCCTCCAAAGAAGATATACAAATGGATGATAAGTACATAAAAGATGTTCAACATCATATTCATTAGAAAAATGCAATTCAAAACCACAATGAAACACAACTTCAAACCCATTACAATGCCCATTATTTTAAAAAAAAATGCAATTACTGTTGACAAAGATGTGGAGAAAGCAGAACCCTCTTGCATTCCTGATGGGAATGTAAAATGATGCAGCTGCTGTGGAAAGCAGTTTGGCAGTTCCTCAAATAGTTAAACACAGACTTACCATGTGGTCCATCATTCAGCTCATAGGTGTATACTCAAAGAATTGAAAGCAGGTATTCAAAAGATGCTTCTCCTCCAATATTCACAGCAGCATTATTCACGACAGCCAAAAGGTGGAGACAACCTCGGTGCCCATCAATAGATAAATGGATAGACAAAATGTGATATACACATACAATGGAATAATATTCAGCCTTAAGAAAAGGAGAAAGTTCTCACCCATGCTACATCATGGATGTACCTTGAAGACATTATGCTGAATGAAAGAAATCAGATACAAAGGGACAAATATGATATGATTCACCTATAGGAGGTAACTAGAGAGGTCAAATTCATAGAAAGTAGAATAGTGGTTACTAGGAGCTGAGAGGAGGGAATAATAAGGAGTTCTTGTCTGATGGGTATAGAATTTCAATTTGGGATGCTGAAAAGGTTTTGGAAGTAGATAGTGATGATAATTGTACAACATAGTGAATGTATTTAATGCCACTGAATTATACAACTAAAATGGTTAAAATGGTAAATTTAATATATGATATGTATTTTGCCACAATATTTAAAAATTACAATAAAATTAAGAGATCATTCCAGGTGGAGGGTGCAAGCAGGTTCCTCTTCTCAGGACAGTATAAGGCACAAAAATTTGGATGTTTCCCGGGTGCCTGGGTGGCTCAGTCAGTTAAGCAACCAACTCTCAATTTCAGCTCAGGTCATGATCTCAG
>NC_048223.1:62371998-62483918 GCF_002007445.2 Ailuropoda melanoleuca
CTTTATGAACAGTATGCAAAATCCTCCACAAAATACTAGCAAACCAAATTCAGCAGCATATTAAAAGGAAATACACCATGGCCAAGTATGATTTGTTCCTGAAATATAAGGATGGTTCAGCCTACAAAAATCAATCAATACATCACATTACCAGAATGAAGGGGGGGGGACTCACGATTATCTCAATGCAGAAAAAAAATCTGAATAAATTCAACACCCTTTTATGACAAAAACATTCCATAAACTATAAGTAGAAGGAAACTTCTTCAATATGACAAGCACCAGAGATGAAAAAGGCACAGCTAACATACTTAATGGTGAAAGACTGAAAGCTTTTCCTCTCAGATGAGAACAAGATGTCTACTTTTGCTACTTCTATTCAACATAATACTAGACATTCTAGCCAGAGAAATTAGCCATGAAAAATCAATTAAAGGCATCGAATAGAAAAGAAGAAGTAAAATTATCTCTGTTCACAGAAGACAGGTTCTTATGGGTAGAAAATCTTTAAAGATTCCATTCGGAAAAAAAAACCTGTTAAAGCTAATAAATGAATTCAGCAAAGGTGCAGGATACAAAATCAACACTCGAAAATCAGTTGTGTTTCTATACATGGGCAGTGAACAACCCAAAAAGGAAATTAAGAAAACAATTACACTTATAATAGCATGAAAAGAATAAAATACTCAGGAATAACTTTAGCAAAAGAGATGAAAGACTTTACACTGAAAATTCTAAAACATTCTGAAGAGAATGAAACATAAATCAGATGTCTCATGGTTCATAGATTAAAAGAAATTATATTGTTTAGATTACAATAATACTCAAAGCAATCTATAGATTCACTACAATCCCTATAAGATTCCAACAGCATTTTAAAATAGAAAAAATATTAGAAAAATAGAAAAAAACACAGAATCTCAAAGGACCCTGAATATCCAAAACAATCTTAAGAAAGAAAAACAGAGCTGGAAGCCTCATACTTTCTGAATCAAAACATTTACAAAGTTATAGTAATAAAGCGGTATGGTACTTGCATAAAGACAGACATATGGAGTAACGAATAGACAGCTCAGAAATAAACCCTCACATATATGGTCAAATGACATTTGACAAGGGTGCCAAGGATATGCGATAGGGAAAAGACAGTCTCTTTAACAAATGATGTTGGAAGAACTGAATATTCAGATGGAAAAGAATGAGTTGGACTCGTACCTTACATTATATTCAAAAATTAACCCAAAATGTATCAAAGACCTAAATTCAACAGCTCAAACTATAAAACAGGAGAAAACATATAGGAAAAGCCTTGTGACATTGGATTTGGCACTGGTTTCTTGGATCTGACACCAAAAGCATAGGCAACAAAGAAAAAATATATATAAATTGGACTTCATCAGAATTAAAAACTTTCATGCATCAAAGAACACCATCAAGAGAGTGAAAAGAAATGCACAAAATGGGAGAAAACATTTGCAAATCATATATCTGATAAAGGCTTAATAAGAATATATATAAAGGACTCTTATAACTCAACAAAAATAATAAAGACTCAATTCAAAAATGGGCGAAACCTGTGAGCAGGCATTCCTCCAAAGAAGATATACAAATGGATGATAAGTACATAAAAGATGTTCAACATCATATTCATTAGAAAAATGCAATTCAAAACCACAATGAAACACAACTTCAAACCCATTACAATGCCCATTATTTTAAAAAAAAATGCAATTACTGTTGACAAAGATGTGGAGAAAGCAGAACCCTCTTGCATTCCTGATGGGAATGTAAAATGATGCAGCTGCTGTGGAAAGCAGTTTGGCAGTTCCTCAAATAGTTAAACACAGACTTACCATGTGGTCCATCATTCAGCTCATAGGTGTATACTCAAAGAATTGAAAGCAGGTATTCAAAAGATGCTTCTCCTCCAATATTCACAGCAGCATTATTCACGACAGCCAAAAGGTGGAGACAACCTCGGTGCCCATCAATAGATAAATGGATAGACAAAATGTGATATACACATACAATGGAATAATATTCAGCCTTAAGAAAAGGAGAAAGTTCTCACCCATGCTACATCATGGATGTACCTTGAAGACATTATGCTGAATGAAAGAAATCAGATACAAAGGGACAAATATGATATGATTCACCTATAGGAGGTAACTAGAGAGGTCAAATTCATAGAAAGTAGAATAGTGGTTACTAGGAGCTGAGAGGAGGGAATAATAAGGAGTTCTTGTCTGATGGGTATAGAATTTCAATTTGGGATGCTGAAAAGGTTTTGGAAGTAGATAGTGATGATAATTGTACAACATAGTGAATGTATTTAATGCCACTGAATTATACAACTAAAATGGTTAAAATGGTAAATTTAATATATGATATGTATTTTGCCACAATATTTAAAAATTACAATAAAATTAAGAGATCATTCCAGGTGGAGGGTGCAAGCAGGTTCCTCTTCTCAGGACAGTATAAGGCACAAAAATTTGGATGTTTCCCGGGTGCCTGGGTGGCTCAGTCAGTTAAGCAACCAACTCTCAATTTCAGCTCAGGTCATGATCTCAGTGTTCTGAGATCAAGCCCTGTGTCCGGCTCCGCACTTGGAGCAGAGTCTGCTTGAGAGTCTCTCTCTCCCTCTCCCTCTGCCCCTCCCCCTGCTTACTCTCTAGAATAAATAAATAAATAAATAAATAAATAAATAAATAAATAATAAAATCTTTTTAAAAATGTGGATGCCCCCATGAACAACAGGAGCAGTGCCCTGCTTAGCCGAAGGGGATGAACTGCAGACATCTAGGAGAGCAGGCTGCTGACTCAGTCTGCAGCCAGGGAGCTAGCTCTGAGCTTACCTTGTACCCCACCTTTCAGCTATTGTGAATAATGTTGCTATGAACATTGGTATAAAAATATCTGAGTCCCTGTTTTCAATTCTCTTGGGGATATACTTAGAAGTGGAATTTCTGGCTCACTTAGTAATTCTATATTTAGCTTTTTGAGGAACCATCAAACATTTCTCATATCCCCATCAAATTTCTCCACATCTCCACTAGCACTTGCTATTTTCCTCTGTTTTGATTATATCCATGCTAATGAGTGTAACATGGTATCTCATTGTGGTTTTGATTTGCATTTCCCTAATGACCAGTGATACTGAGTATCTTTTCATGTGCATGTTGGCCATTCATACGTCTTCTGTGGAAAAAAATGTCTATTCAAGTCTTTTGACCATTTTTAAATTGGGTTATTTGTTTTATTGTTGTTGAGTTTTAGGTATTCTTTATATATTCTGAATATTAAGCCCTTATCAGATATAGGCTTTGCAATTATTTCCTCCCATTCTGTAGGCTGCCTTTTGAACATCGTGATAATGTCCTTGACACACAGAAATCTTTAATTAAGATGAAATCCACTTTCTCTATTTTTTCTTTTGTTGTTCATACTTTTGGTATCATATCTAATAATCTGTTACCTAATCTGAGGTCATTAAGGTGTACTCATTAACAGTTTTATGGGTTTAGTTCTTATATTTAGGTCATTGATCCACTTTTAGTTAATTTTGCATACTGTGTGATGTAGGGGTCCAATTTCATTCTTTTGCAAATGGAAATTCAGATTTCCCAGCACCATTTATTCAAGAGATTGTACTTCAGTAAATCCATATAATGGATTTGGCACCCTTGTTCAAAACCATTTGGCCATAGATGTATGGGTTTATTTCTGGACTCTCAATTCTATTCAGTTGTCTATGTGTCTGTCCTTATGCAAGTACCACACCATTTTGATTACTGTAGCTTTGTAGTAAATTTTGAAATCAAGAGGTGTAAGTCTTTCACTTCTGTTCTTTTTAATTATTGTTTTGGTCATTGGGAGACCCTTGAGATTCCACAGGAATCTTGAGATGGTTTTTCTATTTCTATTTATTTCTATTTTCTATTTCTGCAAAACAAAAACAAAAACACCACAATGGGATTTTACAGGGATTGCACTGAATGTAAATTGCTTGAGTAGTATTGTAATCTTAAGGATATTAAGTCTTCTGTGACATAAACATGTGATTGAACCCAATCATCAAAGCACCCAAATCACCATCTACTGGGGACCAGTAATAAACCCTGCCAACCATGCTGTGCTGGGAATCAGAGAGAGCAAATAGAAGCAGGACCAAAGATTAAAAAGAATACTTTATCAACATTCTTTCATTCCACAGCATTTACTGGGCACCCACAATTCGCCACATTATGTGCTAGGCACTAAGGTTCAAAGACAAGATATACCTCATGCTCTTGTGAACCTCAAAATCAAGTGGGGTATGTGTTAGGGTCTTTCGGATTACATCAGACACTCGTTAAAACTAACCTGAGAAACAAGGAGTGGTTTACTGTAAGAATGGCAGCCAGGCCTCAGAGAAAGCAAGGAACCAGGAACTAGAAGGCTTTAAGGTACTCAGGATGCCCTCCACCACCATCTCTCATATCTATGTCTTTCCAAACATCTGTTTCATTCTTTTCTTCCTTACATATTGGCTTCCACCACTCTTCCCATTTGTATGGTAGCAAATGTGGCCAAAGACATTAACCATATTTGCTCATTACTGCTCTAGACATGTCTCTCTGTCGTCCCAAATCCAAATTCCTAGGAAGAGACATTGAAGAGTCTCCATCCATAAATTCCTCAACTATGGCCTAAGTAAGGGATAATAATTGGCCTGCATTAGCTGCATTCTCCTTGTCCAATTAACTGTAACCAGGGAGATAGGATCATATAGCACATAGCTACAAAGAGCCCACCATGGCTACTATGTGGATTTGAGGGGCAAAACAGACAAACCAAGAGTTAGCCACAATGGCGGGTGGGAATCATCAGAATATAATTAATAGTACAGTGTGCTAAAGGTTGGTGGTAAGCACAGAATGCTATAGGACCATATCAGAGGGGCCCTCGAATCTACATAGTAGGGACAGAGAGGGAGATGCCATATTGAAAACAGCAGCTAATTGTCCACAATAGCCAAATCATGGAAGGAGCCGAGATGCCCTTCAACAGATGACTGGATTAAGAAGCTGTGGTCCATATATACAATGGAATATTACTCAGCTATCAGAAAGAACGAATTCTCAACATTTGCTGCAACATGGNTGTGGCCAAAGACATTAACCATATTTGCTCATTACTGCTCTAGACATGTCTCTCTGTCGTCCCAAATCCAAATTCCTAGGAAGAGACATTGAAGAGTCTCCATCCATAAATTCCTCAACTATGGCCTAAGTAAGGGATAATAATTGGCCTGCATTAGCTGCATTCTCCTTGTCCAATTAACTGTAACCAGGGAGATAGGATCATATAGCACAGAGAGCTACAAAGAGCCCACCATGGCTACTATGTGGATTTGAGGGGCAAAACAGACAAACCAAGAGTTAGCCACAATGGCGGGTGGGAATCATCAGAATATAATTAATAGTACAGTGTGCTAAAGGTTGGTGGTAAGCACAGAATGCTATAGGACCATATCAGAGGGGCCCTCGAATCTACATAGTAGGGACAGAGAGGGAGATACCATATTGAAAACAGCAGCTACATACAAGGTTGAGGTATGTTTTTGTTTTTTTCTTTTATTTATTTTTTAAAATATTTTTTAAAGATTTTTAATTTACTTGATAGAGAGCACAAGCCAGGGAGTGGCAGAGAGGGAGAAGCAGGCTCCCCACTGAGCAAGGAGCCCAACATGGGACTTGATCCCAGGACCCTGGGATCATGATCTGAACCAAAGGCAGATGCTTAACCTACTGAGCCACCCAGGCATCCCTGTTTTTTTTTTTTTTCCTAAAGCCAAAACCAAGAAAGACAATTCTAGTAAGGTGAAGATGGGAGACATAGGACCTGAGGTGGGTCAGAGGGAGCCAGAAGGACTCGCAATTCCAGTTCACAGAGCTACTTGCAGATTGAGCACTAAGACCAAGTCTATCAGATTTAAAAGCCCAGGCTCTTTCCTCTACTCATCACTGCAACTCTTTGGGTAGAAAAGTATTTTGCTAGTCTGAGCAAGTATGAAAAAGAAAAGCTCCATAAAGTTATGAATTTGTTTGTTTACCAATATAATGCCTTGTTTTTATAAAGTTTCTGAGAGGCATAGAAAAGTACATTATTTTCAAAAATGATTAATCAAACATTTACCATATGGCAGGTACACGCTAAAGCTTTTACCTACACTATTGTATTTTACCTGAAATAATCCTTTACAGTAGGTAGTGTTATTACCTCCATTTTTAAAAAAAGATTTTATTTATTTGAGAGAGAGAGAGAGAGAGGGCAAGAGAAAGAGAGAGCAAGAAAGAGAGTACAAGCAGTGGGAGTGGCAGAGGGAGACGGGGAAGGCTTCTCCACCGAGCAGGGAGCTGGAAGCTGGCTGGATCCCAGGACACTGAGATTATCATCTGAGCTGAAGGCAGACGCTTAACCGACTGAGCCACCCAGGCACCCCGATCTCCATTTTTTGGATGAAAAAACTGGGATTTGGAGAGTCTTTTAAATAATTGCACAATGTGACACAGCTAATAAGTGGCAAGCTAGAATTCAAGTCAGGTCCGAGTCCTCAAGCTCTTAACTGTTAGGCTAAATAGTTGAGAAGTCAAAGTAAAGGAAAAACATGATTAAGAAATTAAATCCTGGTTATCCCCTAGAATTATATTCCATATTATACTAATTGGAAGCCAGGAATAAGCCAAAAATATTAAGGATTCCTAGTAGACAAATCACAAAAGGAAGAACACTAGTTGTAAGAGTCACAATATCCTTATCTTAAGGATAAGTACAAATTTAGCTAGCCCCAATTTTTCTGAAACTGAGAGAATTTTACCCTTGAATCTTCATAAAGAGAGTAATACTGTGTGATGTCATGGATAATGTCCTGACAACATTTTTTTTTCTTTTTTAGATTTTATTTATTTGAGGGACAGAGAGAGAGAGAGCACAAGTGGGGTGAAGAGCAGAGGGAGAAGCAGAGTCCCTGCTCAGTGGGGGGCCTGATGCGGGACTCGATCCCAGGATCCCGGGATCATGACCTGAGCCGAAGCCAGACACTTAACTGGCTGAGCCACCCAGGTGCCCTGACAACATCTTTATAGTTAATACTATGATGAGTTTTATAACTCACACTCTTGTAATTCACACACATAATTGCAGTCAGCACAAAGCCAAAGAACGTGTGAATTTAGGAAGTTCTGTGTGAGGCCAAACTAATGCAGTCCAATCCACAGCTCCCTGAAGAACTGGTTAGAGCCAAAATGTGTGTGTGTGTGTGTGTGTGTGCACGCACGGATTGCCCTTCCTTCAGGGAGTCCTCCACAGATATCTGAACAAGAACTGTAAGGGAGTCCTAGTTGGGATTTCTGAGATAAACCTGCAGTGTGGATAATCTATGTAGCTGATTAAAAGCAGAGCCCCAGAGAGAGATGTGGGTTAAAATTATGGCACTAAGAAACATTTACCTGCATGGATGGTCACCCTACCTACATGGAATAACTTGGGTTTGATCAATATTATCTCATAAAATGTTAAAAAGCAATATGGTATTAAAATTATTTTAAGAACAATATGTGAAATACAAATTTATATGCCAATGCTATTTTGGGTTCCCTCAATTGTTTTGAAAAAAAAAGACGGTGATTCTTACTATTTAATTGCAAAGAGAAAAAAACACTTTAGTAATCTAATAAACAACGACAAGTGTCTACAATCAGAATAGAGATAGAAGCTAATAAGGCAGCTCCCTGGTGGCATAACTTTGATGATTCGATACAAAACTGTTCTTTGAAAGATTTTCGTCTTTTCCTTATAATGGAAATAAAGTGCCTTATAAATGAAGCTTTTATTAGGCATTGAAAGAAAGCAATGAAGATAAAAAAACTCAGAATGAGGTGAAATTGTTGAGGAAGAAGTATTAGTAGAACATACATCAAAATATATGAAGACGTCAAATAAAATATTATTTGGAATGTCAGCCAGGTAGTAGTCTGCTTACAGCTTAAAATAGAGAACAAAATATTCAGATGTTTCTATTTAAGTTAGGAATAAGATGAAAAATTAATATGCCTACTGCTATAAAGTGAAGAATTCGTGATTTGGCTCATCAAAAAGTATTCCTGGATTTCAGCATAAAAGCAAAACTATTAAGCCCACTTGAGAATCATCTATGATAGTTTTTGCTCATGAAATGGTTTTCATAATACAGACTGAAAATAATGGTGGTTAAATCCAAGGACTCTGCAAAAATGGGATGTATTGAGTGTAAATCTTAATGAGAAAAAAAATGGGATGATAATTAGTGAAAATGGGGCTGACGTCTTTATAGAACTAATTACAGAAACCGAAAAAAGTTCCCCAAAGAAAATTGGGGACCTATACCAGCTTTTTAAAAACCATTTTGACTGCTATGCTATAAGATACAGAAATTATAATGGTGATGTTTAAGTTATGATGCTGATTTTAGGAAAATTCTTGCATTTCAGGATTACAAGAATTTTACAAATTTCGTCAAAATACTCTTTCTTATAGCCTCATTCACATATTCCTCTGCAATCACAGCTGAGTGGGAGGTTAATCCCCACTGCATCACTGCAGTGTGAGCTCCATGAGGTTGGACTTGTTTGTTTGCTTCACCATTGTACTCCCAGCACCTACAACAGTATGGCACATAATTGCTGCTGGAGAAGTATCTGTTAAAATAATGAATGCTTTTGAGTGAATGAATGAATGTCATTTAGATGCAGAAGTAAATATCTGCCAAAACTTGGAATAAGGTTAACCTCTGGGAATGAAACTAATAGTAAGATATATGAGAAGACCATAGCTATCTGTAAAAAATAATCCAAAAGAATGTCTAGATATGTGAGAAAGGAAGGATTTGGGACTCCTGAGTATAATTAAGATGTGGGAGATAGTATCAGGGAGTCATGATATAAACATGATTGCAACCAAAAAATAGAAGACTAATTTTTTATATACTGCTAGGAGAAACAAACAAACAAACAACTATGTAACCGAATAGGATCTGGAAAATAAGGGATCAGAGATGAAAATTTTTTAATTTGTCAGGGTTGCCTGAGTGGCTGAGTTGTTTGGACATATTATTCTTTATTTCGGCTCAGGTCATAGTCTCATGGTTGTGAGATCAAGCCCTGCATCAGGCTCTGCACTGGGCATAGAGCCTGCCTAAGATTCTCTCTCTCCCTCTCTTTCTGCCCCTCCAACCCTCTGTACGCATGCATGCTCTCTCTTTCTAAAAAAATTTTTTTAATTTTTAAAAATTTTTCTGAATTACTATACTGTACACTTGAAACTAATATAACACTGTATGTTAACTATACTGGAATTAAATAAAATAAGGAAAAATAAATAAATAACCAGGTTTTTTAAGTATATACTTGATGAAAAAATATTCACCATCTAATGGTAAATAAAAATTGAGATTACAGATGGTATTTTCCTTAAATTAAAACTATACATATCTGGAAGGAAAAATCTCAAATTATAAAAGAAATAATTTCTAAATACTAAAAAAATAAAGAATTTTTAATATTTCTGATTCCCTTACTAATAAGAAAGTAAGTTCCATGAAGGAAGAGATTTTTTTTTTCTGTTTGGATGGATGGATGGATGGATGGATAGATGAAGGACAGACAATTCTTTCATTCATTTATTCATGCATGGAAGAATTTGTCCATGTTAATCCAGCATGATCCAGGAGAAAGAATCATTGAATCTGTTAAACAGAGGGCTTCTGGTCACCAGAATGACATCTGCTATTTTGGGACAGAGATGGTTTACCCAGCTTTACCTGGCTCAGTTCAGTTAATAAACATTGATTGACTATCTACTATTGAATAGTTCTCAAATGAGATGTCAAGACTCATGGGTGTTATGATACAGATCAGCCGGCTGTGGTTAAACCAAAAATCAGTGTCCTCATCAGCACAGGACTGTGTTTCTCTCACACACATACATCCAGACCGCATTGGGGCTCTCTCCACGAAGTTACTCCAGGAACAGTCTGCATGCTAGTCAGGTTAGATTAAGTTACACTGCAGGAAGACCACCCTGAAATCTCAATGGCTTAATAATTAAACATTTTTCTGGTTCTTTCCCCCTGCTCACGAAGCAGCTGCTACGGGCCTGACTGTTCTCTGGAAAGCTACTTCAGGCAGTGTGCAAGGATCTAGATTGAATCAATGTTTTTGTCAAACACAAGGCCAAGGCGAGGCCCACGGCTGATAAAGCAAGAGCTCTTTTTCTGATTTAGACAGTTTACTATTTACATGGACAGTGAGGAAGTAGGGCCAAAGGTGCCCCCTTCCTGAGGTCCTCACCACAGAGCCTGAAAGGATGAACCCTCAAACGGGAGGCCAGGTGACTGCAACACAATGTTGTGGGACACCCAGTGGTGGAGCCACCAACTGCAAAATGCCAACCAAGTGCTTTTACAGTCTGCATCTTCATTCCAAGGGGCTGCGGCAGGAAGCACCACCACTCAGAACCCCAGAAGCAATGGGAAACTGCCTCACAATCTAGGAAGGGAGAGAGGGAGGCTTGGGCATGGGTCTGGGAGGGCTCCACACAAGCCCCCCTCCTTTTGTATTCCAGAAGGATCCGAGGCGTGCCAGCAGGACAGATTCACTGCATGTCAAGCCTCATGTGGAGCTGTTCCCTACACCTGCAACCCCACCATCTCCACCTGTACCAGAGAAGAACACTGACTGGAAAGTTGTGTGTGCTTTCAGCCCAGAAGTGAGTCTATGTCACAACTGAACATGGCTCTGCTGAACTGCCAAAGAAAGTGGGGGGCATGAGGCTATCCAGTGAGCTGTGACAAACGTCTGCTGTAGCAGGTGTGGCACTCAAGGTACAGGATCCAGGCTCTTCCCCCAGTCATGGACCATCCCCAGGGCATTGGTCTTGTCTACGTGGCCAGCTTGGCTGCACTGTAGGCAGCAGGAAAAGGAATCTATTTCCCCTCCTTTTAAGGGAATGACCCTGAAGATGCGCAACTACTTTGGCTCATGGCCCACCAGCCACATGGCCGCACAAGGTAGCCTAGGGAGTGTAGCCTTTCTCTTCAGAGATCACGTACCTGGTGACACTCTGTCAGTGCGGAAGGGAGGACAGATATGGGGGCAGAGAGCAGAATCATTCACAGCTGTGTTGGGATAGTTTGTAAGGTATTTTCTGGGTACTCTGGCTCCAGTAAAAATTAAAACACTGATGTTTTTGAAGGACTTTTTTTTCCCGCAATTTTCAAATTGCATATCCCTCTTGTTGTCTTTCATTTTGACACGATTCTGAGTGAAGAACAAGGCACAGAGCTGCCATATTGAGCAGAGCTTTGGTGGACCCATGAACTTCACCAGGGAAGTTTGCCACAGCAGGTGAAGGAGGTCGGAGAAATGCACAGAAACACTCTACAGTTAGGTGGACGGGGGTGCACCAGCCTGGGCACAGGCTCAGAGTCATGGATTAAAAAGCCATGTGTGAGACCTGCAAGAAGACTGGCATCGGCAGCATTTAAAGCACAGAGGAATGGCATGGAACGAGCTATGTGAAATAATCCTTTATGGCCATGCAGTCTTTTTTATACAAATAATATCCTTATCCAGCAAACCCCAGATGATGAGCCAGCTTTCCAAGGACTCTGAAACTGGGTAAGAGCTCAGTGTCTTCCTTAATAGATCAAATCTAGTAGTCACTGTCAATGGATCTTGCCCATTGTAAATCTCTTTCAAGTTTGGTGATCATGACATTATGTGTTAGATCTGAGAACCTAGTTAATGCTGGGTTCACTGATACAGTGAAGTTTCTGAAACTGCTAAGTGAAGGCACATCACCAGAACATAGGAATCCTGTTATGGGCCTGCCCAGTACAGGTAGCCAGCCAGCACCACCTCAGCATTTCTGTCAAGGGCATGCATGTTTCATGACAACAGAAGGCTAGCCTGACAATGTGTGGTCTCGTGGCTTGAATGTGCATGTTTACACCAGAATGACTACCTGCCAACTAAAAGGTGCAACATGATAGCAGGCATGTCCCTACAGCTATGTATTTGAGACAGGAGGTGCTACTGAAGTCACCAAGAATCACAGAAACTCTTAGGGCCATTAAGCACAGAAACCCCCAAATGCCTTTTCCCTAGCACTCAAAAATAAGACCACCAGTATTTCTGATTTCACATCTCTGGTTTGAGATTCACATATAAGGGAAGAAAGGGGGAGCGGATCTCCTGCCAACATCTACAATGGAAATAAAATAATAAAACTTCACAAAAAACCCAAATCAGAAATACATTTCAAATATAATCAAAGGTACATAGTGCCCTGCCTATCAATTTTCTTAAGTGATCTTTTCGTGTTCAGTGGAAATTACAGGCGTAGCTATTCTCGATAAATGTGTAATTTGGATGGAGAAAAGCCCAGAGCTGGCATAAAATTCATCTCTATCAGTTGGTGTTTAGATGTTTCTAAAAAGAAATAGAGCAGAAACAATTTCGAAGCTCCCAGAAAGTGAGCTGTTTCAAAAAGGTAGCAAATAAAAATGAAACACCTGCAAAACCCACAGAGAAACATCTGTAGCATCAAAAGCTCCCAGACACCTGGGGCGGGGCGGGGGGGACAGTTTGATCCCAGTAGGATTGTGTCCACTTTTGGGAACCAAAGAGTCTTTCTTTTTCTGTGTTAAAATATCCTTCATTGCTTAGAGCTAGGGATAGAAACTCAAGTTGAATGACCCAAGGGCAAGGACAACAAGGAGAACAAGGGTTAAGAGGGTCAAGACTTTCTTCAATTTCATTACATATGTTATTATTGTTGATGCTCTTATAAACCCCAACATCTATTCTTTTAAGAGTGGCTTCAGTGTCTGCAATGAAAACCCACCAAAAACACCTTCTCCATGCAATGTGACCTCTCAAAATAAGTGTCCTTCTCCTTTTGTCACTCTGTCCCAAGAGAATGGGATGATCTTGTCTGATCACCTAGAGTTTCTCAAACCTTGACATCTTAAAACATCAGCATCCCCATTTCCCATGAAATATCCATAGGAACTATAATAATAAACCCCTCTTAGATATCTGCATGGTCCTCAACAAATACAGAACATGTCCCCCCACAATCTAGTTTTTGCTTGTCTTTAATAGTAACAGCTTTGAAGAATGCCTCTTAGGACTTTTTCTTTCCTTCATGACACTGACTTTTTGAAGAGTTTTACAGAGTGCCTCAAAGATAGATGTCTCCATTCCTTAACTTTCTGAAAGTTCAGTCTAGAGCAATGCTGTCCAAAAGAAATATGACGTGTGCCAAATATGTAATTTAGAAATTTTAGTAGCCACATTTTTAAAACTTTAAAACAGGTGAAGTTAATTTTAATAACATACTTTATTTAACTCACTATATCTAAAAACTTATCATTTTCACACTTAATCAGTATTTTAAAAGTTATTGATGAAACATTTTACATTCTTTCTTCATAGTAGGTCTTTTAAATGTGGAACACGTTTTAAACGTAGAACATGTGTCAATAGGGACTAGTCCCATTTAAAGTGCTCATAGGGCTAGCTAATGGCTACCATGTTGGATAGCACAGGTCTAGATGCTTGATGAGATTACAGGTAAAAATTTTGGTGGTAATTATCTGAGTGATGGTGTGTGAGCAGATCACTACTTAATGATATTATGTTTATTGTTAACATGGCCAGATCTCTCTCTGATACAGATACCTTCCTCCCTCTTTGTCCTCAGTAAGTAATCCATGAGGTGATACTTTGACATCATACAAATCTCCTTCTTGGGACAACTGGAAAATTTCAATGTAGACTGGACATTAGATGACTTTACGGAATTATTTTGATTTTTCTTAGGTACGATAAGGACATTGCAACAATGTAGGATAATGTCCTTATTACTAGGAACAGGAATGAAACATGTTTGCAAATTATTTTCACACTGTATTAGCAAAATGTTATATATATGTATATATGTGCAGATATAGATAAATGAATATGTTCAAAAAGATAATGCAAATATGTCAAATATTTACAATTTTTAAAAATCTAGGTACAGAGTATATGGGTATCTATCATGCTATATTTTCACTCTTCCTATAATTTTGAATTTTTTTACAATAAAAAGCTGAGGGCAAAATTTTTTAACTAATAAATAATAGCACTTATTTTCTTCCAGGGACTGTACAAAAAAGTGTTAAAAGTCTTTCATACATTATCACATTTAATCCCTGAAACAACCATAGGAGGTAGGTGCTATATCATCTGACTTTTCCTGACAGAGAAAACAAGGAACAGAGAGGTTAGCGGATTTGCACAGTTACACAGAGTTTAATGAATAACAAGACTGAATTGAGTATGTGTGACTTGGAATCCAAGTTTTGAATCACAAAAGTATATTGCCCCCTCAGCATTCAAAAGAAAGAATCATAGTTCAGGAAAGTCCTTTTTCTAGCTCTTTCCAACCTCCATCTTTATTCTATTTTCTTAAAAGATTTTATTCATTTATTTGAGAGAAAGAGTGAGCAAGAGAGAGAGAGGGAGAGCTAGCATGGACAGGGGGAGAGGAGGCCCCAGGGATGACCTGAGCCGAAGGCAGACGCTTAACTGACTGAGCCCCTCCATCTTTATTCTAAAGACCCACAAGCAGTGGGATGTGAACCCAAAGAAACTATAATCTTGAGTCAGGACCCTGCTGACGAGGTCACCCACCATGATTGCAGCAAGGGCGCTGACCTACTCCCAGGATCAGACCCACTGCATCTTCTCACTTATGCAACAAGCCTTTGTTCAGTTTAATGTCTCCAGTAACTATGATGATTTTCTCCAACCACCCACAGGCAAAGGGCCAAAACAAGTCACTTCAAATACTACTGGCAAGGCTGGATTTCCACTCACTCCTCTCTAATGGGTTACAGAATAGCGATGATGGGAACTATAAGTTACTATGTATTGAACACTCCCTGTGTGCCAGACACTGTTCTGAGTGCTCTTCACAAACGACCTAATTCTCCTAACAACTCTGTGAGGTACGTTCTGAAAGGAAAATGAGGCACAGCAGTCGTAGGTACTAAGTACAGCCTGGATAACGTAATTCCAGAGCACATACTTCTCACCACTGCATGGCAAGATGGAAGGTGGCCTCCCCAGAGTTTGTTACACTGGAACAGGGAGGACAGCAGGCCTGGCCCTGAGCACCTTGGTGGCAGCCACTGCACCACACTGCCCTCTGGGAAAGGGACGGGAGGGTTGGCAGAGAGAGCATTCCCACCTGCTGAATTCCTTCTATGTGCTATATTGGGTGAAGCCTTTCAAAATTCATTACCTTGTTCAAAGTACAGGACCACTCTCGCGTAATTAATAATTCTCTCCATTTCGCAGATGAGAAAACAGAACTCAGTAAATTAAGTCACTGCCCCAGAGTCTCATAATTAAGAAGTGGTTCCTGCCACATAGTAAAAGTTAACAAATGTTTGCTAAATGAAAGCACAAATAGTTTCATGAGTTAAAAAATAAAAATACAGACTGTCATACATGCCATAAGCTAAATGTAGCTGCTTGTCAAAAGGAAGACTATGGCTTAGTGCCTGAGGGTCCCATGTCATAACAGAGGCAGCCCTGACACTGGGGCATGCTGGGAGTAAGCTAAGGGAAGCAATGGGAAAGAAGCTAGGGCCAAATATTCACATCCAAGAACAAGAGTCTGGAACAAAACCTCGGGGCAGGTGGGGAGGAAACGGGCCCCAGGAGCAGTGACTGCTCATGAGATATCTGAGCCATACTTCAAGGTGCCCAGGCTGGGGCATAGGGTCAAGTGGCATGGGAGACCCGTGGATACTGTGGAAAGGCAGGTGAGCAGAACTCCCCTGGAGCTGAGAGAAAAAGGTGCCTGCTCTGGGTGGACACAGGATCCTGGGTACAGGCTCTATGAACAGAAGTCAGGTCAGATTCCAGCCCTGACTCGTTCCTTCAGCCAGGAACTTTTGGGCATTGTGCAAACTGTACACACAAGCCAGGAAGTTAACGAGGTTAGTCAAAGAATCTGTATCAGACAACTCTTTGTCCCACCACAGAGCTCTGTGTAGATTTCCAACTCTGGGAATTTTGAACTCTTGCAGACACAGCCTAGCCTCCTACGCCACTGCTTCCCTTGATGGAGGCCTCCTCCTCATCCCCTACCTGAGGCCCACGCAATGCAGAGGGGCCAGAGGCCAAGACAGGAACATGCCCTCCTATTAGCTCTCTCTCCTCTGCTTCATGGCTTGTGTCCTCACTCCTCCTCCCTGAGATTGGACTCCATAAGAAAATGAGATCACACACATCCTCTGTCTCACAGTCTGCTTTCTGGGGAGCCCAGGCTAAGACAGAGTAAGTGGAAGCCACGGACCCTCTCCTCAGAAAACTTCACATATGAACCGAGGCATGAGGGCTCAGTGGCTTTGGACACCCCTGAAGGTCAGCTTAAGAATGTGACCTTAAGGGGTGCCTGGGTGGCTTAGTCAGTTAAGCATCTGCCTTTGGCTCAGGTCATGATCTCCTTGGTCGTAGGATGGAGCCCCGTATTGAGCCCTGCATCGGGGCCCCCAGCTCAGCAGGGAGTCCTCTTCTCCCTCTCCCTCTGCCCTGCTCATGCATGCTCTCACTCTAATAAATAAAATCTTAAAAAAAAAAAAAAAGAACGTGACCTTAAGGAGAAAACGTAGAGGTTATGGTTTCTAAATTAAAGCACATTTTCTTTTTCTTATTCTTGGACACATGCCAGGACTTCTGACTCCGGGAAAACTCAGGAGTTGGTCATGGAGACGGGAGCTCAACATAGCACTCAGCAGCCTCGAAACATTCACCAGAAGCTAAAACCAAGCAGCAGTGAACCAGCTGTCAGAAATTACCAAACAACTGGATGAGGGTTTAAAATGGATTTTGAGGTGGGACAGCATGTTTCTCCCCCACTGCTCCAGCTCTCAACTAGTATCCCAATCTCAGCATACATAGTCTTTTCCCAAAATACCCTTTATGTTTTAGCAAGAAGCATCAAAATTGTTCAGTAAGATAAAAAGTTCATTACAAAACCTTCCATAGTCCAGAATCCCACAGGCAGAAAGAGCCATTCACGCAGATCATAGTTCCTGCAGCCCTGCATGAAGCAACCTGAATCTCCACACATGCTCCCCCAACTCCCGTACCAGGAAGGAAAATGCCATGGGGTTTTGAAGGGATTTCTGTAAGTCACCTCCAACCCAGGTATCCTGAAACGAGAAACATTTGCCCTTCTGGAGACTTTGAAAGGAAATTTTACAGTTCTTCCTCCTCTTCTCTAAGGAGGGAAGGGGAAGCCCCCTGGCCACATGCCTACATCTGCAATGACTATGCATTTTAGGGGCTAGAGGAAACCATTAGCAACCTCTGAATGCACAGCTAATGCAACAGTCTTGGACATGCATGCTAATCATTTTGACAACCTGTCAGCTGAAAACCAACAGGGGCATCCAAATGCCACCTAGAGAATCCTGAGAGACCAACAGGACTTTAGGTCCGTCCTGTGCCCCTGCTCCATGCAAAGGCACGGCGGACAGAGGGGATGGCTGCTTTAAATGCACTCCAGCTCCTCTGAATATTTCCGCCTCTCTTCACGACTCCTCTTGCAGAGGGAGCCACCGGTTCCTGCATTTCCAGGACCCCAACGCCAGAGCCAGCTGCAGGACATGTTGCCAGGAGCCTCATCAGACCATCAAATCTGGCGGAACTGTCTTCCGCCTGCTCTCAAATCTGACTGACAACCAAAACGAGGTGTCTAGCAAACAGCTTCCAAAAACCTCAGCCTCTGGGACTTAAAGCAGCCCTCCTGACATGTGCTGGATTAGGGATGATGCATCTGGAAATTGTGACATCCAGGAAACTAAAAACAAAGCAAAATGAAACATGCTGCTAGTGCCACATTTCCCCACTTTTATTGCAATGGAAGCTGTGGGCGTTAAGTGGAATGACGACACAATTCAGTGTCAAGCTTCAGTAACACCCCCTGCAGTAAACAGCGGCCTCTGCAGATTCCGGCCATGAGGCTGCACACAGGGGATGCAAAACCTCACTGGCCCAATCACTTGTTCTTTCAAATATGTATTCTACAAAGAGGCATCCGTTGACATTTATAGAGGCGGGAGGGTGGAGCCCGGTTTCAAACTGTTCAGCTGAAAACCCAGAGTTCCCAGGGGGTCTTCATTTAACAAATATGAAATGAACACCTACTATGTGCCAGGCAGTGTTCTGGTGGGTGCTAAGATACAGCAACGAACAGCACAAACAACCCAGGTTCATGTGGATCTTAACTTCTAACGAGAGCGAGGACACCAGACAAGTTTAATAAGTAAAATACATAGTAAATTGGGAAGTAATAGTCATAATAATTAGCAGTAGTAGTAATAATAGGGAAAAGTAATAAAGCAGGGAAAGGGGGTAGGATGGTCAAAGCAGGAAGGGTGGGACTTTAGACTGGGTTTCTAGGGAAGGCTTCACAGAGATTTTTGAGTGAAGCTCTGAAAGAAAAGGAGACCCTGGTAGCCCAGCAGAGCCAGGGAGGGAGGGAGGGGAAGGCAGAACAGGGGAGAAAGGGAAGGCAGAGCCAGGGAAGTGGGGGGCAGGGGGTGGGTAGGAGGTGGTAAGGGAGGGGAGAGAAGGCAGATCAGAGAGGGAGAACAAGGGAGGGAGGACACTGCAGGCTGTGCCAGGTGACCCAGTTTTTCAACTATGGTAGTCCTTTCATCTGTTCAAAATACTGATGTTCTGCATTGGTTTTTGTTTTGGAAAATCGTTCACTGCTAAAAAGAGTAGGGGTGGGGGAGGCTTGAAAACCCACGTACAGTACAAAGGCTTTTGAATAAGACAGCGCTGGGTTTGATTCCCAGGTTGGTCACTTGTGGCCTGAGTTTCCTAGAGCTCTCACTTCTCACTCTCTGTGCGACCAGCATGGGAAGACTTGGAGAAGGAGCAATTGGCCTAGGGTTTGGAACTTACCAGAGCACAGTGGATGGTTTCCCTGTCCCTACTATGGTTTAGGCTGCACTTGAGGGAAGCTTGGACATGGGACCTGCCTTTGAGGAACTCACCAGCCAGTAAGCAAGGTGAGATGATGCATACAAAGGCAGCATCAGGCCGAGGTGAGCTAGAGAGTTCATCTCCAGAAGCCATTATTTTCAGCTACAAGGACCAGGAGGAGGCAACCCCAGAATGAGGCCTGCAAGCAAGGGCAGCTTTTTGACACAGGATATGAATCAGGGAGGACACTGCAGGTGGAGGGGACAGCACATACAAGGTGCTGGTTTAACAAGCAAGATGTGTTTGAGAGATGACAGAGAGACCACCTTGGTCAAGGTTCCTCCTCGACAACTGGGAAGGTCATACATGGAGTGTAGTCTGATCACAGAGAGCTTCTAGTGCTGGGATAAAGGGTCTGTTTTTAGAAGACAAAGGGTCCTTGAAGATTTTCAAGCAAGGCGGAGCTACAGTCATTAAGGCAATTTAGAATAATACATGGGATGACCGGAGGCAGCAAGAGAAAGGAGGAAAGATAGGCGCTGGTGCAGCCATACAGATGCTGGTAATGAGAGCTCAAACCAAAGGAGTTAGACAAGAGTCTGGAGGACCCAGTGTGAGAAACCCACTCTGTCCTCTCAGACTGTCAACTCCAGAAACAAAGCAGGGTGGTTCAATGTAGAAACTGGGCAATTTGAGAGAATCTTGCACAGAGGCAAATGGTGATATCAGAGGAATGGAAGGGGGTGGGGGTGGTGGGGAGAAGGTCAAGAGAGAACTGCCAAGGACTGATCCTGGGGGACGCGAGCATTTCAGGGTGGGAGAGAAAAAGGAGGCAGTGGAGGTAAGAAAGCATCAGAGATATGTGAGGCCCTAGAAATAGAAGAGTCAGAGAAGCCAGTGGTGGGCCCAACAAACCAGAGGTGCCTCAAGACAAACAAGATCAAGGACCAACCAAACAGCCATGATGTTGGGTGGTTAAAATTGATCCAATTACCTTTCAGAGGGCAGTTTCAATGGGGAGGATTACAAGAGAAAAGGGTGGCAAGGTACGAACGACAAACGTAAGCTACCCCTTCTATCTGGTTGGCAGTCAAGACTGATTTGGGAGGATCACAGGAATAATATTCAAACTTTTTAGATGAAGGGTATTCTGTGTCTATACACAGAGAGGAAACTGATAGAGATTCAAGAGACAGAAGGGATGTGGTGAGAAGACTAGAAAAAGACTGGCTCATGTCATCTGTGATAAAAAATGAAAGAGGGCTTAGAAGGAATGCCAGCACACGCTGCATGGCCAAAGAATATTGGACATTGAACGTTGTGGGCATCCACACCCATGCACATGAAAGCAATCACCTCAGTCTTTAAAAGTGGCCAGTTGGTAAAAATGAGTGTGGCCACATCCTCCACTGTGAGGTTGGCACGTCCCTGTGCTTTTTTGTGTGGCTTCCCTCAGGACTCTTCCCGAGGGCTTAGCGCCAATGTGGCATCTGGCCAGACATTCCTGTAGGATCTTCCGTGGTCCCATTTTTCCGAGTGTGTCTCTCATCCCACACACCATGTGAGCCTGGTCCCACTGCGTGTGGCATGGTCGGCGCTGAGTCACCTCCCTCAGTCCTTCTAGGTGATGAAAACCCTTTCCCGCTCATGTCAGCTGTGTCCATTAGGGAGCATCTTACAGACCTCTTTCTCTTGTCCATAAATTTATGTTCTACACTCAACCAGAACTTCGTACTAAAACCACTACAATAAACTAATCACCACTAACTCATAAAGTCTCAAAGCTATTTTGCCTCATGGATGCTTCCTTCCCTGATTAAAAAAAAAAGTATTCTCCTCCAAACAAGTGGACCCAGCTGAGGACATAGCGGGATTTTGTGCAGAATCATCACAAGGATCCTATTACCCTCTCTAGCAAGAGAGAGCTTATCCCTCTGGAGTAGGGGTGGGGGTGACACACAGGATAACCAGGGGCATCTCCAGAGCGTGACAAAGTGACAACAACCAAAGAAGGGAGATGCCAGATGCCAGGAAGGGAATAGGGGCATGATGGGCACAGTGGCCACAGGGAATAAGGGAGTGACAACAGGGCAGACTGAGACAAGGGGGTATAGAGGGGGAGGGGCCACTGGCTCCTCAGAGAGACTGATGGGTGAAGGAGAGCACAGGTGGAGGCCTGGAAATAGGAGGCCTGAGTGTCAGAAGGGTCTTCACTGTGAATACTGAGGCTACAAAGGACACCAGGAGGAAACAAGAGGGGAGAGTGGGGACAGAGGAGAGAGCTGGGAGCTGCAGGCATAGGCGCAACCGGCCAGCCAGAGAGCCCGGAGCAGAAGCTGCTGATGCGGACGGCAGCACAGTGTCCCACACAACATGGGGATGAAAGATCCCTCGGGCCCCCTGGCCCAGGCGACAGAAGTCACACCCATGAGAGAGACAACAGTCACCCACAGGCTGAGCAGGAAAGGAAGAAGTGGAAAAGTAAAAAAGAGAGAGAGACTTGAGCCCCTCGGAAAGGAGAGGGGAATGAAGAAGAGAAAGGGAGAACGTTGAGAAGACACAACAGGGAACGAAGAATCAAACCCAGAGGACTGCTGCTGCCTCTGCAGTGGATTTTATGAGACTCAAAGCATGAAGATGGGAGCTTCTTAGACAAAAGAGACAGGGCTGTAGCCTGGCACATGAGCAATCAATCAGAATAATCTCTGTGAACTCTTTGGAATGTTCCACCTGAACCCTTCCAGGTCCATACCTGCCCTCCTTGACGTCTTGTGTTCTTAAGCCTTTCTATCCTTCCACAGCATCGGGCAGTTTCCACAAAGAAGCAGTGAGGGTGTGACAAGAAAGGAAGGGAGATCAGGTGGAAGGTCCGCATTTCAAGAAGCTGAAGAGGAAGACAGGCTCTGAAGACCTACCCACTGTGGTCCATGGGTGGTGGTCAAGGTCAAGGCTGGGAAGAGGGCAAGTCTGCAGTCTGTGTCTCTGGGGCCACTTGAGGTGCTACCATCTAGCACCTCCATGGTGGCTCCTGCAAAGTCCCATCCCAGGCAGAGCCACCCCACCCCAATCTAGCCTTCTCCCTCCCAACTTACCCCACATCTGCCCCTCCCTTCAGGTGCCTTATCTCTGCCAAACCAGTCTGACAAGTGAATTCAGAGCAGGCCTCCTTAAAAGCCCCTGCCCTTCCATCAGCAGGTCTCGGCTCAAATGTCACCTCCCCAGGATGGCCTCCTCCCCGCCAGCCCCTGCACTTGTTTTCTTTGCTTCGTACCCCTGTGACCACGCCCCAGGATGATCATGGTTATTTGACTGCTGGCTCCTTGTCCATGAAACCTGCCAGAAGGCAAGCTCTATGAAGGCAAGGAGTACGGCCCCAGCACTTGGCAGAATACAGAAGAAAGTGATGCCCACTTGTCAAATGAACGTACAGCCAGGCCTTCCAGTGCAGGGGCATTTGGTGCCACGCAGATCTGATGGGGTCCTGCTCAAGCCATCTTTCACCGTCACCCCAAAAGCCTCCTGCTCTGCCATGCAGACAGCTAGCCTGGGCTGACTTGCTTTGCCCATGATATCTACTCTAATCAAATAAAAATACACAGCATGGCTGCCCTAAAAGAAATGTCCCCTCTTCCCCATTAATCAGCAAAATAGAGTCGAAAATTATTCTTTCCTGAGGGAGATTTAGAGTTCCTCGAGCAATGACGGTGAGGATAGGGGGCCAGGATTTCTCAGGAACAGGCATACTGCAGAAGCAGCACGTCTGAACTGTGCAGCAAGGCCACAG
Organism: Ailuropoda melanoleuca; assembly: GCF_002007445.2. Taxonomy (NCBI): domain Eukaryota; kingdom Metazoa; phylum Chordata; class Mammalia; order Carnivora; family Ursidae; genus Ailuropoda; species Ailuropoda melanoleuca. The sequence continues at coordinate 62,394,862 of NC_048223.1, forward strand.
GGTTGGCAGCCTCCTTTTCTTCGTTCCCCTTTTTCCAGGCAGGGGGCAATTTATATACAGGTGTCTCTGCACTTGCTTCAAAGCAGCACAGGCAGGGCCTTCAGTTGCGGCCCGCAGTGCCACCATGAGGACGCCCGAGGAACTGCTCCGTTGGTCTGCGTTCCATGAACATTCCCAACGCAGTTGAAAACCAGTTACTGCTAATCTCTGGCCTCGGTGAACTCCTGGCAGAAAAAAATAGTTACAACTTCATGAGGGAATTCTGAGACGAGAGACCATCCTGTCTGGGCACTTGACCAAAACGGTAAAACCAAGAACGTGGTTTTAATTCCAGCTTTGTTTACAGCCTGTGTCCTTGAAAGGTCACCCGCTTGCTCCAACACACCATCTCCAGGTGTGAACAAGAAATAACGTCATCAACCGCTCTTAGAGTTAGAGGATTCTTCAGGGAATTTGGCACAGAAACAAAACTTCATCAATACAGCACATTAAGCAAAAAGATGCCAGACCACCTGAATCCACTTTGGGTTACTGGAGCTTAGAAGTCTCTACACACATACCGTCTAGACAGAGGGAAGGAAATGGATCAAGCATGTAGCATGCAAAGTAGAACCATCTCCTCAACTCAGTCAGCCGGTGCAAGAAACAGAATCAAATCTAGGGTGTGAAAAATGAGCTATTTCTCTTAGGTAGCCAAAAAAATCCATTTTCTATTGTCTGTTCCAATCATATGTGCTTGAAAAAGTAGGGTAAAAACAAGCCTTTTGCTTAAGTATGATCCTTCAAATAATTTAAGTCTGTATTTCAGGAGAATTCCAACATAAATTCCACAAATATAGTGCGTAAGAAAAAAAGCAAATATCCCAATTGAGAAACAGGCTAATATTACATAAGAAACCTAATTACATAAATGTAATTTATACAAGAAATAAAAATATGAAATGAATGTGAAAAATGTATAATCTCCAGATAACTAAAGAAATTCAAGACAAAATAACATTTCTCCATCAAGGAAACATAAAATCAAGAAAATCAATTATACTAAAGTTGACTCACTGGTGAGAAAATAAATTAGTACACTTTCTGGAAGATAATTTGGCAGTATTTATATAAATCCTTAAAACTGCATAGGATTTTTTTTACAAACTATACAATTATGGGAGTCCATCTTATGGAAGTAAAGGCAGAAGGAAAGAGTCAGCTGCAAGCACCATGTGCAAAAAGAAGTTTGGAAAGATCCTGATGTCTAACCATGGGACAGTTATTAAATTAAACAGCTATATCTACTCAATGAACTACTACGCAGCCATTAAAAAGTATGTCAAATGTCTTTAGGGACCCAAATATGTTACCTAGCTTTTTCCTATGTAATATTGCAGTAACTAAAACAAAAATGCATTTAAGATCCAATTTGGCAACTATGTATTTACTTACATGTATATCTAGATAGATAGATAGACAAATGCACAGCAGAGATGGAAACGAGGTACTCAACATGACAGAGGCTGTCCGTGTAGCTAACACTAGGGGTGTTTTGTTAAATTTTTTCCCTTTTATTTTTATTTTCTGAGGTTACTACAATAAAATATACTGCATAATAAAAAAAAGAGGAGTATTTCTTAGACTGAAAAGAAAAAAAATAATTCCCAGAGAGCTGAAGCAGGAAGAGCAGAGCAGGAAGGATCATGGATCACTGAAGAGGTGGACTCACCTCACACAGGCCCCCCACCCCTGCCCTGGAGCAGTCACCTCAGCTAACACCGAGTCTCAAAGCTCTAACCATCCCTCACCCCCATCAGAAGGTATACTCTGGGGGAAGGCAGAGCGAATGACATTTCAAGAACACTGCCCATGTTACTTGGAGAATATAAAAGGTAAGGATATTTAAATGGAATTTAATTATATAGCCATGTACCTAGATAGTAGGGGGGAAGAGACACCAAACCATTGGATGATAGAGACAAGAACTACATTTGGAATGGCCACAAGAGAGATTCAGCAATTTTTTTATTAAATTCACCTTATTCTGAGGTCAATTACCAGGATTCTAATTTGCAACACATAATGCTTAAAAAGATATGTTAAAAAATATTCAGTGTGAAAAATACGGCTACAAAATACAATATATATTACATAAACCTAAAAGTGTATTCCACATATCTCAACATCACAAATTAGAACACCTGAAGTCTCTCCTTCACCAGCTCTTTCAGACCAAGAGCCAAAGCCACTCTGCAGAAACACCAGCAGCACGTCCAGAACACAGCCTCAGACCGTGTATCTTCTCTCTCCTTCGTGTTTCCCCTTGTGGTATCTCACATAATCATTGTACAGCTCCTTAAAGATGTCTCTCACCCCTGGCTGCAGGGAGACCCGCAGGAATTGGACATCCGGCTCAATGCAGAGGTCCAGGATGAGGTAAATGCCCTCCTGCAGAAGGCCCTTCACCGCCGGATACAAGGTGACCTGTGAAAGGAGGACACGCCCTTTGTGAGAGCAAACACACAGACCAACCCCCTGGAAGTCCTGACAAGGAGGTTCGAGTTCAGCCTCCAACTTGAGAAAAGACATCCCTTCTAAATTATCATTTTGCACAGAAATAAATATTCATATCTTAAAAGTTTGTATTTTAGGGGCGCCTGGGTGGCATAGCGGTTAAGCATCTGCCTTTGGCTCAGGGCGTGATCCCAGCATTATGGGATCGAGCCCCACATCAGGCTCTTCTGCTATGAGCCTGCTTCTTCCTCTCCCACTCCCCCTGCGTGTGTTCCCTCTCTCGCTGGCTGTCTCTCTGTCGAATAGATAAATAAAATCTTTAAAAAAAAAAAAAAAGTTTGTATTTTAGGGAAATAAAAGCCAACTCATGCGACAAAAACTTGGAACAAAACCTCAAAAATCACAGGGGTAGCTTTCCTATTTGGTAAATGATGCCTACCAGGGGAATTTAAAAACCGGAATCTTTAAACTTACAAATCTTATGAGAGTCACCTGCACATTGTTCCAAATTCTTCGCCATAACCAAGCGCACTGGAAGCTGCACTAACATGGGATAATGACGTTAGTGTTCACTATGTGACTGGCCACCCCCATGCCCAGCAAGGCAGGCGTCCAGGCATGCTCCGACGCTCCATAAACGGATCATTGATAGGCCCACATGAGTAATTAGATCACATCATCTCCAAACAAATCAGATGTGATTTATGATTATACTTAATACATCTTTTTATTTCTATCAATAATAGCTCAATGGGACCTGAATTTCTAACTGCCCCAGAATAGCAGAATCAGTTCTTGAGCCTAGAGATGCCTTTCTTCCCTGAACAACTTCTGGCTTAACTAAAATCTGGGGCACAGCAGGAAGAGCGGGCAGTCTGGCTCAACTTGGCTGTACTGGGTATTGCGCACAAACTTTCAGATCAGAGATTCAGACTACTGTCTAGATAAAAAGGCCGACAGAGCAGCTCTACTCACATCTGCCACAACCACTCACACTGCAGCTGAACCTGGCACTGAACCGTCTGAATACCCCAGGACCTGAAACCAAAAGGCAACTGGAAGGTTCTGGCAGACAGGCCTGGGATTTGGCAGATTCTTTATTAATGTCTTAATGGCCTAAAAGAGTTAAAGCCCTCTGCAAACACACAGCTTCTGGGGAGGATACTCGGTACTCCCTCGGAGAAGTCTGATTCACCAAAGCAACCTCTGTGAGGTCTGGGCCTAAAGAGGCAGTTTGTTCCTGTCACTAAAATGGGGCTGTTTTTCAAAGTCACGGTAATTTTCACATGACAGCTCAAAAAATTTCTGACAATCATCTTAAGTTTTACTGTTTAGAGATAAGAACACTCAAGGACTGAAGGTGGAACTGTGATTTCAATGGAAGGCATTAGAGAAAGAAGGAAAAAAAAACAAAAACAAAAACAAAAGTCCTGAATCTTACCAGCCGGGTGAGGACACTGTTAAGTTGACTGCTCATTTATTCATATAATCAGCACTCACTAAACAGATAATTCCACCTCCAAAAGCAAAGAAGGTGAAGTAACTGTCCCAATGACAGAAATGAGAGCTGAAGCCCGCCAGTCGGAGGCCAGGGCCCACGTGCTCCACCATTCCCTTATACGAGGGCTCCTTAAGTCAAAGCATGGCACCAAGCACACAGCCCTGCTGGGTCACAGGAAGGCCAGCAGCATCTGGCCTACACAACCACTGCATATCTTTGTGTTTCAGCCCACTTATTTATTAAAGAAAGGGAAGAAACTCAGTTTCTATGACACTAAGATCACTGACCTATGAATGAAAAGATCTCCAAGTAGCATAAAGGACCTTACGCAGGATAGGCAGTACAAACTATTCACTCCAGGCTGTCAACATAGACAGATGCAAGTTTGATCTACGGATGAAAGAGACCAGTGACCAAGATTTCCCCAACACATGCCCACTGTGACACATGACTGTACAAGGTCTGTAGGAGTCACTGCATGTCCTGCCTGACACAGTCTCACCAGGTCACTGCCAGACCTTCACCCATACCCACTCCACAGGACTACCAGGGGAATGCAAAGGAGATTCATTTAGCTGTACTCGCTATCCAGCATTTAACTGTCTTTCTGGTCTGGAAAGATTTCCAGTTCTTAGTAGAAGCCTCTAATACATATGGAGTATTTTCTTCATTACTGAGTTAAAAAAACAAATGAAAGATAAAACATGGACTCTTGCCAATGAATTCTGGGATGCTACAGCTTTAGATAATTCCCAAGGCCTTTGGATTTCAAGATTAAAAATTAAAAAATAACTGAGAAGCATAAATTAGACATGAATAATGAAGCCAGGAAACCAGAGACTTTTCATAAAATCAATCTCAGAATAATAATTAGTGACTTAAGGGTTCAAATTATCACCTCCCTTCTTGCCCCTTAGTTAAGTGATATTACTCTCATTTTATTTTTCACTGAAACACAAAATAATGCCAGCTTTTCTTTCATCAAAGGCTTACATATCAATGGCTTGAGTGCCTGTGAAATATCAAGATTCTATAAAAATGCTAAGAAATTCCAAGGAAACCAAACATGAAGCCCATCTCTCATTCAAAGGCTGACTTGAAGGGGGTCCTCACATGTTGCCCCCACTCCTCCACACAACGTGCCTGGTGAGGACCCTGTGCACACCCGTGGGGGTGGGTTGCATTCTACAGGGTTCCCCCACCCCCCGCCTCAGCCCCATCTCAAACCCGGCCAAGTGCCCACCCACATGACAGGCATCTCCACTGGCTGAGGAGAGCAGGGCCAGCGTGTTTGAAAATTATTTAATAGTTATAGATTCATCCTAAAACAGGGTCAGAATAAAAACGGATGCAACACCAGATTTTCTGAGGAAGCTCATTCAGCCCAATCTCCCTTGAGAAATCTCTTAACAAGTTTACTGGTGGCTTTAACATTATTCTTACAAGATTTACAAAGGGGGGGGCTATTCTACGGAGAGCAATATAAACAACACAGATGTATATATCTACACCGTGCTACAAATAGATACAAACAGAAACACACTGTACATTCAATTTAAACCAAATAAGATACGAAGTCCTCATTTCACGGGTCACACAGGGTCTTGTGGAATTTTGGAAATAACATGCTAACATTCCAAAGTGAGACCACTGCTGATAATTACCCAGAATATTAAGTGAAAAAGTCCAATAAGATAAAAGTACTTTTGTCTAATGGAGCTGAACGAATCTGCTGGTATCTCTACCACGTCATCTACTTTAAGTGTCTGGGAGCAGCTGACTCACATGATGCACTCCAAAAGGATAAACCCAGGAACTCCTGCTGTTGGGGGTCCCAAGACCCTTCTTCCTGGTCACCATTAAGGCTGGCCCTAGGAGAGCTCCTCTTCTTGAACCTGGCAAGCATTTCAGCTTGCTCATTACTCAAGAAAGTGACCAAAACAGGCCCTGCAGCTTGTGCTGTAGCAAGGGAGAGCTAGCAGTCATGGAGTGCCTTCTAGGTACCAGGCACTGCCAGCCCTTTGAATGTCGCCTCACTCAGTTGTCCCAGTAACCCTGCAGGGCTGCTGCGGAACTCTGCAGATGGGCAGGACAGCCTGCTACAACGCATGGTTTGGGACGACCATCAGGCCCAAGACATCACTTGCCACTATGGTTGAAGAAGCCATGCTACAACGGACTACAAATGAAAGCACTTGGTGAGGGGGAGTGAGCTCAGTTTACCTTCTGCACCTCCGTGACATACTGGGCCACCATAAAGGGGGAAAACACCGTGAACTCTTCGGCCCGAGCTGCAATGTGGCTGTACATCCTTTCCACCAGGCGGGCACACTCAATGACCACCGACAGATCATCTGTGCTTCCTATGGAAGTAAAGTGTTTCCAAACTGATTAGTCCAAAACCCATGCACTTTAACCCTTCTAACTTTATAGCTTTAATACAGCTGAAAATTATTCAAGTCTTCCCTTTTTTCCAGACTCAATAATGGGCTTATTTCACAGACAGAATGAGGGAGAGATAATATGTCCAAATATTTATCTGTATTACAAAGGAAAGAACACTTAAAATACTCGAGTACATGTGTTTTTTTAGGAGTCTAAAAAAATCAAAATTTTTAAGATGAAATCTATGACTGCTATTATATTTTTTTTAAAAGGTAGAGATCTGTAAGAAAGGTTTAAATTGGAAAATTATCTTTAAAAAACATGGTTTTTGACATCATATGACTTTAAAGATAAGAAGGCCTAATTATGCCTTTGCCTCCTTATGTTTTCAGAAATCACGTAGGCAGACAGATATAAGACTCAACTATCATTACTAGATACCTTCCTGTCTTCCCAGATTTGCTTCCAATTTCCTAGTTCTCTCCACCTTAAGGTGCCAGGACCACTCAGGCCCTTCTTAACAAACTCCTCTCAAGGATTCTAACAGCCTAGGATGTCCCTGAGGCCCTCGTCACACACCCACTCCCCTAGGCACCACAACAGAGCCAGGTGGGGAACCCCAGCACAGACCAGAGCATCTTCCCTGGCTTTCATGCAGCACAGAAACAGACCCATTTTTGTAAAATTCTAGAAACTGCGAACAAATTTACAGTGACAAAAAGCAGATCAGTGGTTGGCTGGGGCTAGGGCCAGAATGGGAATAGGCTACAAGAGGACTCTTGGGGATGATGCGAATGTTCTGTATTTTGATTGTGGAGATGGTTTCCTGCATGAATTTACCAATCAAAACTCATTCAATTGTATAAACAGATCCAGTTTGTTACACATATTTTATGACTCAATAAGAATGCACAATGTCTTTTCTTGAAACCTTGAATATACAAATGTTACATATATGCAATTTTTCCACATACAGTATAATTTTATGAAATTATCTAAATTCCTAACATTCACTGGACATTTCAACAGTCGAGCACTTAAATATCTACCATGTACCATTTCTTCTCTCTTTTGAGAGTGTTCAGCACACACATGCAGTCTAGTGAACACCTGGCAGTTATTATTTCAGCCACACAGTTAATGTGTGGTTACTAAGAGCACATTAGATACCAACAAGAAAGTAAACAGTTAAAACTCTACTCAGTTAAGCTATGAACACATCAGAGAACCGACTCTTGGCAGATGGGAGGTAACTGAGCTCCACCAACATGGACACAGCAGAGCCACACTTGTGAAACATGCCCCTATACTCCCTCAGAACACATAACAAAGGACACACTTAAAACTACACGCGGGACACGCCTGTGGCAGTGTGTGACAAGGGTTCTGCTCCCCCACTGCTCAGCAAGGGCTGGACCAGGGCCTTCCCTACACTGCCATTTCCCATCTCTAGTCCAGGCAGACATCACTAGGAAAAACAGGGTTTCTTTTTGCCGAGCTCAAACAGCTAGCACCTTAGGGGCCTTGACACAACGCTACAGCTAGCCACCACCAACCGACCAAGGCTAGCTTGGGAGATGGAACCTGTTTCCCCACCCTGCCTCTAAACATAGTCACAATTTCACACTTACACCAATATTACATCACTCTGCACCAGGCCTGGGAGAAAGCAAAAGACCTCATTGTGGCCACTGACTGATCTCAAAACCAGGCAGAATAATGTGGGAATTATAGCCCAGTAATAACTATACCTTTTCTCTTTTCTCAATAGTTACTTGGTTTAAGTAGCATAAATCTGCAAGTCTGAACCCATCAAAGTGGTTCACCCGGGGGCGGGGGGGGGGGGGCCTGNGGGGGGGGGGGGGACTGAGCACTACTCATGTGTTTCTAGTTAGTACAGAACTGCTGCCACAGGGTCTTCCTGGACACCCTCCAAGTTGAGTTATAAGGCCCTCCCTGTTGATCCCAGAGCATTCCATCAGGTACCACGCTATGCAAATTTAAAATAATGCAATATAGACCACCTCAATTTATATGCAAATTTTTATTTTAAATAATAAGACTCTCCCCCAAATTAGAAATTTAGCAAGAATCAACAACCTCCAAGGCTGAAAACAAGCTGTACACATGTACACACAATTTATGCTATCACCATATGGCAGTTCACTTCATTGGTAAACAAACACAACCTTGCCAAAATAAGACTGAAATGATGATTTGCCAGACCTCGTCCCTTTTATAAAATGAAATAGCTCTATGACTGCCTGTTCTTAACTTCCCCATCAAACTAGGAACTCCTTTAGGGCAAGAACAGAATTCTAGTCACTTTATATCTCCTCTACATGAGAATAAACATTTCCTGAATCTAGATACTTCCCCCCCCAGGAAAAGAACTATTTCAATTAGGAGATCACAAATGCGCTCATTCTTTCGGACATAGCAAAAAAAAAAAAAAAAAAAAAAAAAAAANAGAAAAAGTGACAGATTGAAATTTTTTAAAAAATTGTTTTGGGTATTCATTTAATGATCTGAACATTTCTTACTTAAACTCAACTGGGTGGTTTTATTTTCTGTAACATATGAGGGCCAGAGACATCACAAAATAAACACATTTGAAATCATGTATCTGATACTGTTACTTTGAATTACCTTTGTCTTTCTGTCTCCCTTCATGCATAACTGAAAACACCAATCTATTAAAACAGTTCAAGAAAGAAGGAATGGCTTTCAGCATTACCTGTAATAATAATAGGCAAAAAAATACAAAAACATGTATTTATTTCAAGTTCTACTTTATTTTTTTAAACATTTTTTATTTAAATTTAATTAATTAACACAGATTATTTGTTTCAGAGGTACAGGACCGTGACAATCTTATATAATACCCAGTGCTCATTACATTACATGCCCTCCTTAATGTCCATCACCCATTACCCACACCCTCCCCCAGCAACCTTCTGTTTGTTTCTTACGATTAAGAGTCTCTTACAGTTTGTCTTTACTTTAAAGGAGCACATGTTTATTTCCCTAACCATATCTATCAGGATGCTCAAAACAGCATGGCAACGTCTTTCTGCCTGAACTTTCTAGGGAAATAGTTCACCCACCTTACTTGACTCTTTAAGATTTATTTTAATGGTTTGGGATAGGGCTTCTAAGTTTAGGAATCTATGGAGTGATCCCAGTTCAGAATTTGCTTAATCTGCTACTGTAAGCTGTTACCAGTGCATCCTGGAAATGGGTAGAAATAAATAACAGAAGCAACAATAGCAACATATTCAAGTGTAATTGGCATTAGAAAGAGGTTACAGAAAGCAAATACATTTAAAAGAAGGACCCAAACTTCTCATTTTTTAGTGATGAAAGAGGTCTGGCTGGGACTTTATATTTAAGAATGATAATGAAAAATTTAAAACATGCTTCTTTTATATGCAACCTTTTAGATCGTGATCAAAACAACACACTACCCAATAAAGCAGCCATGAGCTACGTAAGGCTACTTCAACTTAACTAAAATTCAGTTCCTAGTCATACAGCTCCTAGACCATATTTCAAATGGTTAAGACACATGTGGCCTGTGATTACTGTGCTGGACAATACAGACATAGAACACATCCAACAGCGCTTTAAAGATCTACTGGCTAGTCCTGCTCTTTCTCAGAATTCTTAGAATGAACAAAAATTAAATCAAGACCTGAGATTTTTTCCTTTGGTATAATTTATCCAACCAAATTCTTGATAGCGTAACATCCCGTTCTTTACATCGAATTACCAACATCCGCAGCATGCTCTGAAAGAAGTCATTTTTGCAAAAATATTCCAGAGCGTCATCAAACTTCCCAAGGCCCACTCGTAAGCCTCTGCTATCACAATGATTAAAAGCACACAAATCCAGAGCCAGACTATTTGAGTTCACACCCTAGCTTAATATGGCACCAGCTGCTGATCGTTCTGCTGGGTATGCTGGCTGAGCTGACCTCATGCTATCCCCTTTAGATCTACGGAAGCAGATTCTAGCCTGGTGCTTTTATCAACCCAACTATGCACAGGGCCAACAGTGTGATCGCACACCACATGGGGGCCCCGTCCCCCACTCTAATCCACAGGCAGTGAGTGGGAGTGTGATTATTAGTCACCTCATTCTTTATTGCAATACCATGTCATTATCCCTGTCAATTTTCTCCTTTCATTAAATGGTCTAATTCTGCTAAATGGTCATTTGTCAATGGTTCTGCAGGAGATTCCCACAGCTTTCTAGTATTACTTTTCATCAACTGCATGGAATCCTGCATCTTTTACAAGATGGATAATTTCAGCTTGTAATTGATATGTATTGCATTTATATTGTTTGGTCACATAAAAATCTAACAATCAGCAGAGAGATTTAAAACAAAGATGCTCACTAGATAGGCAGGGCCAAAGGCACTAGAGTGAGGCCCGATGTCATGAGTGCTCAGTTTACCAGACAATACACTTTTTTAAAAATGGCACTGCTGTCAAGTCTCTAACTTGAGAACATTAAAACACCTAAAAATATTGGAACGTGCCTGTGTATATGTGCATATATCTTATTTATGACTTCCCACACGTCACACGTACAGCAGTGGTACAGTGGAAAGAACACAGGCCTGAAGCTAAGATTTAGACTCAGCTGGGTGACATTGGTCAAACTGCTTAGCAGCTCTAAGCCTCAGTTTCTTTATCAATAAAATGGACTACCATCCACTTTACAGACTTCCTGTAGGGGTGAAATGAGACACATAGCAAATGTTCAACAGATGGTGGCTAAACTAGACTCTTTTCTGTGGGACAATTATTCCTACTCAGTTTAATTTCAAAGGCAGCCCACTACAAAACTGAAACTAAGGAACCCTCACTCCCTACACCCATCTGAGTTATAAACCCATGAAGACAACTAAGCAAGTGAGTGAGATTTAAATGTGTGGTCTGCAAAAACGAAGAATTTCTAATGAGCTTCCTTAAATAGCTAGTATATAAACACTGTCTAAGTGTCAGACCCAACAAAGATGAAACTCACTCAAACAGCCTGACGTAAAGATCAAACATTTTCATGCCTGAGAAACCAGCGACCCTGGAAATTACTGCAACCAAAAAGTCTGCTTAACAAAATCACTATTTTTATTACCCTCCAACAGGAAAGCTCTACTGCTTCTGTTCTGCAGGCTGAAATTACCCTGCCTCGTGCCCTGCTCCTCCTCCTCACCTTCGGATGGCACTGCAGGATGGAGAAGAGCACACTGTGCACTTGCCGAAAGATGCTCCCATACTCAGAGGGTTTCAGGTGGTCCAAAGGGACTGTCAGCAGGATGCTGAAGGCCAGGCTGACATGGTGCGGGTTGCTGATGGTCTCCTCCCCCTGTCGCAGCAATGCTGCCAGGACGTCCAAAATAGGCCCCACCACTGCCAGGGACACAGGCTGCTCCTGACAAGCCTCTCGGTTTTGCAGCTACAGGAAAAGAAGGAATAAGGGAAAGAAAATGAAGGCAATTCTCCAAAGAAAGAATATAAAAACTGAAGTAGACAGAGGTAAGAACTGAAGTGACAGAGGTTAAGCATGTCCAAAATGTACTGATGCGGTCAGAAGGTACTTTGAAGAGACAAGGAAGCCAGTGCTCAATCTCCCAAGGCAAACTACCGTGGACTTGGCCATTTTGGTCCACACTTTTTGTTGGACTCATCAACCACAAAGAGAAATAATTTCTTATGAGAGTTGATTCACCCAATTTCTCAGAACAGGAAAACTTGACATCAGACATACATAACAATATTTTCCCAAAAAGATCATTAGTTGTATCTAAAATTAAAGTTCACTTGTTACATTTCTTAAAAATCAGCTCTAGGGGCGCCTGGGTGGCTCAATAATTAAGCGTCTGCCTTCGGCTCAGGTCATGATCCCAGGGTCCTGGGATCAAGCCCCACATCAGGCTCCCTGTTTGTTAGGAAGCCTGCTTCTCCCTCCCCCTCTGCCTGCTGCTCTCCCTACTTGTGCTCGCTATCTATCAAATAACTAAATAAAACCTTAAAAAAAAAATCAGCTCAATTAAGATGTTCAATTCTGTTCTAGAGAATAGGGAGAACAGGCTCCAGATGAAGGCTAGCTCAAAGTTCTACCCACCTAACCTGGGAAAGCTCACCTGTGACCCTTGTCCTCAGGCTGCAGGTGTAAATAGCAGCCCTGGTGCAGCACTTCCGTGGCCTGGGGACTCCAACTGTGCTGACTTCATGCTATTAGATCTACTTTTAGATTTACCTAAGTGGTTTCTAGCCTAGTGTCTCTATTGACGCAGCCCTACTGTGCACACCACCAATGCTGACCACTCACCATGTAAGTCCCTCTCCCCCCGCCCCATTCCCTGCACTCCTCCTCCTGACACCTACTATACACACCAGGGAAAGATGAGATTCATCCACTAATGCAGATTTCCAGGAAAACAACAAAGCAACAAGACAGAATAGGAGGGAAAATTATGTCTACTCTCTAAATCCTTCTGCCCTGAGAAGATGCTAATCCAGGGCAATTCTCACAGGTGGCACAAGAGAATTACAGTTATAATGATGGTAAAATAAATATTGATCTTTCAAACCCAACTGTAAGAATACTGACTGGAGACTCAAAAACACTGTGACAGTCCCAATCAAAAACTACGTTTTTGTGCTAGTGAAACGAAAAGTCACGTGACTGCCATGTCTATTCACCAGGTGCCAAAATTTAACAATTGGGTAGGATTATAACAATAATCTATCTGCAACATTACTGTCCCATTCTATAAGGCCATTTTCTCACTACATCATAGATTTTAAATGTACACAACCCCCCCCATATGAATAAATACACTAAACTGACCACAGAATTTTGTGGGGACAAAAGAAAGCCCCAGAATTCCTTCTCATCTCATCTACTTTCAACAGGCTTCCACAGGAGCCCCATCTCATCACTGCACACCTCCTATTACCACCTGCCTAATGCTTCCTGGGGCTCCTCGACACCACTTCACACCACCTCTTCACCACATCTGGAGCTGACACCAGTGTTTGCAGAGACACCAAAGCACATACAGTACACACACACTGACAGAAAAGCATCCTGCCGGCAGCCATCTTTAGGACACAGTGCCCAGAAACATACGCTGCATTAAAACCAGAAATGGCAGAAGCCAAAATGCGGCCTTTCGTCTCTAGAGGAACAGGGGTGATGAGAAGAAGTGAGATGAAGGGCACAGCCCAGGGGTACTCACAGTGAGAGCTGTGACTATCTGGGGGCACACACACCAGAACAGACTCGCTTTCTCTCCGTCAAGTGGGCAGTTCAGGAGCAACTTGGTCAATGTAACAGCTGACAAAATGGCCTGAGAGAAAAGGGACAAAAACTTAGCAGAAATAGCCAGCTTTCTCTTAAGAAGTCCATCTTGGGAAGAAACCCAGTCACTGGTCCTGAAGAGATAGAGCAGAACCCATTAGAACTCTGGCATCAGGGCATGGACAAGACCTGGTCTGGGCGCGATCCTGAGGGTGAGGCCCCTTCCATCACCAGGCAGCCAGAAAATAAACGCATAAGACGAGCAGAACTGTGGCCAAGGGGAGGCCTTTTCAGCAGCATCTCACTAAGCCAACCATGCAAATGTGCCAGGATAGTGAAATAAAAGGAGGCCGCAAATGGACACAGCAACCTAATTAGAGATCCCATCTTGTCAAGATAGTGTGGAAAGAGGCGGCAAGCTATAACTTACCTAACGCAAGAATGGCATATGTTTGTGGGTAATAGGAGGAGCCAGGGGAAAACATGGACAAAGTAAAACAGATTAGGTGCTATGATTGTAGGTGATGGTTTTAAACCATGAGAAAGGAACTATGTGGGAAGGGAACTCACTTTATTGAGTACCTATATCAATAAACATCCAACCCTGTGCTGGCATTTTACACCATCAATTTCAGCCCCATACCAGCCCTTCCTCCCCTAACACTGCATCCCCACAACCCATACAATTCTGGCCTCAGCCCTCTGCTCTCAGCTTCTTTCCCATCTCTCTCTCTCCCTGACTAGTCATACCCCTATGTAGACTCCCTCCCCAACCCCCAGGCAGCCCCACCCTCTCCTGAGCTGGGGGCTCACTTTCCTGACCACCTGTAGGACGTGTGTACCCACATAGGTCCTGCATACTGGTGCCTCCCTTGCTGTCTACCTCTCACACCCACACAACCTCTGCCCTGCTGTGCAAAGAACGCCCTCCTCCCCATCTCTATAGCAACATCCCCCCATCCAAATCCTCTCCAGCTCGAATGCTCAGGCTCCAGCCTCACCTCCTCCTACTGACTGGTTTAAACAGAAATCTACAGTGAGGCCTCCTCAAAGCTGGGGCCCAATCGTGCTGCAAATGCACACAATGAAAACTTCCAGAGAGAGGGACACATGCCACAGGCAATGAGGAGGGGGCTGGTGCAGAGCAGTGGCTCTGGCCCAGCACGGGCTTCTTGCTCACATACAGGAGATGTGAATTCTCCCTGCTGCCTCTCTGTAGCCTCAATTACCCTCTCCAGCTCTCCTTTAATCCAAATCAAAACCAAAGCGTGAGTGCTGATTATAACCACGAGTCAAGAGGCCACTCCTGGGGCAGAGAAAGCTCAGAACCAGAAGAAGTGGGCTGCACTGCTGGCTCCAAAATACTTAGCTCTGTGACATTCTTCCTCCTGTGCAAGCAGGGACATCTGACCAGCCCAGTGCACAGGGCAATTTAGCAGACCAAATTCCAGCATGTAAGCTCCATAGAGAGGCTCGCCAAAATATGTAATGCCAAATGCAAATGCAGGGCTTTATTAGCAACTACCAAATACACTAAGGTGCAAAGGACTGCAGTGCAGCTCGCTAATTGGAGTGATTCTCAAATGGGATCAGGGCTATGTGACCAAGTCAAGCAAAATTTTTTAAAAAGTATGATGGGAGATGTCGTATACATAGGATGAGCAAAGTGTAGCTTTTTTTATATGTCAATATTATAAGTATACGATACTTAGTATTTCGCATAATAAGCACACATAGTTGTAATCTGAAAATGTTCCTCTTTAAAAAATAAGGCCCCCTTACACTAAAGCGCCAGGCCTCTCCACAGGCTAGGGCTACCTCCATAAACCCCCCTTGGGGTTTGATCTTGTGGGTTTAATTTTAGGGGTGACATCGTATCTCAAATAAGTTTCGCCATTTGAGCTACCATTTATGTGCCTGCCATACAAGACAGAAAAAGAATACCCACCTGCCGATCGGCTTTCCACATGTTACTGATGTCTAATCCTTGGAGAATATACCGCATCACCATCCTAAAGTCCTCTGTTGTCCCAACTTCTAACATCTCGGTAAACAAGGCTCCCAAATGAGGTTCAATATCCTGAATTACCTCAACCGGAACTGCAGGATCTACGTGGGGGAGAAAAAAACCAAAACTGCTAAGATATGATAGAAGAGGGGCAGGTGAAATATACTAGAATAACCACATGATGAATGGGGCCCCGGCCCTTAAAGTCATAATCTGAGAGGCATGGAAATACTTGTGGAGCAAGCCAAGAAAGCGGGGCACATGCCACAGAGCAACAGTGCTCTCTTGCACACAGCTGACCTGTGCAGAGTACACACACAGCACAGGGAAGGGGAAAGTCTGAGGGACTGATGACAATGGTCAGCAGTGCTGAAAGCTGGACTCTGGGGCGCAGGTGATTGCCACTTTCTCTATACTTTTTTCTACTTTCCTTGTACAGGCATACCTTGGAGACAGGACAGGTTGGGATCCACACCACCGCAATGAAGCAAGTGTTGCAATAAAATGAATCAAATGAATTTTGGGGTTACCCAGAGCAGATAAAAGTTAATGTTTAAACTATACTGTATTATTGAGTGCACAACAGCATTACATCCAAAAAACAATGGCACGTAACCTTAATTTAAACATACTTTCTCGCTAAAAAATGCTAACCACCATCTAGCTTTCTGTGAATCTTAATCATTGATCACAGATCACATAACAAATGTAATAATGAAAATGTTTGAGATATCGCAAGATTTACCAAAATGTGACAGAGACACAAAGTAAGCAAATGCTGCTTGAAAAATAGTGCCAACACATCTACTGGAGCAAGGTTGCCCCAAGCCTTCAAACTGTAAAAAACAGAGTATCTGTGAAGCTCAATAAAGAAAAGCACAATAAAATGAGGTATGCCCATTTTCTTTTGTAAAATCAGTAGGGACACAGGCATGGCGTGGTACACTGAGAGAGATGGGAATGTTGAAGACCTTAAAAGAGCTCCAAACTCCCAGGGCCTATCTGCCGCAGTTATCCAGGTGTTTCCCACTTGATGTGGGAAAGCCTTCTAATGGCCCCGGGGTTTCATATTAGAGCCCAAAGTCAGGGCATATAAGGCCCTTTATTGTCTGATGCCAGCCTACCTTCCCAGCCACATTTCAGCCCACGCGGTTCCACATTGCCAGAATACCTTCCCACGTCCCAGTCTTTGCTCACTACCTAAGCATTGGGGGTGGAGGGGGCAACAGGCTTTGAGAGATAAAGACCTCAGCCCGAAAGTGTCCTACAAGCTGTAAGATCCTGGACTCATGAGCTCTCTGAGAGTCCACCCCCTCATTAGTAAAATAAGAGCGCTAACTCCCGTGGCTGGCAAATAAAAGAAGGAGCACTGCAGAGTGTCTGCCGCATGGAAGGCTCAACGTTAGCACTCCCCTAGTTAGCCTCTGCCAACTACTGCTCTACCTACACACACTCTCAACCCACAGTTCCCTAGTTCTGGTGCACTTACCAGCACTTCACTGTTCTGCAATTTGTGTGATTTGTGTGAATGTCTGTTTACTTGATTAGATAGGTCAAAATCAACATTGCATTCATCTCCAGAGTAAGATGTGGTTCCACACATATGTAAACGTTTGTAAAAGTAATCATTTTTTTGTGATTGAATTGAGGTAGTCTATTCTAGTGTCAGAAAGCATTCCTCACAAATGCTCACTTTTATGAGCTGCAACCTACCTGAAACACCCCGGAGGACACAGAGGGCCACACCACTCTGATTATTCATAGCCACCTTAACTCTCTCCACTCAAAGCTTTGGGCCCTCCTCAGTAGGCATTTCTTCCAGACCTGGCACTCCGGTCTCTTTTCTAGACAAAGTCTAGCAGCTCAAAGGTATGAGGCCTGGACCCAACAGAAACACCTGAGCCCATGGTCTGAGGGGCAGCAGGGCAGGTGGCCTCAGCTCCCTGACTGCACAACTGCGGCTCTGTACCTGGGGCCAGAGGCACCCCAAGTCCACAGACACACAGTTAGGACCTAGAGGCCACCACAAGCCAAGGGGACTGGGGGGAAAAAGAAAGACTCAGTATCCTGTTTAACAAAAGGGAAGAGAGATCAGAGTTTCAGACCACCAGCTGCCATTTCTTAGATCACTCATTTAAGTACACTGTACTGATGTTAATAAAAGACCAAGTTCTAGCCTCCACTAAGGTGAACACCATTCCCTAAAAGAGTCACTGACAGAATAAGATAGAACATGTGACACCAAAGCCTTTTCAGTCAATCCACAATCAAGGCAGGGATAGAAAGGCTACTGAAGGGAGACAACAGTGGTGTTATTCTAGCCTCAACACTTCAGTTCTGGCGCTGGCCCGGGCAGCCTGGGCAGCCGGGCAGCTTTGCTTCCTACAAGGCCCTATTTTACACTCTTGTATCTGAGCACGCCTGCAGCCCCATCTGCGGCTCCCTCTCGCCTGTCACAGCTTCTCCACTGAGAAACAAAAGTCGGCATCGTTCTGAGAGCTAGGGACTCCCCAGCCTCGTCTCTAAGGACAGTCCTAACTAACCCCAACCTTTCAGGAACAACCAAAACAAAAAGAAAACAAACCTAAACCAACTTGAAACAGGGCTATCTTGAAACAGAATCAAATCTGGCCCGCTGGCCATTGAGCTAGGGGACAGTAGATATTGAAAGCTTCTGCACAAAGACATGGACTAGGTTTGCAGTCCTGATTGGCTGGCCCAGAAGGATGACATCAGACTAAAAGACCAAGATGACAGCTAAGCTTCTGCCCTATTTGCACCCACAGCCCGATGACGGCCAGGAACCACATTGAGACCTAGGAGTGGGAGTCTGGACCTCAAGGAATTTTATGACATTCCCTACAAATTAAGTCAGTTGCATTTTTTAAGTTGGCAAGTTTTAGATCTTTCTTAAGTCACTGAAGATGGCACTGAAGATCAGATACAAAAAAGCCTACTAAGAAGGATGAAATTATATTATGTTGACAATCCAGAGCCAGAACAGATAAAGGCTAAAAAAGATAAAAGTAATAGATTTCAAAACTATAACCTAGAACAATCTCCAAAATAAATGAAAAACTAAAGTGCCAAACAATATACCTAGAAGGTTACTATTTGTGTACAAAGCAGAACTGTGAGGGTCACTGCTTCTCTCTGCAGAGAATGCAGATACTAGAAATGAGTTTCTGGGAGCAGACGGGGGTGGGGGGTTTCTCCTGGCTCACAGGCCTGTACGTTCTGAAATGAACACCTGATCCAAAAGGGTGTGGGGGACAGGGGGCACTCACCTTGCCGGTGGCTTAATAGCTTTTACCAAAAGCTCTACAGCATAGAATTAGCCCAAGAGAAAATATCTTACCTGTAAGAACTTTTCTCACAGAATGAAACATGGAGGTAAAAACAGAATCCTTCTTGGGATGTAGTTCTGGCGCCCAAAAGAACAGAGTTAAAAACCGCACGGCCGCCTGGAAACACTGACTGTCTCCTGCAAGAGCCGGCAACTCTGACAGTAGTTGAGAGTAAACACTCTGGTAGAAGGCAGTATGGGAGAGTGGCATCTTGTCTGTCATTCGGGAAATCTCTGTCCTGTGCCTGGAGTGCTGGCCCACATCCGCCTCCAAGAGCGTGCTGACTGACGCGATGAAGACGGAGGGAAGGCGCGGGCCCTGGGCCCCCTGGGCCCAGCAGAGCTGCAGCACGGCTCCTGTGTGGAGAATGGCCTTCTGCAGAAGCTCAGACAGTGATTCCGGGGCCTCATGTTGCTGCTTCCGCTCTCTGACAAAAGGCCCCAGGACTTGGCACAACTTGGTTAAAGACACCAGAAGGAGCTGCTGGCCCCGAGGATTCTGATTTTCCACCTGTTTGCCTGCAGTTGCTTCTGTGTACAGTTTGTGGAGGAATCCAATGATTTTCCTGAAATTGAGCACCAAGCTGAGCTTCATCTGGATAAGCATCTGCATTAGCTGTTCTAAGAATGCTCCTATCACTTGGAGGAATTCCAACCAAGAGGGGTCATCCGTATTAACAGAAAATCTACTACTGGCTTTGAACAGCGAGGTCAATATGATCTCAAAAATATCACTAACATACATAATCTTGAGCACTGAGCGAGCACTTTTCCCTCTCTGCAGGTAACCAAGAAGCCGGTAGCAAGTCATCAAAAACTTGAGGGTCAGTGAGGAGGAGCAAGAGCTCCCCAGCTTGGTGATGGCCATGGACAATAATAGAAGAAAGTAATGCACATGATAGGGAGTCAAGAGGCTGTCCAGTTGCAGAGTAGAAATAACTTCCAAAAGTCCCAGAATGGTCTCTAATTGTTCTCCCTCCAGCTGAATGGGGAAGTCACTCTTGACCAAGGACAGTAAGTTTTGGGCAATTTCTCCTTTTGGTTCTACACCTTCGGGTCCAACTTTTGCAAATCTGTTTTCCCAAAAAGCCACCACCATGTGGTCCTTTTCAAAAAGCCAGGGCAGTTGTTGATTGAGAAGACTCAGGTCACTCTGGGTCCCAGAACACAGGATGCTAGTACATCCTTCAGTTAGGCACATTAAGAAAGCAGAATGAAGGGACTGCATTTCTGGAAAGAGAGGGCTATGAAGAATAGCACTGGATATTTTTTCAAGTGTGATGCTTGGCTCTTCATCTGCTGAGCCTTCCTGGGCTTTGCTCACTGGTAAAGTTCTTAGCAGCACACTGGCCAGGGATCTCACATCATCTGGACAAAGATAGGATATCAAAATTGTGAGATTTGACACAATCAAGTGCCAGTGAGCTACAGGGTATGTGAGTGCACTCACTGTTCCAACCTGGCCATCCCAGGAAGCTGTTGTCCCTCGATTCAAGCTTTCTCTGCCAGAACCAAGAATGTAGGCAGCATCACACTTCAAACTGCGGAGGGCTTCTTCAGATTGGAAACTAGTGTGCATTAAAGTCCTTTTCATTTTCTGTAGGTAGAGCTGTTCTAAGCAATACCTGCCAAGAGAGTCAAACTGAGCTGTAAACTTTTCTATCTTCTTCCAATGGCATGTTTCAACACCTGGGAGCAACAAGGGGAAGTTTGAGATCTCTACAGCAACATCGCTAAGAGCCCCAGACACAGAGTGATACTGGCTACAGTTTATACTGAGCATGGCATCAACCTGGGCCCAAGTGTAAGAGAGCAAAAGTGCAGAGTCACTGACCTTCTGTAGCCAGAGCTCAAGCTCTGGGCCCTGGGGGTCCAGGAGAAGGTCCAACAGGGGCCTCACAAGCTCTCGGAGCATCCTCTCCATTGTGCACTGCATCCGTCTGATGACAGGCAGAGGGGTGCTGCTGTCCAGGCTCCTCATATTGAACATGATGCAGTGCAGCAGTGAGCTCAGGGACAGCGACTTCAAGGCCATGTCGGCATCACCCCGCAAATAAGGTAAGACCAAAGACTGGAACTTCTCCAATACAAGGGACCATGTGTCCAAGATCTGACTCGGAGGCAACTCCAAGAGGCACTCACAGAGCACCCTTGAGGGGCCCGAGGTCAGCACAGGCTGCCTCAGCGCCTCAGCAGCTGGACGACAGATCACCCCCAAAATCTCCTCAAACAACCGCGGCACTTGTCGGAGTTTGACATACGTCTGGAAGAGAGTGTGAAGAAGCGCCTCCTGTGCTTTTTTGGTTCGAAAGTCTGTCACTTCTGCATCAATCCAAGCTGAAGCCAGCAGGTCATCTAGGTCTGGCTCCAAAATCAAATGATTCAGAGACATCAAAGCCTTGAGGCAGCGGAACCAGGCCGGCACAGATGCTTGTGAATGGTTTATCAGCAGCTCAGCCAGACGGCGGTAAAAGTGGAACTGAGTCTCTCCATGCCGGATCCTATCAGCAGCAATGTTGTAGATACTGTTGTTGGCCACTGAGCTGAGCAGTTGTTCTACAACCAGGAGCTCTGTGGTCCAATCTGATGTGGTCAGGGCTTTTAGCTGCTCCTCCTGCAGGTGTGAAATCCTCAAGCAGCCAAACAGCCTGGGGAGTACCTGGAAGCAGAGAAGCTCATTCCCCTCCTTGAAGTAAGAATCTAAAAAGAGCTTATAGAGCAAGGCCACTGAGTGCGCTGTAACAGCAGCATGAAGGCACGGATCACAGTAGCCAGAATCTACCAGCCTGGCAATCACAGTGTCCATAGGAGCTAGAAGAGTCTTCATGGCCCCTATCTTCATATCACCTTGCTGCTGGTCCAAGAGCTCCTCTTTGTAGGACGAGAGCAACTCGGGCTGAAAAGTTCCACCTCGAAGCATGGCCTCAATCTGACTCCTTATATCCCGGCTCAGCGCCTGCCGCAGCTGGCCCTGGCCAGCCTGTGTCCATGTGCCCCCTGAGAGAAAGTGCCTCAGGACCAGACAGGGCTGGAGCAAGTGCCCAGTCACCTCCCCAAAGGCACGTCTTGGGTTGACTTGCTGTTGCTGGATCGAGAGGTAGTGGCCAAGCGCCAGGTGAATGACCTCGAATAACTGGGCTACCACGGCTCCTTCTGGCTGCCTGCAGGCCAACCAGCACAGCTGGCTCAGCAACGCCACTATCAGCTCCTGTCTAGCCGTGTAGATGACAGCAAGGGCAGGCGTCGAGAGGATGCCCTGGCAGCAGCTCAGCACAGCACACATACTTCTTTGGGATTCCAAAAGAGAGAATTCAGCTATTCTCTCATTTATGATCTGAGCATTAAGAAAGAAAACTCATTACTGACTCTACATATATACAAGAAAAATACAAGAGAATCAATGAACTCACTCTTTGCCCTTATCTTGATGAGAAAGAAATCCCCAGATTATCACATCTAAACAAACTTGACATTTGCTTAATGCACCGAGAGAAGGCAGAGTACCTGTTTTAAGTCCTTCATACATCCATTTCCTACCAACATGAATTCAGAAAAGGGATCAGTGCCTTTGTAATTCTGCTTTCCCTATTTAAAGAGCTGGGTTTTTATAAAACTGCAAAGATTACTTTTGCTTACATCCTAAACCTGCAATTCAGCTTAGATGCTACAGATGGATGGACGGTAGCCTTGGGCTACGATCCTGTGGTCCAAAATACATTTTTATAGTCAATTACACTGTTTTTCTATTTAAAAAACAAAGCAAAAAGTTCTCTTGAAAGAGGAAAGCAAACGTTGGCAGTTGCTACATATCATACGGCAAACCCAGTCTTCTGCTTCCAAAATTCTGAAATTCAAAAGCAGAAGAAATTATGAGGCACAGGAAGATTCCAAAGTTCACTCATAGGCTAAGTGGCCTGCTCCCCGCCTTACAGTATCTGAGAACCAAATCTGTCCTAAGTGCTGTATTATCAGCAGCCCAATGACACAGGTGTGCGCATCTCCATTCAAGTAACTGCTGGCTCTGGAAAAACTGAAATAAGAATGTCAAATACTTAAAACCCAATGCACTGCTACAGTAACTGTCAATATTTCTGATTATACAGCTCATCTACCAAACTTTTTTCATGTTTGCACCCAATAACAGTTTATTTATAAATCATATGCATAGACTACAGTACTAATATCTCATGTAAATATAAAATGCACATAAAATTAAAATACGACATTTAAAAACACAAGATTTTCTTTCCATACTCCCAAAGGACAAATCAGAATAACCCGCTTTGGTGGCCAGTCTATTACTTTAAAAATTAACATACAATTTAGAACACAATTTTAAGAATCACTAAAGCCTATGAACCATCGTGCAGCTCAACTATTTAATTTTCTTATTATCAGACTTTACTGATTTTCTCTTTCTGCCCACACACTCCTGTGGGTAAGGCAGAATGATGGTTAAGAGCGCAGGCTTTGCAATCAGGCAAATCTACGTTCAAATTCGACCTGTGCCACTGTGACTTTTAACAAGTTACTGAACCTCTCTGTGCCTAGGACACACTAAGTGCTCATCATTAGTGCTTTCTATTGTTATCAACTATTCTCACTATTCTCAAAACACTCAGTTTTGACAATGAAGTTCAAAATTCTAATTTGAGACTTCAAAATTGCTTTGACTCAAAAAACTTTGAGGAAATTCCTATCTAAATTCC
Source organism: Ailuropoda melanoleuca (assembly GCF_002007445.2). Taxonomy (NCBI): domain Eukaryota; kingdom Metazoa; phylum Chordata; class Mammalia; order Carnivora; family Ursidae; genus Ailuropoda; species Ailuropoda melanoleuca. The sequence continues at coordinate 62,418,625 of NC_048223.1, forward strand.
TTTAGGCCAATGGAAAAGTGGGGGAAGGAAGGGTAAGGAGCAAAAATAGTATTATTTGCTGGTGACATTTTCCAATTAAAAGGTAATTAACAACCACTCTATGAAATAGTTCTAAGCTCTCCTTGAACATTAAACAACAGAAAGTGTTTCACGCAGCATAGAGCATACCACATGCATTCAATAAATATCAGTCATCATTATATTTCTAGTATTATTTCCTTCTCTTTCTCTACCTTGACACTTCATGCATCTTCAATAATTAACAGGAAACCAACAGAGATGCATGTCACACATACAGGACAACATAGGAAACAGATACAATTACCTTGACTAGGGAAATCTGAAGGTTAATTGTCTTTCCATTCTTGAGGAGATCCTGCAGTTTTTTGCTGTGTAGAATGTTATCTATATAGATCCAAAGCCTTTCGACAATGTCTTCCTTCAGTTCAAGTTTTTTCTTATAAAACGCAATCAATGACTGTCGTGCCCAATCAAGTAGAACCTGAATTTGGAAGAAATATGCTCCAAAAATAAATGAATTTTTTTACCAAGAAAGAAAGATGCTGGAGGACATTTAAAGAGACATTCCATGAATAACCAAATCCAATTGCCAGGGGGAAAAGCTGTCTTTTAAAACTTACCTTTGGTAATATTACATTATAAACATCTTAGTATCTTAAAATGCTTATTATTAAAAAATCAATAAAAAAAAAGAAAAACTAGTTTTGTCTTCATGTAGGGCCAATAAAAAGTTTCAAATGAAACTCTAACAGTTTTTTCTAACTTTTCTGAAGTTATACTAATTTTCAAAAGTCAGAAGCACAACAATTATTCAGAATGGCCACAAAATGAATCACGCACAAAAGCAAAACGCACAGTCAAAAGGCAGAGCTTGTGCCCTGGCTTCCCAAGTTACCCATAAAACCTCTCGGTCTATTTACTTCCTCAGAAGACAGATACAGTCTTCTGCAAAGTAACGCACAAGTGCTTTATGAAAAGGAGGGTCAGTCATACATAGTTTTTATTAGTGTGACATATTCACTTATTCATGAACACAAAGAAAGCTGTGAGGCCTCAGCTCATGATACCAGAACTGTCAATAACAGTATGAAAGTGTCAGATGCTAAAAGGGAAAAAAGTTCTCAGCAAGAGACTGGATGAGACCTTAAACTGCCACCACCACTTCCCCTTTCATCTCACCCCGGGTAGCACTTGCCAGTTGACTATCAAGCTGCCAAGACGATTCTCAGGTGCAGCCAGGTTTCGAAACCACTGGGTGTAAGAGTGCTCTACATACTGCACCTCATCATTTTAATAGATGTAATCCATCTTTGACACATTTTGCGCGGTCTTCTCTAATACTAGCATACGGTGTGTGTTACTTCAATTTCATGAGCTCAACATCCTGGGGTCTCTAGTGCTTTATAATTTGTCTGTTTGTTTGTTTTTGCCAGATAAGCTTGAAAAATGTTAACAAAGAGAAAAAGCCTTTCTTGGTTCCTAATCTATTTCTAGAATGGCTTACTACAAATACTAAAGTTTCTCTATTTCCCTCCCTATCAACTTACCAAATTCCAAAGATGTTTAACAAAGCACCAACAAGCCGTTGCTTATGGAGTATCACCTTGAATTTATCAACAAATGAAGTTACCCACAGACTCAGACTCTAATTTCTGTAACTTGATTCCCAATTTGATGCATATACTTAATTCAAAATATAAGAGATGTTTCCAAACATAAAAGACATGCTGAGACTTTGTAACAGAAACTCTGTCAATGAAATATTTAACTCATGCATTTTCACTGACATTACTTTTAACCTCCAAACATGTTTCCTTCCCCAACCTTGTCTTTAATCTTTTTAAATTTTAACTAAATGTCAATATACACTTCATATAAGTGACCATTCTTTGCAGTTGTAAAAATGTAAATTTCACATTACACTTACTTGCTCTTTATTTGGAAGAACGCACTGGTGGGAAATCCAAGCAAAATGAGCTAGTTTTAGTTTATCTTCCCAAGAAGTTGTCTTGCTTTTAAGCTTAAAAGAAATGCCAGAGTAAACAGCAGCCATTGCTACACTTTATCTATAATTTAAAATGGAAAACATATATTAAGGTCAAACTCAATAGGCATCAAAAAATGAACATCACATACATTATAGCGTACATAACATATATTCCTTTTAAAAAAAAAAATTTAGTGAATTAAAATACCCCAACAAAAATGGTTGGGTATAAATCTATACACAAAATGCTATAGCCCATGATCACGGAAATACAAATCAAAACCACAATGAGATACCACTTTGCACTGGTCAGAATGGCTAAAATAAACAACTCAGGAAACAACAGATGTTGGTGAGGATGCAGAGGAAGGGGACCCCTCTTACACTGTTGGTGGGAATGCAAACTCTAGAGAAGAGTATGGAGATTCCTCAAACAATTAAAAATAGAGTTATCCTACAGCCCAGCAATTATACTACTAGGTATTTATCCAAAATATACAAACATAGTGATTCAAAGGGGCTCATGCACCCCAATGTTTATAGCAGCAATGTCCCCAACAGCCAAACTATGGAAAGAGCCCAGATGTCCATTGACAAGATGAATGGATAAAGAAGATGTGGTGTGTATATATACAATGGAATATTACACAGCCATCAAAAAGAATGAACTCTTGCCATTTGCAAAGACATGGATGGAACTAGACGGTATTATGATAAGCGAAATAAGTCATTCAACAAAAGACAACTGCCATATGATTTCACTCATGTGTGGAATTTAAGAAATAAAACAGACGAACACAGGGGAAGGGAAAAAAAATAAAATAAGACAAAAACAGAGGGAAGCAAACCATAAAAAACTCTTAACCATAGGAAACAAATGGGGAGTTGCTGGAGGGGAGGAAAATGGGGGGAATGGGGTAACTGGGTGATGGACATGAAGGAGGGCATTTGAAGTAATGAGCACTGGATATTGAATGCAACTGACAAATCATGAAATTCTACCTCTGAAATAAATAATACAGTATATGTTAATTAAATGAAATTTAAATTTTAAAAAATTTTAAATGCTTTAGCCCATGAATTTTCTGGGGGAAATTCAGACAAAAGAAGGCAGAAGGATTACTCAGACATATGTAGGAGTATTCGTGCTGTGAGGTGATTGTGCAGGAATACAACTGGGGAAAAGTACTCAGAGGTCACTGTGAAGGAATACAACTGGGCAAAACCCAAAGCGTTCAAATTATTTGTGAAAGGAGATTCACACATGGTTTTAGACTGAAAGTTTCTGCACAAATCATCTGAAATATACCATGTATTAAGAAAAGCTCCATTAAATAGTTGAGAGAGAGAGGGGCGCCTGGGTGGCTCTGTGGGTTAAGCGGCTGCCTTCGGCTCAGGCCATGAGGGATGGAGCCCGGCGTCCGACTCCCTGCTCCCTGGGCTCCCTGCTCGGTGAGGAGACCACTTCTCCCTCTCCACCCTCACTCCGCTGCTCCTGAGCTCGCTCACTCTCTCTCTCTTTCACACTCATGTGTATGCGCGCTCTCTCTCTCTCAAATAAATAATCTTATAAAAAATTAGTTGAGAGACAGAAATAAGCAGTATTTGGAGACAGTAATATTTCACCAAGTAAAAAAGAAATAAAGTATAAACCCAGTCCCAATAGAAATACTGTTATTTCAGCTGCAACAGTAACTTCCCACTATAACTTTATTCATTTACATATGAGCTTAGGGACATGCACTACTTCCAAAAAGACTCTATAAAATAGTTACACAATTGAAACTGTAAAAATAGAATACAATGATGTCATGAATAAAGGAAAGCAAACACACCAACCAGCTATAACTCTACAAACCTGAAGTAAACATAGCTTTGAGTTTCCTAAAAATCATAATAAAAAGGGGAAACGTATCACATTGTCATTTTCATTAGATAAAAGAAAAGTCAGTTTCTCAAAAGTGAAAATTTTTCAAAATACTGAAATAAAAATATCGTACATAAAAACAAAATAGGACAACATCAAAAATGATAGCAGACCCATAATTCTAATATACTGTGAAACCAAAAGAATTTGCCAAGGGCTGGATCACTTTCATTTCTTCAATCTATGGAGCCTGAAATCCTACAGACCTACCGACCTTCAGAACTTATGCTCAATAGGTAATTACATGAGGAAAGCAAACACCTCATGAAGGACTTTAATCAGTAGGGCATCCTTCACTCTATTACAGAGAACAGTTAACACTCAAGTGCTGTCGGTTTTCCCATTTTGTCAAAACGTCTAAGACGTATCCGTTCAACAACTTCTAAATTCACTGTCGGAAAACCACCGTACCAGCTACAAAGTACTTAAAAAGTGTTTGCAGAATTGGTTACAAAGACGCCCTAGAGACCCTGCCGGGAGGCTACAAACGTTCTGCTCTCGGCGCCCTCCACAGGTCTCTGTGAGGGGACGTAAAAAGTCAAGGGCCCAACGAAAAACCCTGCTAGGGCCAACGCAAAGGGCGCTGAAGCGCGGCTAAACTCGGAATCCCGCGGAGCAGAATGAAACCAAGTAACAAGAATCGAAGACAGCAAAGAGGAGAGACGTGAGAGGCCGCCGAAGGAGCGAGCGAGCCCAGTGGGCTCTCCCCGCGCTTGCTGCCCGCTGGAGGACCCGGGGCTGGACCCGGGGCGGAGGGTCCTCCTCGGTTAAGGAGCTCACCTCGAGGCCAACCCTGAATAGGGACCGCGGGCGGGGGCGTAGCGCCTGCCCCGGGGAGCTGGAGAGTATGCTCACCTCAGGGCCGGCCCCCGGGAAGGGACTCACTTGGAGACCGTCCTCAGGTAAGGAGCTCACCTCAGGCCCCGCCCCGAGTAGGACCGGCGGGCGCGACGGAAGGCAGTCCCCAGGTTAAGGAGCTCACCTAGCAGCCAGTCCCGCGTGGGGACCGCGGTCGGGCGCGGAGGACGGGCTCCCGGGCTGCCCCACCACGTGGGACCGGCCCCCGCACTCCTTCCGCCCGACGCCGGCGGCGGGGCGGGGCGGCGCGCACGCCAGGCATCGCCAGCAGAGCGCCGAGGCGCCTCGCCCATTGGTGGAGACAGTTGCGCGTTGGAGGCCCGAGCGGCCCAGCCCGCGGCCCGCTCCGTGTCAGTCAGTCATGGAGCGGCCGCCCAGAGCTGCCGCCGCGGGGGCGGCAGGGCGCGGCGCCTCCGCCCTCGGCCTCGGAGTCCCAGGCGGCCGCGGGCGGCGTGGCCTGCAGTCGGCAGCTACACCTGGAGGGCTCCGCGTTCCTGCTCGGGGTGGGTCCTGCCGGGGCGGCTGCCGGGCACCCACCGGGAAGGGGTCCTGAGCGCTGGACAGCCGGGCAGAAGGACAGGTCCGAATCTCCTTTTCATTTAAGGAAAAAGGAAACGCCTTTTGGCCGAACTCAAGATTAAACTTCGCACATGGTGATTGCGGGTGGCTGGGTGTGAAATCGACCTCTGCATGTGACAGGGGAGATCTCGAGTTAGACTAGTTGTTGCTAGAGGATACCGACCTGCAAGGTTGCCTTTGGGATTAACTCATGACAGCAAGAGATTTGTGCGCCTAGGCGGTACTCGCGAAGCTCCAGGGCTTTTGAAAATGTATTAGGTAAGGCGTTGGTCCGAAGTCAGTTGATGGTTAGAAATAGTGGTGTCATTTTAGACTTAGCGGAAGTGGAGCACTTAAAAGCTTCATGCGGTTCTCCCATCAGTTGTGAAAGTGGCGTTATTCTGCGGATCTCGCAGCTTGTATGGTTCTGGGATCAGAAGGTAAGTCTGCCAATCCCATGCGGCGTTCGTCTTAAATTACCTAAACTCTGACCTTGCAGATTGAGATCTTGGAATGGTGACTCCCGCGAACAAGCAGTTGGGTGCTGTGTCGGGAGAAACAGGGCGGAGTTTGTCTTCTCTTAGGTGATACAAGTGTGGGACATACCTGAGTTGTGGGGTGGGAGGAGGACAAGGCGGCGGTTCCCCAGCCTTGCTCAAAGCCCTGCTTGAAAGTGAGAGCAGGAAGGGGAGTTTGTGTCAAATCTTTAAACTCTGGGAAACTTAACGTAGTGCATGGGGCTTGATGACTATGTAGAGCTAAGGTTGAAACCATGTAACTATCAGTGTAACTCTCTGTGAGCCTTAGTTTCCTCTTCTGTGAAACAAGGTGATGACTGATAAAAGTGGATCGTTTAAAGAGTATCACAAAAAGGAATAATGAATGTGAAAATGCCTGACATATAGAAAACACTCTAAATATTAGCTGTTGTAATTTCCTTTTTGGGAAAATACCTTTTAGATTCCTTGTAGGCCTAAATATTTTGTGTTAAATGGGAAGCCTATACAAACATTGATTTGCTTTATAAATTATAAATTCTTGCCTTGAAAATCAGTGTTAAACTAGGAAACCAAAGGGTGGGCTTGCCTTGAGTTGTTTGGGGTTTTTTTTCCTTTGTCATCAAACAATAAATCAGGTTATTGTGTCTTGGAATAGTTTTGTTGCTTTTGCCTGTAAATGTGAGGTTTATGTGTGTTTCTGTCACTGTGAAGCTAGGTAAAAGCCTCACTTAACTTCTCAGCAACTAGTTTGGAGGATTTTGTTTTTGCAAACAGATGTCCTTCATAACACCTGTGAAGGACATCATTGGAGAAAGGGACAGGGTTTTGGTTTTGATTGATTTTCGCTGGAAGGGAGCCCTAGGGATCCTCTGTTAAACCAGCATTACTCAGTGGACGGGACTAGAAGTCATTTCCAGCCTCCCTTCATCTTCTCAGGTAATAATTGTTCTACCTGTAATTGTTCTGATCATTGTCTCAACAAGCAACTGGTAAGCCTTCACTATTGTCAAGAAGCCTCTGATTTAATGCGGAACCCTTTGGGCAGTAGGACGTTGTAAAGGGTAAGAGTTCAGACCCTGAAGCCAGATGACCTGACTTTCCATCCTAGCACTGTGGAACCTTGGGACAGTATCTGACTTCTGTGGACATCAGCTTTCCTATCCCAAGAATGTTACCTCGCTTAGAAAGCCAGCTTAGAAAGCTGTTGAGGTGTACAGGAGATAAGCAATATTGCAGCCCTTAAAATAGTGTCTAACCAGTGGCATACACTGAATAAGTATTAGGTAGTAGTAGTGGTAGTGTAGGAAACAAATATTGTGGTAAGCAATGAGACAGAAGTTCCTGGATTCAGTGGTGGAGGAAGCTGAGCTGAGCTGTGAAAAAAAGAGTAGAATTTAACCAGGTTGGAGTGCCAGTGTAGGGGGTGCCTCCAGTTAATGGAGAGGTCTTCACCAAAGCCCCTGAGATGAGAAAGTGGGGTGGTGCCTACCAGTTAAGTTAACAAAGGTGGATCAGAGTAACCTCAAAATGACACAAGGGAGATTGAATTTTGTATCCTCCACACTGGTGGAGGTAGTAGAAAGTTTTTAAGCTGAGCAGATGCCATCAGATTAGTTTTTTGGAAAGATTGTGCCGATTGTGCCTGCGGTAGTGTGGGATTGGATTAAAAGTAAGGAAGGCCCATCCATCCACTTGTCCTGGCAGCTTTGTATCTGCCTGTGACTCGAAAAGGAAAATGACTGCTTAGCAGAGATAGGCATTTCATTCCAAATCTGGAAGCTTAGAGAGCATTTACAGAAGGCATGAAGAAATCCTTAGATCATCCCAGGCAGCCTTCCCTCTTAAAAGCTGACTTCAAGTATATACTGTATATACGTGATTATAAGGCAAAGATCCCCCCAAACATATCCCTCTGTAAAGAGAATGTCACCACGTGTTCAAGTCTCTCCTATTACAGGGAACTCTCAGTCACTCTATTTTTTTTTTAAGATTTTATTTATTTATTTATTTATTTATTTGTCGGGGTGGGGGGGCAGAGGGAGAAGCAGGCTCCCTGCTGAGCAAGGAGCCCAATGCGGGACTTGATCCAACGACCCTGGGGTCATGACCTGAGCCGAAGGGTCTGCTTAATGGACTGAGCCACCCAGGTGTCCCTCGGTCACTCTATTTTGAACAACAGGATGCTATTTGGGAAATATGTATTAGGCTAAAATAACTTCAGCTGATGCTAGTTTAATATAGTTATTCAATCAATCAGTATAGTCAGTGATGACTGAAAAAATGTTCTGCCCTCCTGAATAGGTGTTGATGGCCTTGGTTGGTTAAGATTTCCAATGAGAGCATCATGTATGGATTCAAGAAGTACTCTATCATAGCTGATTTGGTAATCGTGATGGTGATGTGCTCTAGAAAATGGAATTTGATCATTCCGAGTGGCTTAAGTGACCACAGAGACACTGATAAGTGGAAGATGAAAGTAAATAGAGTAAAATTGTTTCATGAAGTAATATATTGCACTGTATAATGTATTTTTGAATATATGTACGTCGGGGCATCTGGGTGGCACAGCGGTTAAGCGTCTGCCTTCGGCTCAGGGCGTGATCCCGGCGTTGTGGGATCAAGTCCCACATCAGGCTCCTCCGCTATAAGCCTGCTTCTTCCTCTCCCACTCCCCCTGCTTGTGTTCCCTCTCTCGCTGGCTGTCTCTATCTCTGTAGAATAAATAAATAAAATCTTTTAAATAAATAAATAAATATATGTAAGTTAATAAAGATTTAAGCAGACGTTTGACTGTTTCCTGTATAGTCCTCAAAGGTTTTTTTTTTTATTTAAATTAACCCCCAAAATTTCTTCTTAATTTTCTCATTGCAAGGGTATCATTGTCTTAGGTTTGAACTTAACCTTTTATTTGGATATTTCACAGAAATTGACTGCTGATCTTTTTCTCTACGGAAACAAATTCCCTTTTCTCATTTTTTAATTTTTAGAAGGTTTAAAGAACATTGTGTACTGGCAAGGTTTAGAAAACATTGTGGAGAACTTCCATTCATAATTCTTTATTCTGCAGTCAAATAAGATACTCTTCTGATAAAATGTATTGAAATGTATCTTAGTCTCCTTACAGTGATGGGCTGTCATAAAGGGTAGTTCTGTTTTACTAGCAAAATACAGCTGACCCTTGAAGAACACAGGTAATTAACTGTGTGGATCCACTTAGACACAGATTTTTTTTTCCATAAAGACAGAACAGTACTGTAAATATTTTCCTTATATTTTCTTAACATTTTTTTCTCTAGCTTTATTGTAAGAATATAGTATATAACTCTTAAATGAAATGTGTTAATCCACTGTTTATGTTATCAGTAAGGCTTTCACTGAACAGTAGGCTATTAGTAATGAAGTTTTTGGAGAGTCAGAAGTTAAATGCAAATTTTTGATGGGGGCAGGGGCAGGTTTGATGTTGTTCAGGGGTCAATGGTACTCACTTTCGGATATTTGGTAATTTAGTAATGAGACTTGTTATGCAAAACTTTGTCAATCAACATCTTTAGGCTAAGATGCTAGTACATTAGTTTCACAAAGTAATACCATGCTCTAGAACTGTGTTGTCCGGTGCAGTAACTGTTGGCACATGTGTTTAAATTAAAATAAAAATTCAGCACTAGCCACAGTTTAATTGCTCAATAGCTCTGTGTGGCTGGTGGCTACCATACTGAACAGTGCAGACTTAGAACATTTTTATTATTGAGGAAAGTCTTATAGGATGGTACTGTTCTAAAGCGAAAAATTAATATTCTACTTTGAGACATATACATAAATGTTTTAATGTCTTTAAACTGTTTACGAAACCTGGCTGCATTTGATTCAGTTTCATGGAGAAAGATTAACATAGGAAAACATATTTCTCCTAATTCTCTAAGAACAAAACCTCTGTTTTTTCCATCTACCACAGTGTTTGCAAATAAAGCATGTATGAAAGTTTTCTTTCTGAAGTCATAGTAAATAACGTATATATCCATCTTTGTGCCGTACTCTTCTGTGTTAATGAGGTTTTGTGTAGGAATATTTTTTTTCTCTGCTGTAAAACAATATTAAAGCAGGAATCAAATATTTGTGGCTCATAAAAATTCAGAAACATCATGAACCTAGAGTAAACTGTCAAGAATTCCAAACAGAGGGGCGCCTGGGTGGCACAGTGGTTAAGCATCTGCCTTTGGCTCAGGGCGTGATCCCGGCGTTGTGGGATCAAGTCCCACATCAGGCTCCTCCGCTATGAGCCTGCTTCTTCCTCTCCCACTCCCCCTGCTTGTGTTCCCTCTCTCTCGCTGGCTGTCTCTATCTCTGTCGAATAAATTAATAAAATCTTTTAAAAAAAAAAAAAAAAGAATTCCAAACAGAAGCTAGGCAACCCTCACTATATTTTTTTAGGATTTTATTTATTTATTATTTATTTAATTATTTTATTTATTTATCTTTATTATTTATTTTATTTAATTAACTTATTTACCTATTATTTATTTTATTTTATTTATCTATTTATTATTTATTTACTTCATTTATTTATTTATCTATCTATTTATTTATTTATTTGACAGAGCGGACAGGCAGGGGTAGTGGGAGAGGGAGAAGCAGGCTTCCTGCTAAGGAGGGAGCCTGATGCCGGACTTGGGACTCGATCCCAGGACCCTGGGATCACGACCTGAGCCGAAGGCAGATGCTTAACTGACTGATCCACCCAGGCACCCCAACCTTCACTTTATTTTTAATGTGAGTTTCAAAGATAAGAAAAAAAATGTTCTCCAGGAATTCTGCATCTGTCTGGGCAGCTGAGGAGCAGTGATGGCCGGATTGGACAGCCTGCATTGGGGCAGGCTTGGGAAGCAATTTTAAGCTTGGGAGTAGCATAATCAGATTTGTCTTCTACGCTGGCTGCATTCTAGAGGATGGCTTGACATAGGGCTAGAGGTGGGAGGATATTAGAATATTCCAGTTGAGAAGTGATTTATGCTGTCACATAGGAGCAGTGAAGATGGGGTAGCAGCAATGGCTGCAAGAAAGAATTCTACGTGGAATAGAAGTAGTTGGAGGCCTCTTAGAAATGAGAGGGAGAGAAGAAAAAGTTTAAGATGATGACTGGGCCTTTTGTCTTAGTGGTAGATCATAGCACCATGAAGCTGGCTACGAATAGTAGGAGAAGGAGGAGGTTTTAAAGGAAGATAATAAATTTGAGCATGTTGAATTTCAGATCTAGGTAGACATGTCCCTCAGACTTGAGCTCAGGAAGGTGGTCTGACTAGAGACAATGTAAGTCTTGTCTAAGTAGTGTGATGATACAGGGAATGTGAAGAATGAGAAGCAGACCAAGAATGGGAGAGGGGAAGCAACCAAAGGAGAGGGAGTTTCAAGGGAGGAGGCATGTTCAGCAGCCAAGAGACCTTGTGGGATAGTGTGGAAAAGTGACTGGTTTGGCAAGAGTTGAGGAATCTCAGGTTTTAGTAAATAGCCCCCTGAGGTAGGGAGCAGGGTCAGCTGGCTGGATAAGGAGACTGGTGTGGCTTTGGAATAGCTGGGTGGGAAACTATCAGGAAAGAAATGAATTAGTGAGAAAAGACTTCTGGAACATCACAGAGGTCCCAGGTGATGTTAGAGAAAATCGGTTTTAGTGGCATCTGTCTGCCTAGTTGTGTGAGTTCTGCCTGCACCCGCCCCCGCCAAAAAACCGAACCAAAACAACAACAACAACAAAAACCTCCAGGTGCTAGGTTGCATCCTGAGCTCCTACTTCTGAGCATTATTCTCCTGCCATTTATTTCTTGGGACCCCATAAGAAAGAACACAGCTTCTAGTTCAGGTATATTCATGTCAGTCTGTGAGCAGAAATCAAATATGAAAGGCCATCATAGTGTTAAAATTATATGACATTACTAGAACATCACTAGAAATGACTATGGCTCATTTGTCACCTGTGATTTATATTTTCACAAAGATAATTGAATACACTTTACCGTGATGATTAATGCAAAAGTTAGCTTTTTAGGTCCTCCTTCGAATGACCTTTTAATAGCTATTACATTTAGACTTCTGCAAGTAAAGAGAAGAGAACTAATGTATTAGAGCACCTAGTATGCACTTTATATAGCATCTTATTTAACAGAAAAATACACAAGCATTTTTATTTGTTTCTAAGCATAAATTTGTTATTGGAATACATTTGCTTCAAAGTACACACACCCCTAGCCACCTGTCAGTGGACTCATTTGGGGAGCTGATTTGAGAATGGTGGTGGTGAATTTGCTTGGATTTGTTCTGAATTTACCCGGATTTGTTCTGAATTTACCCATGCTCAAAGCTGCCACCTTACCCAGGGGGGTATTGTCTATACAGTATTATATTAGCATTTAATGGAATTGTGTAGTATCTTGCCTGCTTAGCCCTTCACGTGGTGGCCCAGGGATATCTCTCCCAGCACCCTCCACCAACACACACACACATTTGAACATAAGTGGGCGGGGTTAGGATGCAGTCTGTAACCAGTAAGAAATTCACTTGGTGGCAGTCCCATATTATCATCATCATCTTAGGAGTGTGCCTGGGTTCTATGTGTCTTTGCCTCCCCATATTTCTGTAATTAAATATCAAGAGTGTGGCTGTGGTTTTTCCTGCACAGTTGTTACTTTGAGACAGGAAGATGATCATGTCTTGACTTTATATAGCAACTTTGTTAAAGTATTAGTTAAACAGTAGGCAGCTATTGATATATGAGAAATAGATACATATTGTGTCAGAATCCTCTTTTTAATTTCCAGAAATACTACTAATATGACACGAAGAGAAAGATATGTGATTATCTATTTTTACTTCAAAGTTAAGATATTATGTAAATTGAAAACCATGGGAAATCCTGAAATTTTAACAAGGATATAATTATATCCAAACTTAATTTAAATTTAAAAGATTTTATAATTATGGGAAAAGCTAAGCAAGTAACTTGAAATTGCAGTGTTAGTGTCATGTCTGAGTCTCTCGAAAGGTCTATTTTAAGGAGGTTTTTTTTCTCTCTCATGCGTCCATTTATGGATATTAGTATTACAGAAATCAGTAGGGGGAGAGGAACTGGTTTCTCCACAGAACTATTCATTATTTATTTCATTTGAAATATGTGTGCGTTGGAATCAAATCCACTTAAGTCTATTGGATCATGTCTCTGGTATTTCAGTTGAGTGTGGTTGAAAAAGAGTTAGTTAATGCCAGCATTCCTGCTCTTAAGGTCCTTGGCCCTACATGGCTCACCACCCACCCTCAGGGAAGGTCCCTTGTCATAAATAGTGGTTTGAGTTCTGAGAAACTGCCATTTGGGGCAGCTAATTTGGACAAATTCATCAGAATCAGTATTTACAAACTAATTTCTAGCAATCCCAAATATGGCCAGTTTTTGCTGCTGTTCATTCTCACTCCTGTTTACTCTTCCATACCTTTCATATCTTTTCTCCTCTTCCTCTGATGTGCATAAACTTTGCCCTACTGTGAGGGCAGTGTGTCATTGCAGGGTCTGTTCTGTCAGTTGTTCTGTGTCTTTCACATGCATGGTTTCTTCCTGTTAGAGAGGTGGTCTCTTATTCCCATCTTATTTGGAGCACTGAGGGACACACATTGATACAAGCATGTATTCCCATAGCAACAAGAGATTGGCAGGAGGAAATCTGAAAAAGTGTTAGTCTCAGCTAAAAGACGAGGAACCAGGCTGCTTTGGAAGAGTTCAGAGACTGGGTGCTCTTGAAATTAGATTAAAAGCAGCTTTAGCAAGCATTGTGTGGGGAAGGCGGGGAGGCACAGGATGGGGCAGTGGGAACGGTTGGATTTGACTAGTCCTGACTTGGGGTGACACTGGCAAAGGGCAATATTGTCACAGTCTCTGTGTGCATTTCATTGTTTTTCTCTGCATATAACATTGAATCAGAATCTCCAGGGCTGAAATAATTTATAGACACAGTTACAGGAGGTTCTTAGGTGTGGCCAGGTTAGAGAACCATAGAGAATCACTGATACAGTCAAAATGATAAAGTAATGCTTATTAGTAGCCACCAAAAAACAATTATCTGCTTTCATTGATGGACAGATGAATGCTTGGAGCAGGGATTCCCACTCTCAATGTATCAAAATCCTTGTGTTGGCAATAAAAAAAAAAACTTAATTAAAAAAATAAGTTAACAATATAGTGAAAGACTAATATACCAAAACTGAGTGAGGCAAATTCCCCAGTAAAAAGGTGGTTCAGTTTTGGGAAATTTATTAGTAATTTTCATTGTATCACAGTCAACCATATCACACCCAGTGCCCCTCCTTTTTAGCAAATGATTTTGTACTTTCTTTCTTAATCCAAAACTGAAATACATAGAGAATACAATTTTTCTAAATACATGATTTAAAGTAACATGATATCCTAACATTTATATTTTTATATAGATATATATGTTTTAGTGTGTATGTCTCCAGCCTTCACTGTTTGCTCTGTTGTAGGACTTTTAGGGAATTGAAAAGTAGATATTCAGAGTATATTTTAAAAGGGCTACCACAGATCAGTTTGGAAAGAAAGGATTATTTGCAGATAATTGTAGAATAATTTGTTGCTTCAGTATCTGTATAAAACATTTGGCTATTTGCCACACTTATGTCCTAAAAGAAATGGCAGGTGGATAAAAATCAGATACAATAAAATGTTTTGAAACGTTTAAAGAGGAAAAAGGCAGATTTCTGGAATGGGGGAATTTCAAATCTTAAAAGGGAATAGAGGGAAATCACAAAGGAGAAGGCGTGTGCATGTCGTTGAAACAGAAAACTCAGACACACCAAATAAATTACCAAAAGCAGATCTCCCACACACAAAACAGTGGGAGCCATTGATTTAGGGAAGGTTACTTTGATGGGGACAATAGCATGTGTATGGATAATGTTGCAAGCATGCCATTTTTACAGGACAGAAGTGAACGTAGAAAACTCATCCAGCCGTCATGGGTCACCCAGACTGCAGTATCCTTTACTTCTGGGAAAGCAGTGTTTGAGACCTGTGGCGCCTTCAGGAGTTCCTGTTATTCTTGATAATTAATTTAGCCGTCAAGGAAAATAGTCCTTTTTGAGGGAAACCCTCAAATTAGCTTGAATTATCAAAAGCAATTTAGCCCTATTTGGTGCACTTCCTACCATTTTCTTTTTCTTTCTTGTAAGAATTTGTGAGACGTATTCTAATGCGTATTCTAATGCGTATACATGCTCTCTGACCATTTTGATGCTTTCCTGTGCCTGAGGTTACAAATAAAGACTGAAAGAGGTAAATAATGGGATTACAATGGAAACACATTGCTCAAATCTTTGACGTAGTGCTGCCTGCCTTTTCCTGACTGTTAGGAAAAACAGAGCATTCCTTTCCTCATTATTAACTGCTCACTTTCTCAACATCCATTTATCCAGTTTCTGAGTTTCTTAGATCTTTGATTTTTGTATTGCCTCCTGCCTGCTTTATTTGGCCGGTTCACTGCCAATTAACACCTCTCTCCCAGAGGAGGCCAGAGAAATCAAAGGCTCTGGAATTGACCTGGTCCTGTTTGCTCGGTGTTAGCAGCTCTAATGAAAAGTTCCACCAGAAAGATTGAAATCATGGTATTAACTGAAGTTTGGGGGTGGTCTGTGGGGTTTTATTCTCCACAGTAGTCCTGTTTTCCACAATTGAAATTGACTGTATCGCTCTTGAGAAAATAGACACGTGGGAGAGTGCTCCAGGTTAGTCACTAAGGCACTTTGCTTTGTGGCTTAAGTAGGTCACTTAACTAGCCACAGGGCCAGTCCTTGTCCGCTCCTTATTTTACCCCTGCCATGCCCTTGCTGGGGCGGGTGGTCGCCCACATGGCTTGGTGTTCTATGGTCCCGCCCGCAGGTCATGAAACGAGTGCGCACCGAGCAGATTCAGATGGCAGTGTCCTGCTACCTCAAACGCCGGCAGTACGTGGACTCCGACGGTCCCCTGAAGCAAGGACTGCGGCTGTCACAGACTCCTGAGGAGATGGCGGCCAACCTCACAGGTAACCCCGGGGGCCGCTCAAGGGGCAGGTTGGAACAGAACTGGTGCAGAGGTCCGTGAGAAGTTCCTTCCCTCCTCTTCTGGAGAGACTGCGGCAGCCTCCGCGGGCAGGCCACATGATGATGCCGGCCTTCAGAGATGCTATCTGTCCTTCAGAGCCACTTCTAGAAGCCTCCTGCAGTAACCCATCCTGCCTCAGGATTCTCTGCTTTTCTCTCTATCTGATGTTACGTGCAACTTTTTCCCTCTGTGAACTATAATGCTACAAGAGCCGGAGGGCCAGGGTTTCTGTCCCCCTCTTGCACATGTCCCTCCCTGTAGCCTGGAGCCTTGCCCATGGAAGTCAGATTCGCTGGGTGAACGAGTACTTTGGGATCAGTGGTGGGAAAGATTGGCATCCTAGATATGTTCCTGAGGGTTTTAAGATTTGTTTTTGGTTTCTGTTTTGAAATCAGATTCTTTTTTAGAAAAAAAATGTGTCTTAAATCTATTTAGAACAGCAAATAATGATTACTTAGCTATGTTATGAGTTCCGTTTTTATGTGATATAATTTTTTCTATTGGATCTGGGTACTGAAGACTTTGCCAAAAAACAGATGGCCACAGTGCTTTTCGGGTGACTGTGTGCTGCTTTAATGGCTGTATGTGGAGTTCAACATTGCAGTGCTTTCTTCTACTCAGCCCTGGTTCCTTTTACCTGCTCCGACTGGACTCCTCTGTCTTTTTTATCCTTGTACTTCCTTCTGCTCTTTTCAGTACCTGTCACCACCTACTTCATCCCTTAGTGGTTTCAACCCCCACACTGCTAACAGCAGCTCCCTCTGCTCCCTCTTATTATCTTCAGAGTCATGAACCCAGACCCTTCACACTCTAAGGCTGTATTGCCATTGCCATAGGCAAGAATGATGGGACCCGAGGATGTCCTCAAAGAGGTGCCTCGTGACTCCCCCTGAGACAGTAGAAGTAGCCCAGTCAGGCATCTGCCTTTTTATTCTTTAACATCAGATCCACCCCTATTGTTCCTTTCTTTCAGACTGGGTTACCCCTGACAGGAACAGAGCCAGATGAGGGACTTGGAATAGATTACTAAATGCCTTATTGTTTCGAGTAGGATGGCCAATTTATAGAGCCAGAGTAGTTCCTTCTCAGATTGCCAGCACAGCCTTTAATGTCCATGAATAATCTGCTGCCCCATGTTCATTAGAACCTGGGAGCAGTAATTCTACGCAGTTGTTGATAGGAAATAGAAGCAAACCCTGTTACACAGAACATGACTCTTCTGGTCATCTTCAGTCAGATATAATGGCTTGTTAGGAAGGTCACTGTTGTTCCTGGAAAACCACCAGAAAATGTGAGTATTATAAAATTTTGTCCTAGGTCTTTCTGTCAGTTGAGTAATCTGAATGATTTTGTCCTCATTCAGCAGACCACCTATTGAACATCTGCTATAGGTCAGGTGCTGAAAAGCCCTAGAGATGGCTACGGTTTGATCCTAGCTCCTGAAGAGCTTAACATTATAGCCAGGAAATGAGGCGGATAAATCAGTGATGACAGGAGGGCATGATGTAGTAATTTCTATGAAGGAAGAATGTTTCAGGTTCTGTAGGAACAAAGAAGATGGTCATCTAAATTAGCTTGGCAGGTCAAGGATTGCTTCCCCAAAGGTTTCGTGGTTCCCAGCATACAGTCAGGGGTTAGTAAACAGAAGGAGTGAGCTGAGTCTCAAAAGAACCATTAGGAGCTTACCAGGGGACAAGTTGGAGAAGGGTATCCAGGTTCTCAAGTGTGAATTATGGAAAGATCACTCTGTGGCAGCATTGATTGGGGAAGGCTCAGAATAGAACCAGGGAAGCTAGTTAGAAGGCCAGAGAATGATCCAATGAGAAGGTTAGTCACTAGCAGCCAGTCACACATCCCTCAGGAAGGTGATTACAGATTCTTCCCTGGTGAATCTGACCTGCCCAAGAGAGGAGACCTATAAAAACATTGACATTGGGATATCTCCCACCCAGCTCATGCCGGGTGATAAACACATGGAGTTTCCATCACCTCTGTTGTACCTCACCTTCAGCCATGAAAGAACGTAACATACTCACTGTGAAGAGGAGAGGTGGAAAGAATCAGTGAGAAGCAACTTGAGTGAAGCAAACAGCTGAGAGAAGAAAACTTCAAAAATACCGTCACTGATATCCTTGAGACAAGAAGAAAATGCTATTTTTAAAAAACAACATTGGGAGAACAGCAAGAAATGTGGTAAATTTAAGTAAATGGTAGTGAAGAGAAATCAGTAGAAAGGTTGAAAGTTGAGGAAGCAGATCAGTTCAGGGGAATCTAACCTTGAAATAGTAGGAGTCCCAGGGGACACATTGCTGGTTCAGTGGGTAGAGCATGTGACTCTTGATCTCAGGGTTGTGAGTTTGAGCCCCACATTGGGCTTAGAGCTTTCTTTAACAAACGAAGAAGAAAGAGAAATAGTAGGGTCCCTGAAGAAGAAAACAGAATCAGCACATTTCTCAGAACCAAGGGGCATGATTTTTTACTGAAAGGGCCCGCTAAGTGTCCATCATGATGGTTGAAAATAGACCCACACCGAGGCCCATTATTGTAGGATGTCAGAACATGGGGTCAAATGCTTTCAGATATGTCCCCCATGAACTTATGTACCTGTCCTCTCTCATTCAACTTAATCCTGTGCTTTATACCTTTTCATTCCTCCACTGTCATTTTATTTCGGATATCAGGAAGGAGAGGAGATGAGTGTCATCGCTCAGCCATATTTAACCAGACACCTGACCATACATTGAAAATCTACTGAAATATCCATTGCTACTGGTGCATATACTTAATACCCTCTTGCATCCATCCTCCCACATACTGGATTAATAATTGTGTTTCCCATCCCCACCTTATGTATCTTTTCCTCCTTAGTCCAATCAGAATCCGGTTGTGCCAACATAGTGTCTGCAGCCCCTTGCCAGGCAGAGCCCCAGCAATATGAAGTACAGTTCGGACGACTACGGAATTTTCTCACTGGTAAGTGCTTGGTACTAAGAACTTCCTCTTATTAAGAAAGAATCATGCAAGTTTCCCTCAGAACCTACTATATTCCAGGGATGGTGTACTTGGTACAGATTCAAAGGTAGTTAGCACAGTCCTTGCATTCAATCTTAACGATCTATTGGAACTCCTAGGAGTGTTAAATCACAAGTTAAAGTTTGCAAGGGCTAGGGCTCCCAGTGTTTTGGTCACTGTTTTGTCCTTGGCTGTAAGCAGAGTGACTAGAACTTGGGTTGAAACAGTGCAAGTTAAATCAGCTGTGTAGAGAAGCATCCTTAAATGCAGAGAATTTGAAGTGTGCATTGAAATCACTATTAAGAATATAGTACATCTCAAAATGACCTTTTCCCCTTATTTCCCAAAGCGCAAGACACTAGTCCTCATGAATCAGCAAGACAAAAAAAATTAGAGGTAGTTTAGTCCAGTTTGTGGGTGGTGTAATGACCCCTAAAACACAAAATCAGTAGATACGAGTTCCAATCAGTTCTTTTAACTCACGGTATGACTTTTTAAATGAATCACTTAAAAAAAAATGGAGTTGTTCAGCATCTCTAGTGCCCTAGTTTTTTCATCTGTGAAATAAGGCGATTCAAATGTATAACCAAGTGATTTGATCCCGTCCTAAGATAACTGATTATGATTTTAATGTTGGAAAGATTATTGCAGTGAGGGAGACCATGTTGATTCAGGTTATTAATCAAAGTCTTTTGTTGAGTACTTTCTTTATACAAAACACCTTGAGGTGTAAGAAATAAAAAACTTTGCCCTCAAAGGGTTGAGAGTAATTAGCAGGTATTGGTAAGTGTAAATTGTAGTTAAAACACTTTAAGGTTATTTCATTTTTCTTTACTTATTTGAAAAAATTCTCAGGATAATAAGTTTTAATGGTAAAGATGTATATATGGTAAAGATGTATATAAGGTGCGCGCACACACACACACACACACACACGAGATGCATGTGAGGTGATCAGTGTACAAACCACAATAACATACGTAGTTTTACATCGCTTATGGTCATCCTGATTTTACTTGACCCTCACGATGATCTGTATTTTTTAAAGGAAAGAGTCCACATTTTCTGTATTCTAGGGAAAATGGCCAAAATGTTATAAGAAATAAAGGTTACAAAATAAAACCTTAGGGTTATCTTATCAGCCTCAGAGTTACTGGAGTGATGGAATTCATTCATAAGTATCATCTGTTAAGTTGTTACAAAAATGAAAAAATTATGAAGCTTAAAGGTTTAGTGAAAAGAGTCTGTTATGTTTAAACTGAAAAGAAAGTTCCATTAAGATCCTCATATCATGTGAATGTTAAATATCTCAGAACAATGATCAGCTGCTTTCCATCTCCAGTAAGGATAATAAAAGAAAAATTGAATTTATAAGAAGGCTTTCATTCAGAGGTAAGCAAGAACTTGGAGATAATGCGTTATGTAATCACTGGCGTTGGTTTATGAGGCTTTAAGCAAATTTTTTTTTTAAATTTTAAGTCTTTAGAAAGACATTTTACTCTGTTTTTAAAATGGAACTGTATTTCTTTCCCCATGATCAATTTCTCTCTCCATGCTACCGGTGGGGAAGGTGGTTTAAGAAGGAATGCCTGGCTTCTCTCAGCCTTTCTCTTTCATTCGCTCAGCTGATATTTATGTGAGGCACTGACTACTTGCTGGGCTAGATGTTGCAATAGGACATGTTGTGGAGCCTACTGCCTCATGAGGGAAACAGACAAAAGCATAAAGCCCCAGTGTATCATTATAATAGTGATGCCCTCCATGTACTCATGCCATGAGATGGCTCTTGTCATAAACGTGACTTATTTCCGCTATGAATGACACTCGTGACTGTAGTGACATATCGATTTTTGTTTATATTTTTTAATCACTGAAGCACAGTTGTAATAAAATGGACTCCTTGGAATAATTTTATTACAGAACTATGATTGTTTTTCACAATGAAGAATTAATACATCTAATTGATCACTAATGTGACTTATCCTGGTGCAAAGTTTTCTGCTTAGATTTATTTCTTTGAGGGGCACTTGGGTGGCTCAGTATGTTAAGCGTCTGCCTTTGGCTCAGGTCATGATCCCGGGTCCTGGGATGGAGCCCTGTGTTGGGCTTCCTGCTCAGCAGGGAGTATGCTTCTCCCTTTCTCTCTGCCCCTGCCTCTGCTCATGCTCTCTCTCTCTCTAAAATAAATTTTTTTAAAAAATCTTTTAAAAAATGTTTATTGGGGGGGGCTCTTGTTGTTTTTCTTGAATATTTACTAAAACTCTTAATGTAGAATAGCTGTTGACTCCTTGTGTGTGATGATGCTGGTTTTTTCCTAATATGTGGTACCTTTTTATTCTCCTCTCCTAATTTCCTTCCCCCAGAACTTTAAATTTCAATAAATGGTAATCTATTAACCCTCTCCTTTGTCTTGTTTCAAAACTGAGGAAGTTGTCTGTTATTTTACCTGTAATGCTTTAATCCTCTGGGCACAGGTTATTTGGAGGGGGTAAATATTTTTTGTGGGGTTTTTTGTTTTTTTATTTTTTGTTTTATTTTCTTTTTTTTAAAGCAAGGTTTATTGAGCAATAGCCAAGTGATAGCACAAAGCTTCCGAGGAGGGAGGGAACCCAAAAGTGTTGCCCTGTTTTTGTGTTTTTTACAGACTGCTTTTCCTGGGATGTTTTTCCCTACCCTCAGGTCTCTGAAGAGCAGTCAGCCAAGTGAAATGAACACATGTTTCCTGAGCACCAGGATAAAGTATAAAATATAGTCGTTAATCTAAATAGGGAGCAGTCCTAACATGAGAAAGCTAAAAGTAAAAGTTTTTAAATGAAGTTCAAATACGGTGGAAGAGTTTTCCCAGGCCAGGATGAAATCAGTGCTAACGTTTGCACATAGAGGAACTATGGAATGAAAGGAGAAAATGGTTTGGACGGAATAGTCAGAGAAGGCCTTACTGAGTATCAGGAGGTGGAATTTAAGTTAGCGTTTGGAAGATGGGTTGGATTTCAGTAATCTGTGGAAGAAGAGAAGTAGGAGGATTTGGGGTATGTGGAAAGACAGGAGCAAAAGGGCAGAGATGGTGATTCTTTGGGCAGGGACAGTGAAGGAAGCGGCTTTGTTGAGAATGGGGTGTTCAGATTGGAGATAAGGCCAGCCACATTGAAGCCAGTCTGAAGAGAGATCTGACCATCAGGACTAGGAGACAAAAGTCTGAAAGCAGCTGTCGAAAGGGTCTGCAAGTGTGATGACCAGGAGGCCAGCCTAACGTCCACACTGCAGTACTGGAGAAGTGAGCTGGAAAAGAACCACAACTCAACAGTGCTGTGCAAGAGGAGAGCAAGGTCTTGATTTCCTAATTAAAATTCCCAAGATAGACTCTCCAAGGCTCAGGATTAAAGGAGGAAGAGTTGAGGATGACTCGGGCTCCGTGACAAATGGGGGCTTACGCTCTATTGAGCAGAAATAAGTCAGGTTTTTTACATCATTATGAGGGTGGCCTCCTACTGGATAGCTTGCAGTAGGAAATTGGAGGGTAGTATTTAAGAGAAAGATACAGACTTGTGATAAAAAAACTCAGTATCAGTTTCATGGAGGTGCAAATGCCAGTTTTATGAGATGATAAATGTCAAAGGAAGATACAAGGGAAATAAGAGCATCTCGGGCTATAGTAAGTGTATTTTTCCTCCATAAGTTATCTGTGGGGGAGAGATTCTGTGAGCTCACCTGGTACTCTGGGCCCTTTTCTTTAGGAGGCATAGTAGGAAGAGCATAGACTTTGGAATCGAGCAGTCTGCGTGTGAACGTGGGGCCAGCTGTGACCCTTAGACATGACGATAGATGTCAAGTGCCTGGGCCACAGGACACACACACTCAGTGTTCATCCTTGACACGAAATGAATATGTGAGGAATGAGAGGAGAAGAGGAGCCCGAAAGGGAGGGAAGTGAAGAATCGAGCTGGGCAGTGTGGTGTTGCAGAACAAAAGACGGGTGTAAGGTCAGTGGGGTCAGACCCCACAGAGACAGGCAGGAGAACCAGGGCTAACAAGCTTGGTTTTTGTTTAACTTAGTGTCCTTTTCACGACGAATTTCCACAAGCTCTGTGAAAAACGTCCTCTTACTTCAGCACCAGCAGAGTGTGGTACCAAGTAGGAGTTGGCTACCTGGCCAGTGGAGAGATGGACAGAAGGAAGGACGAGTGCACTTGTAGGGGATGTGTTACTTTTGAAATTCGAAAAAATGTATTTCAAGCAAGTACACTTTCAGTAAAATATAAAGTGTATGTTATGATTTCAAGGAAACAAGATTAAAAATGAGAGTTAAGACTTATGTGAGTCTTACTTTATTCCACATAATGAATATGTTGATCAAAATTTTATTTTATACCTGACATACTGTTCTCTTCAGACAAGAGAAAACCATTAAACAATTTTGAAACTGAGCTGAAACAATAGTGAATTTCAGTAAGTTTTAAAGTAGTGCAGTCCTGTCTCTTGGTAGCTAGGTTTTGGGTTTTTTTCCTAAATTTACTAAACTAAAATGCCTCTTATTCTGAAAAATAAGCCTAAAACTAAGATTTTAAGGAATTGCAAACAATCCTTCATCCCAGTAGAATATATTGGAAGTCTAATTGATAAGGGTTGAGTTTGTTTGGTTTTTTTTAATTAGTATTTTGGGGGAAAAATTTTCCAGAGGTCTTCCAAAGAATTACAGCATTTAAAGAAATACCAAAATGTGAATTAGTCAGGATCCTCCATAGAAACAGAACCAGTAGAATGTATATAAAGAAAGATACATTTTAAGGAATTGGTTCGTGCAGTTATGGAAGCTAGCGAGTCCAAAATCTGTAAGACAGGAAGGCAGGCTGGAGACCCAGGAAAGAGCTGCAGCGCAAACCCAAAGTCAATCTGCTGGCAGAATTCCCTCTTCTGGGGAGGTCAGTCTTTGTTCTCATAAGGTCTTCAACTGATTGGATGAGACTTACCCACATTATGGAAGGTAATCTGCTTTACTCAAACTCTACTCACTTAACTGTTAATTTCATCTAAAAAATACCTTCACAGAAACATCTAGATAATGTTTAAGTATCTGGGCACTGTCGCACAGCCAGGCTGACACAGAACTAACCACCCCAAGTCTATCCCCTGTCAGTTCGGTACCCATATCTACCTTAAACTCCAAATAACGATGATTATTGTTAAGCCACCTAACATGATAGAGCTCCCCTGGGTACAACCAAAAATGTACTAACCCGTTCCCCAGAAGAGAAAGCGAAGTCCTGAGGCGACTTACTGTTCTCCTTGATATCCTGTAAGTTAAATACCATGGTGTGGAGTTAACCACACTTAACTACTCCGACAAAAAGTCAGGGTAACTTATGTACATGATAAGGGAACAAGAGAGGGAAGGAAACAAAGATATTTGCTCATGTGTAGATATACACACACATATTCATAACAAAATAAGGAGGATAACAAATAATTAGTCTTCATTTCTGTAACTGGTCACATACTTCATAGCTGGTATTTAACTACTTTCTTCCACTACCCATTCTGCATTTTCTTTGTCTTCAGCAAACATGTCAGCTGGTTCTGGTTCTTTACTGGATAGGGTGACCCACATCTCATTTCTAAAGAGTCTTGAGCCTTTACTGGTCCTACCTGGATTAGATTTTTAGAGTTTTCCATTAACCTAAACCACAGGGTGGAATGATACTAAGAGATGCCCTAAGGGATCTCCTGTATTGCAGACATGCTCTGCCTTACCTCCACTATGGACTAGCAGTCCAATGTCCCTTTGGTAGTAAGGATCAGTCACTCTAGCCAGCACCGTAACTCCCTTCTTGGCCTATTGAAGACATGAGGAGCCCAAAGTGGCTGGGTAACAGTCTTAAGTTTATTGGAATCATGTTGTAATTTAAGTTCATTTTCTAAATATGTCTTTGAGTAGGGATGCATTTATTCTAAAATGCACATATTATGCAATTAATTTACCTGTGATAAAGTGAAATAGGGTATTAAGCAGAGATAGCATGCTGGTATCATTTATCATCAAATTAGGGAGGTGAGATTCCCTAATGTAATGTTCCTGATTTTGAGCCATGTATGGATTCTTTTTCATGAAGGAAAAAAAAAATGCTAGTAGACGTATTAAATGCTGACTTAAAGCGTTTCAGTATTAATTTACTTAAATATATACAAACATTACACAAGATATAAAACGTTTATGGTTACTGTATTTCTGTATGAAACCAAAACTCATTTACAAATACAGTACAACCAAAACCACAAAACAGCAAAATTCAAATTAACAGCAAGTGAATATAATAGATAGATTTTGCCAGAACTAACCTGCTGCTCCACGTGGGCCAGGGGCTGGTCCCGAAGGCTGTGACACAGACTAGTCTGCATTCAGCTTCCCAAGGTGCTTGCGCCCTGCGTGGGTCCTGCTGCCCTCGCTCGCGTGCGGCTGAATGGCTGCGGAACCTCTGCACCATCACAGCTCACTCCGCCCTCACATATGTGGGTGTCGGGTACACCTCTGTGCTTTCCTCATTTGCCTGTGGCAGTTAAAGCCAGACACGTGAACATCCTCTGTCACGTAGTCACATGGTGTTAAAGTCTCAAGTAAGTAAATGGTTTAGTCTTAATGACATGAAAATATCTCATTTGTAAATTATCACTGCAAAAGAGTAGTTTTACTTTTTAGCCAATGTGATCAAAACAATTACACTGTCAAATATGGGACAGTTTGGGGTGAGTGTTGTCATCTTAGCGTTAGGGTGTGTCAGCCTGGGTAGCGAGGCATGTTAATGAACTCACTAAAATAAGTACTCCGATAATACTGTTGGATGATGGAGGCCAAAAGTAGTCACAAAACAAAATAGAGCACTAAAATCATATGTCAGTACTTGCCTAATGGCCAGCCAGATAATTATAAATATGCCTGTGTTTATCGTTTTTAAAAATTATCAAACTAAAAAGTTTCTCTGAAGAACTCACAGTCTCCCAAGAATATATCTAAGGACCCTCAGAGGTCTGTGCTCTCCAATTTGAGGAACGCTAATGTATTGAGGAAAAACAGTAAACCTCGAACACCTGGGTACAAGCTCCTGAAGTGCTGTGAGAACTTAGGCAAGTCACTTACCCTCTCTGGGCAGCCAGTTCCTGATTTGGGGCCGACTTCAGGCCCAGGTTGGCTGGACTTCTGAGTCCCTGCTCTTCCTTCTTCAGTCAAAAACTTTGAGTTTCCATAATTTTATGTTGGGCTTATATTTCAGTCACCAGTCCTGACCAGAATGTGTTGTGTGATGGTGGGCTCCCCAGGAGGGCCACATTATTCTTTGAAATTATACTGATTATAAAGCCCTCACTTTTTTCCATTATAGATTCTGATTCCCAGCATAGCCACGAAGTGATGCCTCTCCTCTATCCTCTCTTTGTCTACCTCCATCTCAACCTGGTCCAGAACAGTCCGAAGAGCACAGTGGAAAGTTTTTACAGCCGCTTCCATGGAATGTTTCTGCAG
Source organism: Ailuropoda melanoleuca (assembly GCF_002007445.2). Classification (NCBI taxonomy): domain Eukaryota; kingdom Metazoa; phylum Chordata; class Mammalia; order Carnivora; family Ursidae; genus Ailuropoda; species Ailuropoda melanoleuca. The sequence goes on from NC_048223.1 coordinate 62,445,130, forward strand.
AACGCTAGCCAGAAGGATGTCATTGAGCAGCTACAGACCACTCAAACCATCCAGGACATCCTGTCTAACTTCAAGCTTCGAGCATTCCTAGATAACAAGTACGTGGTCCGTCTCCAGGAAGACAGCTACAACTACCTTATCCGCTACCTCCAAAGTGACAACAACACCGCCCTGTGCAAAGTCCTCACCTTGCATATCCATCTTGACGTGCAGCCTGCCAAGAGAACAGATTACCAGCTCTATACCAGCGGCAGCTCCTCTCGAGGCGAGGGCAGCGGCTTGGAGCCCACTGACATGCCCGCCCCTATTCTGCAGAACGAGGCTGCCCTGGAGGTCTTGCAGGAGAGCATTAAGCGCGTCAAGGATGGCCCTCCCTCCCTCACTACCATCTGTTTCTATGCCTTCTATAACACAGAGCAGCTGTTGAACACTGCAGAAATCTCCCCAGATAGCAAGCTGCTTGCTGCTGGGTTTGACAACTCCTGTATAAAACTGTGGAGTTTACGATCCAAGAAGTTAAAATCAGAACCCCATCAAGTAGACGTGTCCCGCATCCACTTGGCTTGTGACATTCTGGAGGAGGAGGTATGAATATCATTTTTCTTCCCTACACCTGCCTTACTAATTTGCTTAGAATTCTTACCAAACATGACAGCTCTTACGGAGAATGGACTTCATTATTTCCTCCATCGTATAGCTAAAGCCAGACTAATACCCATGTAACCTGTAGCCGCTGAATTCCTGCTCATGCCTAACCTTGGAAGACATGAAAACTATGTTTAACAACATTAACTGAACATTATTAATGATTGGTCAGTGTTTATTACTGTCTGAATATGGACAATATTGCTAAGCCTAATTAAAGACCCTTAGCTAATATTGAGATTTACAGTGTGTGTGCGTGTGTGCATGTGGTGTAAGTGTCTGTACGTTTATGCGAATATAAACAATTAGAAGTAGGATTACTGGGTCAAAGGGTCTGCATTTTAAACTGTGATGAATATTGTCATTTTCCAGTCTCATCAACAGTAAGTGAGAACACTGCTTGCTCTTCTCTCACCAACACTGGGTGTTGTGGCCTGTCTGAGGCCAGTGCACGTCCTCTGGCTTTAGTGTGCTCCAGGGTGTTCCCAAACCCCAGCTTGAAAAGTGCACGGGAAGTATGGCTGTTATTTTATCCATCGGTCAGTGTAATGATTTGGGATGGTTACTGAAAAGGGCAGGCCGAGTGGCCTGAGTTTTGGGTCACTGAGAATCACTGCCTTAGAAAACATGTACACGAAGAGATAAAATTGAACTTCACAGAGTTAACTTCCCCTGCGAGTGGCCCCACAAAAGCTGGGAGCTAGAATATTTTTGTCATCTCACCACTGAAATTCAAGTAGCTCTACCTCAGGTTACTTTCAATGGAAAATTCTTTGCATGGGGTTGAAAAATTAAGGAATTAAAAAAAAAAACCAACATTCAAGTTAATTTCCACAGGTGATAAGGATACCAAGAATATTGGATGCACAAAATAAGCCCTTTTTTCCTATTCTTGTTTTCTTAGTCAACTTACAGTTAGCATGGTCTTTGAGTTTTTGTTTCTGGTGACTGAGATTATAATTAGAGGAGTTTGTTGAGTAAAAGGTCTACATTCCAATGTACACACTTTGATTTCTAGGATTTTATGGTACCCTCCAAAATTTTTTTATTGCACATGTATTTGAGTTTTAAAATTTCTTTTCCTAAGAGACAATTCTAGCCTGTTGAGCATTCTTCACATTACAACTGAAGGATGCAGCCATAATTGATTTACAACTTTCTGTAAATACAAGGAAAAATATTTTTCCACCGACCTTATTAGCTTGATGACATTGTGTTTGGAGATTATTCTCAGCATTACAAATTAAAGGAAGATAGCAAAGATAGAAAGGTAGATACAAAGAAGGAAATAATATTAGACCAAAAAAATGTATAAGATTCTACCCTGGCTACCACTGAAAATTAGAGACTTATTCTGTGACAACTCCCAGGCTTTGGAAGGTATGCATTTGAAGACCCAGAAGTGAAGAATAACATGATGAATTCCAAGAAGTGAAAGAAAGTCTGGCTGGAGTTGGGGGTGCTAAGACAGGTAGCAGCATGGCACCACAGGCTGTACTGGGATTATGGTGACCTGTGCTGGGGGAGTGGCGGCAGGAAGGGAGCACAGGGACTGGTGAGACAAGAGCTCTCTTACTGGATTCAGTGGAGGGGCTAGAGGGAAAGGAGGAGTTGAGGATGACATTTGTATCTCAGACTGGACCACCTGGGTGGATGGCGGGAGGTGCTGTTCCTACCAAGGGAAGATACTTTGTTTAAGTATCTTCCTGATGTATTCCCTATTATCCATACTGAAAGCACTGGGGATTCTGCTACAGTATAAAGGTACTGCTTTCCTTGGGAACAAACTTTTGTTTCATTTTAGAACTAAAGTTGAGATCTTCTTATCATGTCACAGGGTTTCCTGTTTGGGATTTCTACATCCCCCACTCATTTTGTTATAGCAGTTTATGGAGGTTTTTGTTGTTATGGGGTGGTGGTTTTTGTGGGGGGGCGGGGGGACTTGTTTTGGGGTTTTTTGGGTTTTGGGGGGGGTTTTGTTGTTCCTGACAAGGAACATTTTGGGGAGAAGCAAGGTATAAATCAGTTCTGGTAGTTAGTTTTTAATATTTCTTCAGTGAGAACTTGACGTTTTTTTCCTTATAGAATTCACAATTAAAATAGAAATTCTTAATGCAAAGGTCACAAATTCACATGCCTGTAGAAGCCAAGTAGGTAAATATACCTGGATCAAAGAGATGGTAGGAAGTACGAAAGCACATGAAAACCCAATTAAAAAGCCAGTTTGCAACCTCTGCCTTAATCTTTGTGAAGTTAGTGGATAAAATGTTTTCATAGTGGGTATTTAAAATATTGACCAGACCCACCAATTCCATTTTTAGGGATATACCCAAGAAAATTGAAAACATGTGTCCGCACAAAAACTTGTACACAAATGTTCGTAACATCATTATTCATAATGCCGATAAGTGGGTACAGCCCAAATGTCAGCTGATTAATAGATAAACAAAATGTGACATATCCATGTAATAGAATATTATCCTGCCATAGAAAGGAATGAAGCTACATAGACATGAGACATGCTGTGTTGTGGATGAACCTTGGAAACATGCTAACTGAATAAAAGAAGCCAGTCACAAAGGACCACATGCTATATGATTCCATTTCTAGGAAATATCCAGAATAGGTATAACCATAGAAACAGAAAGTAGATTGATGACAGCCGGGGTCTGGGGACAGGGAAATAGGCAGTGACTGCTAATGGGTAAAAGGGTTCTTTTTTGAGGTGATAAAAATGTTCTGTAGTAGATAATGGTGATAGTTGCACAACTCTGTGAATATACTAAAAGTCATTGAATTATACTTTTCAAAGAGTGAATTTTATAGTATGGGAATTATATCTTAGTTTTAAAAAGTCAAAAACAGTAATCAAAAGCTCCTATGAGGGCATAAAATTTTCTCTATTAAGCCAAATAAAACTGGATTTACAGCACTGGCCTATAGCTTCTGATTATCTGCAACTTAAAGATATTCTAGGTTAACCTTTGAAAAGCTATTAATTGGCGTTGCAGTGCTCCTCTCCCCACCAGGACCAGTAGCCCCCATCCTGTCTGAGATCCTCCATCCTGTGTTCCACACTAAATGGAGTTGGAAATGAGGTCCAACTTCCGCTCTTGTTGACTAGTAACTCTGTATTTTTAATATTTGAGCGACATGGCAGAACCACAGATACCATATCAAGGATTTGCTCTTCGTTTCAGGTATGTGTACACGATCACCCTCGTCACTGCCAGCCTCCCGCCCTCCTAGCCCAGCACTACAGCACCAGTTTTCGGTTCATGTACTGGCTAGTGAGCCTTCCCCCAATCCAGCAGTCTTTAACTTTGAAAAGTAAAGAAGTCAGTGTTGTATAATATTCAGTTCTGTGATTTGTATATAAAACAATCGTGTAGGTCTATGCTGGCCTAGAGGAATATAATGTGAGCCGTGTTTGTAACTTTGATTTTTCTAGTAGCCACATTAAAAAAGTAAAAAACAATAGTCAATTAATTTCAGTAATGTATTTTATTCAATCCAGTATGACCAAAGTATTATCATTTCAACATGTAAGCAATATTAAAAGATTATTAATGAAATCTGTTACATTCTCCTTTTTTGTCCTAAGTCTTGGAAGTCTGGTGTGTTTTACACTTACAGCACATGTTCAGCTCAACTAGCCAATAGCCGCCTTTTCTGTTCTAGTTCGGGCCACTGTCATCTCTCCCAGAGAGAGCAGCCCCCCACTTGCTTCCAAATCTTAACCCACTCCCAAGCCCAGCCAGATTTAATTTCTTTCATTTCCATTGGCAGCTAACGTTGGGAGAAGGGCCCAAGGCTTAATTTCAGACCCCCCCAAAAGTACCCTCAAGCTAGAAAAGATGAGTGTGAGCTGAGGCACTCTGACCCTCCTAGTCCACAAGCAGACATCCATAACAAGCCTGAGATTTTTAGGGCCTCCATGGTCTAAAGCAGGGCTTAGCAAACTATGGCACACAGGGGTACATAAGATAATGTTTGAAAGTCTTTTTATACTTAGTTTTCCTATTATTTTTAAATTTCTTATTTTATGCATGTTTTATAATATGCATAGTATGATTCATTGTTACACAAATATACTTAACAAATTAAAAATTCCTATTTGGGATGCATGCCCATTTACTATAGGGTGTTCAGTCATTTGTAGGGAGTTTGGGGTTTTGTCCTGTGAGCATGAAAGGTAGGAGAATCTGGGGTTGGGCATGTGTGAATCAGCTGCTTGTTCAGAGTTTTAGCTTGACTGTGCTGAGGCCCTTGTGGGACTGGGTTGAGCCACAGAAGAAAATGTGGCTGGGTTATTTTAAGCTGTGGTCCTGGCAAAGAGCTGATAGTGATAGCCAGCAGGAATGCTCTGGTTTCCCCATCTCTTGGTCTATAGAGTCAACCAGGCGCTTTTCCACATGCTGGGGACAATCATCAAGACCCCTGGGGAGTGCCAGCTTGACTCCTGGCGCACCCTCCTCTTCCCATCTCTGAGCACGCTGTTTAGGTCCCAGTAAGGAGCTGAAGACCCGCTTCCCTAACTTCCTGCTCCGAACGAAGACCACTTAAGCCTCAGAGATGGTAACGTGCCCTTTAAAAATCCACCACTCACTTTCAGAGGGTCTCTGTAATTCATCTGGGGTCGTTTTTTGCTCCCACGGTTTTTATATAAACTTTCTGGTGTACAGCAATGAGTCATCCTTGAAATTTTAAAGTGTTGTCATAACCTCTTTTGAAAGGAAAATTACTAATATTCTTGGTAACACTCGGTAGAACGTTAAGCTCCCAAATGCTTATGTATTTTTAATGTTGAGTGTCTGGAATAGCCATTTTGAATATTCATGGACATCAGTGTTTATTTTCTCTCAACTTTTTCTGAAATCTGTACACATTGAAGGCGTTTGTTTTATTTTGAATTTAATAGTTTTCAAATGGAAGTTAAAAAGATGCCATTTTCCTGTACAAGAACTTAAGGCCCACAGACATATTTATATCTAAGCTAACAAAGCCGATTGGTTCAAAACTCTTCTTACTCCTCATTCTTCTGGTGTTTAATTAAAACCCACTCTAATTTGTGAATTCTTGGATAGAGACAGCTATAGTGTTAAGGAGCTTGTCTGTGAGGGAATGAAGGGAAAATGGATTCCGAACAGAAATACTGTCCTTGTGGGGAAGAGGGTGAGGAAGGGGCTTTCTCCCTTGGTACCATGAGTGGCTGTCTTCTTTTCTGTCCCCACACACAGGAATTTAGGTCCAAGAGTCCCATGAGTCACTCGGCTTTGTTTAAAGCCATTCTGAACCTATGACTGGCATGAGAAAATATTTGAGACCCTCCAGAAAGTCAGAGTTATAAAACGTCATCTTTATTTCTTTTTGGACACTAGCAGTTTATGCGTGGTCACAAAGTGTGAGTGTCATTCATTGATAACTGCACCTTTCTGGTTTACTATTTGTTCTGATATGTCCGGGCTTTATTTTGGCTAACCTCCTACAATGGTTTTATGTTAATTTTGAAGTGAAACCATGTCTGCCTTCATCATTGACCCCACTCATGGGAGTAATAAACGTGCCAGGAATTTTCTTAGTGGAATAGAAACAGGGAGTAATGTGGCTTATAAAGCAGCTAAAACTGACGGATGAAGACAGGCCCACAGAATAAAAGAAACTGAGAACTTAATGTAAATTCAGAATTAAATCTTTCCAAATGATGTCTAGGAGGATTAAGAGTGGAAGTTACCGTGGGCGACCTTTTAAGCAGCCTTTGGAATTTGTTATGCTCAGCCTAACACTAAGGTCCACAGTTATTACTGGGTAATAATAGCTTTGCATTTGTGTACTTTTAATTTGACATAGTCTTAGCTGCAAGATGAATTTGAGGAAGACAATTTGTAAGTTGCAGGAGACTTCTTATTCAGTTGTGCAATTATGAGTTGTTTTCCCGGGGTCACCCTTAAGGGCAAGACTGCTGTCATTTACTGGGCATGCCATTTCCCAAGTAGTAGCTTTTTTTTTTTTTCCTGGACTGTTGGGCAGACCACTAAACATTTTTCCCTTGTGTGTCTCTCTGCCACCCGCCCCTCCCCCCCACTGTCCCCAGGATGATGAGGATGACAATGCGGGCACAGAGATGAAGATACTACGGGGACACTGTGGACCAGTGTACAGCACAAGGTTCCTCGCAGACAGCTCAGGGTTGCTCTCTTGTTCTGAAGATATGTCCATTAGGTACTGGGACCTCGGGAGTTTCACCAACACTGTGTTGTACCAAGGACATGCCTACCCTGTGTGGGATCTGGACATTAGCCCATATAGCCTGTACTTTGCCAGCGGGTCCCATGACCGCACCGCGAGGCTGTGGTCATTTGATCGGACGTACCCGCTGAGAATATATGCCGGACACCTGGCAGATGTGGACTGTGTCAAATTCCACCCTAATTCAAACTACTTAGCCACAGGCTCGACCGACAAGACTGTCCGGCTGTGGAGTGCTCAACAGGGCAACTCGGTGAGGCTCTTCACGGGCCACCGTGGCCCTGTGCTCTCTCTTGCCTTTTCTCCCAACGGTAAGTACTTGGCCTCAGCTGGCGAGGACCAGCGGCTGAAGCTATGGGACTTGGCCTCTGGGACTCTTTATAAAGAACTGAGAGGTCACACGGACAACATCACCAGCCTCACCTTCAGTCCGGACAGCAGTCTGATCGCGTCTGCGTCCATGGACAACTCGGTGCGTGTCTGGGACATCAGGAACACTTACTGCAGCGCGCCTGCCGACGGCTCGTCTGGTGAACTCGTGGGCGTGTACACCGGGCAGATGAGCAATGTACTGAGTGTGCAGTTCATGGCCTGCAACCTTCTTCTAGTGACTGGAATCACACAAGAGAATCAGGAACATTAATTTTTTTTTAATCTTTGTGTAACGGACTGGAGCAGTAGTGGAAAGCCTCCAGGTTGCAAGTCTTAGGACAAATTGAGATTGAATCACTGACTGACTGTGAAAGACTCCCCGCTTCTCCCCCTTCTCCCATGCAGACATCCTGAGCTCATCACCCCTTCACTCGGTCCCCCCAATGTCGAAGGACTGGAGGGGGACAGTGCTGTGATTGGACATGAGATGGAGAAGGAGGCGGCTCTGGAGGTCAGCTTGCCAGTTCTTACAGAGATCCCACCCGTGTCTTCGTGCGAGCAGCTTCGTGTCTCTGTCTCATTTTCCCGCGTGGCACCCCGAGATGCTGCTTACCTCGCTGCCGGGTGCTGCGTTTGGTCCAAGGATGGTTGCGGGGCACTGTCACGAGGAGCGGTGCCACAGGGTCACGGCTGCTTGGTCGGCGGCTGCGGTGCGAGGGATCTCGACTGGTGTAGGAATGCGGGGGTGGGAACTAGGAACGGGGGCGGGGATCATCCTGGCAAAAAGTCTTTCCTTTTCCGTAATTACAGAGAACCAGGATTTTTTATTATTATAATTATAATTATTATTATTATTGAGAAGAGGAAACCTAGCACTGGCAGAGGGGCCTTCTCTGCTCTCATCTTTCAGGTTTTACTCCTGGCACTGGCTGTGATACTTGGAATCTTGAGGTTCAGGGAATTCAGAGAATTTGGTAGCACAGTGTTTTGGGAGAAAGGGAAAGTTTCTGGGTGACGGATCACTCCGGCTGATGTGTCTAGAAGTGGGTGGGTGGGTTGGTTTGAGAAAGTCCTGGGCTCTTGCAGTGATGGTGGGAGAGGAAGAGTCTCCTCATGGCTGCACTTCTGTGAACAGTTCTCTCCCCTGCAAGGACAGATTGTGGTAAAGAAATGATAAGAATTTGAAGCGATAAGTCAAAAGATTGAATTGGAAGATGTGAAATTTCCAAATGCCCATTTATTCGGAGGTGTGGCTCTCTCAGCGTCTTTTCTCCTGCCATCATTTGCTCCCACCTCCTGCATTGCAATAGCGGTTTAACGAACACTTTGTGAAACAAATCGTAAGTACATACATCTAAAACTGTGCTTTGAGGATGAAGCAAGTTCGAATTCATGGAAAAAGGATTAAATATTTCTGTTTTCTGAAAAGAGTTATTTTGTATTTTGTTTTCTATTAAAATGTATTTAGTTTCAAAAAAAAAAGTGTTGTCATCTCATTTAAACTGTGAGGGCAGGCGGGTGTGTGACCTGTCCTGGGGTGACGTGCAGCCCACCTCTCTGGGATGATAGCCACTCGTGTCAGCCAGACTGGCCCCAACGCAGGTACACTCCCACCTGTTCCTGTGTTCTGTTCAGCTTACTTTGAATCGTGCTTCCTCTTGGTAACATTTAATACTGTTTATACATCCAAGATTGCCAGTTGCTAACAGGAGACAACATGTATTTTACCATCTAGAGTAATTTGGGAAGATCCCACTTCCAGTTTTCCTTAATGACCCCCTTATTAAATTTCTAAGGGGCATACGAACTGTGCTATTTAACTAACTTAAACTATTTCTCAAACAATTCCAGATAAAGGACTCGTTCAAAAATTTAAATGATGCCAGAATTTTTTTAATGTACTGTGAAACACAATTTTCTGGCAAGAACACCAAGAATTATCAGGAAACTAAAGACTCTAGAATTCCATGCCAAAAGAAATTTTTTTTACTTGAGCCTAAGATGCTAATAGGAAATGTTTCTTCTTCATAAAAACCTATATATTTGTAACAGTGTAAGAAGGATCCATTAGTGCCTCCACCACTTCCACATAGTGTGTGGTGAAGAATTCAAATGTGTTCTGATCTGTAATAAGTGAACTCTTAAGTTAAATTGTATGGTATATTGCTAGAAACAATAAAGTCCCTAAATTGGGCCAAATCATTCTCAGAAGTGAAAATACCACTGATTAGGGATGATTTGGAAAGTCTTTGTGTTTGTTTTTTAATGCAAAATTTTTTTGATTAAACACAAAAATGCATTATGTTGCTCGGTCTTCAAATTACCGATCATGCATATACTTTGTAACTGGATTCAAGCTCTTAATGAGCTGCATGTTTGGCCTCTTTTTTTGAACTAATTTTAATTTGGGATAATTTAACTTTATAGAATGCCCCTCACAACTTCCCAGAATCTTAGGAATATCCTAAGGGGTATGTACGTATGTTTATGGCCACAAGGCTGCGTAAGAACATAGTTAGACTCTTGAGGTTGCTCTCTTGCGTTGTATTTTCTCTTCAGAGCAATTTTGTTAGGCAGACAGGACTGATGATATTACCATTTTGTAGATGAAACCTAAAGCCCAGAGAAGCTCTATTATCTATACCCAACATGGAATGGTCACATATCTTGAATGTGTTACATAGAGGATCTGTATTCAGTATCCTCAAGTTCTAGCTGGAGGATATAGCCCTGATGATAGAAAAACCTTAAAAAAAAAAAAAAAAAACCTCCAAAAAGGAAAAGTGAATATTTAACGAACATATATATATAGTGCTTACTATCTACCAGAATCATTCCATGCGCTTTATGAAAATTAACTTTTTTATTTAATCTCCATAACAACCCTGTGAGATAAACACCATTTTTATCCGCATTTTACAAATGAGGATTCTGAGGCCTTGTTGGTTTAAGTCACTTTGCCAGAGGGTCACACAGCTAGTAACTGAAAAAGCCAAGATTTGCACCTGGGAAGTCTGGCTCCAGGGTTCATGCTCTTCCCCAGGCTCTTGTCTCCCTTCATTCCCGTAGTACCAGGTAAAGAGTGACCTGAGGTTACTAGTAACCAAATGTTCCTGGCAATAGTTATAAGACTCATGCTTTGCCAAATAAGTCAGCAGCAGAATCTAGCAGGATCAGGAACTGGCAGTAAGAACAAACTTAATATATTGCTAAAAGAAATTTGAAAGTATTCAGTTATTTTGAGCCACAACGATAAATCTCTGCAATGTGTATAATGTGCAGAAGAAAAAAAAACAGCTGAAATTTCTTACGCTGATAGGCGCAGGAAAATCTGACTGTAATTTCAATTTAGCAGTACACTGGCCAAAAGAAAGAGAAAGTTGAGATAAAGGAAAGTAAGAAATAGAGATGAAACGGGAAACAATTTGAAGTTTTTGTATCCAAGATCCAGCTTCTAAGGATAGCTGTGATTACTAGTTTTTCATTTATTTTATTCATATATTAAAAATGTCTTGGTTGTATAAAAACATTCATTGACTATGTAGGCTTCTAATTTTGCTATTGCCCACATTGGTATTTAAATGTATGCATTAAAAGATTAGTCTGCACTTCAACTTGTCTTTTAGTTGCATGTTTGAGAAAAGTGTCCATTATATCTATGCCGAGCTCACAACAAGGATTCAGATTATTGACCCCTACATAGCAACCAAATGAGTCTGAAACTGCTTTATGGTAACCAGAAAATCTTTATTAAAGAATTTGAGGAATGCAAATGTTCCTTGCCAGTTTGACCCATTGAAGGACAATTTATATACTGTCCCATGATTCTGAAATTCTTAAAAGAAATATTTTTATATTAAATATGTGAGTATCTATTATGATCACACATTGTGTTAGTGGGCAGAAATCCAACAGTAAGAGAAACTGATACAGGCCTGGCTTGAGTTTATAAAGAGGGAGACAGACATTGATCAACTAATACCATAAATAAATATACGATTTCAAACAGTTGGGAGTGCTGTCCTGGATGCAACAAAAGAATATGCCCGGAGATCTAATTTAGACTAAGCATTCAAGGAGGGCCTCCCGGTAGAAGTAATAGTGAAACTGGGACCTGAAGGGTAAGCAGGAGTTAGCCAGGCAGAATTCAGAGAACAATGGTCCAGACCCCCAACTGGAAAAAACCTGGTACACTCAAAGAAGTCCACTGGGGCTGAGGCAATGTGAGTAAGGAACAGAAGAACAGCACAACACGAGTTTGGATAATTGGCAGGGCTTTGGGCACTGTCAGGAGTTTGGCTTTTATCCCAGGTGGGATGGAAGCCATGGAAGGGTGTACAACAAGGAAGTGATCAAGTCCAAGTTCCACCTTAATATCACTGGCAGCAAGAGGACATACACACATTTGCAGCGGACTTGCACTTCAGCATCAGGATAACTAGGCAACATTAACTGAACTCGTCTGTGCCAAGCACTGCAGGGCACAGCTAACTGATGGAAGCCAGCTACCATATAGTGGGCTACCATGGAGTGGCCCCTCAGGCAAAGAACTGAAAGCAGCCTCTAACCAACAGCCTGTGAGAACCTGAACCCTGCCAACCACCACACGAGTGAGCTTGGATGAGGATCCTGCCCCAGCTGAGCCTTCAGATAAGACTGTAGCCTCCTGATCAACCTCGAGACAGGTACCCAGCTAAGTCTACCCGGATTCCTAACTGACAGAAACCGTAAGTTACCAAATGTCATTTTAAACCTGAGGTTTGGGGTAATTTCTTGTGTCAAATAGATAACTAGCATATCAGTCCTACTCCACAGTCCATTCTTTTGACTGCTATGGTGTAGAAAATGAAATAATCACTAATTTAAAAAAAAAATCACTAGCAGCTGTAAGGAATATGGATTGAGGGTATGAGAGTGAACAGGGAGGCCAGTTAAGATCATTGCAGTTGTCCAGGAGAGAGAGAAGGATGGTGTGGACTAGAGTGGCCACAGTGGAAATGGAGAAAAGTGGACAAATCAATGAGTATTTTAGAGGTGGGTTGTCTAGACTTTATTGGGTTGTATTGGGAGAAAAGACAGGAATTGTGGATGGACCCACATGTTTCTGGCATGAACAGTTTGGTGGATAGGGTTGCCATTTATTGTGATGAAAATCCTGGAGGAAGAGGAGGTTTGGGGGCAAAGATCAAGAATTCAGTTTTGGGCCTCTGAAGTTTGATGTGCATATAAGAGAACCAAGTGACAATACCAGATAGGCATTTAGATGGACACACCTAGAGCTCAGAGCAGAGGTCTGCCTTGGCATGCTAGTTTGGGACTTAGATTGGTTAGAGTGCTTTCTGCCACTAAGGACAGAAATCTGACTCCAAGTGGTTTAAAAATAAGGAATTTTATTGGTTCACATAACAGGAAGTGTAGCGGTCAGGTGGATTTCACGTGCAACTTACTAAAGGCCCCTCCTGTGTTCTGTAACTCTATTGTGTTCTCTTCTGCAGTTGACTTGATCACAGCCTGACTTTTCCTGTTGGGAGAGGGCTACCAACAGCAATGAAGGCCAAACTCCCCCTCATGCATGTCTAGTGGGGATGTGAGCTTACTTTTTCATTCCTTGCTCTTTAGAGCAAGGAGAAAATATCTAGAAGCTCCAGCAAACCTCTCCAATTTGCATTAGGCCTGCCAATCATTGAACCTGTCCCTAACAAAGGCAAGAGTCATTAGCATGTAGTTGGAATTCGAAGCCTTCCAAATAGATGTGATTACCAAGGATAAGAGCATAGGGTAAAAAGAGATGAGGGCTCACAACTAAGCCCTGATGTTCTCTAGCATGTATGGGTCAGAAAGGAAGAGCAGCCAACAAAGGAGGAAAAACAGGAGAGGGCACTGCCCCAGGAACCGAGAGAGGAAAGTGCTCTAAAATAGGAGTGGTAGGGGGAAGACTTTGGCAAGCTAAGTTGGTGGAGCATGCGACTCTTGATCTCAGGGTTGTAAGTTGGGGTCCCATGTTGGGAGTAGAGATTACTTAAAAATGAAATCTTTAAAAAAAAAAAAAAAAAGGAGTCATCAGCTCTCTTGATGCTACCGAGCATTCAAATAAGGATTGGAGAATATCCATTAGACTTAGTGGGCAGATGGCTCCAATCTGAGCCCTAGTAGTTATGATTGAGTAACAGAAATGGAAAGGACATTGAAATGGATTGAAAAGTGGAAAGGTAGTAACACAAATACAGACACTTCGTTTGTGACAGGTGATAAGCATACAACGATGGAGGAACAGGCTGTTTCCACAGGGCTAAGACAACGGGCAATCCACAGGGGAACTGGTTCCAAATGCATTAAAGAACAGCCTCACGACCTTGGGGTAGGAAGAAATTTCTAAAGAAACAAAAAGCCCTAACCAAAAATGACAAGATTGATTAAATTCAAAACATTCATTCATCAGAAGAACTAATGGACAGGCCATGAATGTGGGGAGATATTTGTAACACATGAGCAACAGAGACAAGTGTCTAGAGCAACATCGTGCGGTGGAATCAGCTGCACAATGGAACGTTCTCTAGTTCTGTCCTGTCCTATAGAACATTGTGTGAGGACAGAAATGTTCTGTAGTCTCTCTCCTGTCCTATAGAAAGTGCTGTGATGTGGGGCACATTCTGTAGTTCTCTGCTGTCCCATAAAATAGCTCCTTGCCACAGATAGCTATCAAGCATTTGAAATATGGATAGTGTAACTCAGGAACTGAATTTTTTATTAATTTATATTTAAATGACCACATGAGATTAGTGACTAGCATATCAGACTGCAGAATTCTAAAATATATGAAGAACTACAAATCAGTGAGGAAAAAAGCATATAGTCAATGGGAGGTAAAGGCGAAAGTCTCAAAGGGAAGCCCTTCTTCAGAAAAGAAGTCCAAATGGTCAATAAATCAGAAATCACTCAACCTTGTATTACTCAGGGAAATGCAAATTTAAAACAATGAGACAGTGTTAAACACTCTTCAGACTAACAACATTGTGAAAGCCTGACAACACCAAGTGTTGGTACATCAGACCCTCCACTGGTGAGAATGTAAATTTGTAACCTATCTGAGAAGAGTGTGGTATTATGTAGCTAAATTGAAGAAAGTTGAACTCTGTTATTCCCAGCAATCCACATCCACCAGGATACATATATGAAAATGTCCGTGGCAACATTGTCTATCATTTCCCAAAGCTGGAAACAAACTAAACACTCATGAATAGAAAGGAAAAATACATTACTGAATAGTCATACAAAACTTGACCCTAAGAAAACAGAGCTACAAGTAACAACATGAATGTATCTTATAGTGTTGACTGAAGAGAAGGAAAGACAAATTATTCCTACAGAATGATTCCATTTACATAGAGCTCAGATCAGACAAAACTAGCTATAGGTTTTAATATGTGTACAACAATGACAGAACTGTAGAGGGGGAAGGGTCCTGATCAGGAAGGGACACTAGAATTCTATTTCTTGACTTAGGTGGTGGTCACCACAGTGTGCACTCGAGAACTGTTCATTATGTGGTACAAAGAAGTTTTATTTCATCTTATTTAAAACATTTTTGAAAGAATAAAACGGTGAGAAAGTGGAGAGCAAAGCGAGGGATGCAGGCAGCACTTGAGACATTTAAAGAGGGGGCAGAGATTGAGACATGTGGAAGCAAAAAAGAATCATTTAATTGCCTGTTGTTTGGTTTGGTTTGATCTTTAATGAAAGTTCCTAAAGCAGGCACTTTCAAATGTTTAGACCTCAACCCACAAGAAAAATGTATTTTATATTGTGACCTAGAATGCACGTATACTGGATTTTATTAAACTAGGATTCCATTGACTAGAAGAGGTGCATTCTTCTATGTACCATTTATTTTTGCTATCATCAAATGTTGAGCAATGCTTTCTTGTCACTTAGAATTTTCATGTTTATTTAGAACTTTAAATTTATGTTTATTTTAAAACTTTAAGACTTAATAGTTTTTCCCCCATGAGTGAAATACATTGGTATTGTGGTCCAAAAACTTCTTTACCTTCAGTTCAATTTCTTGAGTCAGTCATCAGTATCTAAATTCTCCCCTTTGTGTCCTTAAATAAATGTCGGATGAAGCATCTTAAAAGAGGGCACCACTGGGGCACCTGCGTGGCTCAGTCGTTTGAGCGTCCAACTCTTGATTTCAGTTCAGGTCATGATCTCAGGGTCATGTGTTTGAGCCCTGCATCAGGCTCCGTGCTCAGCATGGAGACTGCTTGAGATTCTCTCTGCCTCTGCCGCTGCCTCTCTCGCTCATGCACTCTCTCTCGCTCGCTCTCTCTCCGAAATAAATTAATTAATTAGAAGTGTTATTTAAAAAAAAAAAAAAGCACCACTGTTGTCTCTAGGATTTTCTTCCAGGATATTCTTCAAGGTTTGATGTTGACACCTTCTTTATCTTAGGTGTCAACAGAAGGCTTTCGGAAAACAACCAAACTTCTTATTCCTTCCTGAACTGTCCCTAGATAGTTTGCTGATGGACATAACGAGCAGTCGCAGTGATACCTTCCTGGCACCTGGACTAACTAACAACCCATTTCACGTGTCACAAGTACCGCCTAGCTGAGTGCAGCTGTAAAGTGCCATCCAATTGTAAGTCTCATCCTCTCTTGATTCCAGAAATGTTCAAAAAAATGTTTTAAATTAAATCTGAGACTCAACAGGGTGTGGTGCATAAATGTCTACATGTGATGTACTGTGATATATAATTTTTAATATTAATAATTTTTTAAATTAATAATAATTTTTAACCTACTGATTAATTTCACGGCCCACTAATGAGGCCATCACATGGAAACTGGACAGTACTGCTCTGGGACCTTCTGAATGCTGGGGAGGGGAATCCAGGTTGGGGAGAGGGAAGGACAAGGCATGTTGCTCAAGGAGACAAGTAGGTACAAGGGCTGGGGTCAGTAGTCCTGGGTGCAGGTCCTTCCTCAGTGCTCACAGGTGGGAAGGAAAAAAGGAAAAGGAGAAGGAGGGAGGTTGTAAATAAAATAATGAGCTTATGAACCAATATGATTTATTTTAGTTCACTCAGATTTATACTTTTGCGTTAGGTTTTGTTCACAACACTCAGCTTTGACAGAGGTATGATAACCAGAGTAAGCTGCTTAGCCTCTCTGAACTTGAGGTTATTTTTTGAAACCATGAAGAAGGGGAAAAACAACACCAACAACAACAAACCCAGAGAATTCAGTTAATGCTGGCTATTTTGTCTGGGTACAATCCCAGTAGTTCCAACTGCTTCAGCCTGGACTTGGTTGTCCCATCGCCTGATGCTGTTGCTCTCAATCTGGCTTTCTGGAATTACAGTGGGATGTACAGTTTACTCTCTCCAGCAGGGTGGACACTGAATTCAGATGCTATGAAATGCGCATACCTGTCAAAAAGCAATATGGGGGAGTTTTGGTGGGGCGGGGGAGGGAAGAAGGGTATTTTAGTTGGCTTGCTTAGTTTGAGCTGGTGCAGGAGAGGCGGCCCAGGGTTTATTTGCAGAATGTGGAACGCTGTGGCCTAAAGAGATGAGGCGTGCTGTTGATTCCCAGCTGCAGTGAGGCGTGCCGTGGCCTCGGGTAAGCATCTTGGCTTCTCTGAGCCTGTATCCATCTGTAAATGTGGAAAAAAAGAATTGAAGTAGCGCTTACGACAGATAAATTTTCATAGTCAAATGGCGCCATAATATGTACTTAGCAATATTAACCAAAAAATCTAAGTTGGTAAAATATCTCTTTCCAAAAATATGTAAAAGCCAACACATTTGCCTAGAGAAATCAAAGATAAAATCAAAAGGTATCATGGGCTTGATGAAAATTGACCATGTTGATAGCTGCACAACTCTGAATATGCTAAAACCATTGGGTTGTGCGCTTTAAATGAGTGAGTTGTAGGGTAGGTGAGTTAAATCTCAATAAAGCTGTTACCAAAAAAAGAAAAAATTCGAAAGATAAGCTACTGCCTCCAAATGATGTAACTCACCTATAACTGGGACTCAAACGCTCACTGAATGAGTGAGTAAATTAATGCGTTGCACATGGTAGCTACGCAGTCATGGGAGAAAGCAATAGGTCTCCTTTCGCCCTTGAGAAGACTGCAGCTCAACTACCTGCAGGACTTTTAAGGCTGACTTCTTCACTGGAGCAACATCACAGATATCAGCTCCATGCATCAAGTTTTGTATTTTGAATTGTTCTAGTTTCTTTGCTATTTTTTTTTTTGAAAAAACAGGGTTTATGCTTCCTAAAAGTGTCTAAAATTTGTTTTCAAATGTATTTCTTGGCTAAGCCAATATTACTAGATTGATTGATGTTTCTAGGTTTGCCTCTATTTATAAAACAAAGCTCTCACTGATATACCTCTGAAACTAATAATGCACTATATGTTAATTAATTTAATTTAAATAAAATTAAATTAAAAAAAAACAAAGCTCAAACCTGAATTAACCCACAAACTGTCTAATGGCTCATTGAATTTATTTTGGTAAAATCCTTTGGCTTCTCAGAATAAAAGCATATGTAAGTACGACAAGGGACAAGGTACTGCAATTATTACTTGAGCTCAGAAAAATTAAATAAAGTGATTTGCAGTGATATCAAGCCATAATTCAGTGCCCGGAAATTTCCTATACTGCACTGTACACTTAATCTACCTCTTAATCATCGTCTTTCTTAAGGGCTAGTTATATAAAACAGAGAAATCAACAAACCACCTCTTAATGGACAAAAAAACACTGCAGCTGGGAATCAACATAAAATTTCTCTTTAATTATAAACTTAATCCCCCTAAAGAATAAAATCCCTAGGTTCCAGTGCTACTGAGAATCTGTTATCCCCGAAGTTTTGGACTGTCTTTGGCAAGCCCCTTCCTGTCTTATCTTCCTCTTAGCCAGTTCCCGTGTTATTTTCAAGCCTCATGCCTTTTCTCGACTTGCTAAGAGTTCCCAAAATATGACCATGGTTTCAAATCCAACTTGAGACTGTGTGACGGGTCGGATCCCACCACCCGAGCATGGCACAGGGCCAGGCTCCAGCATGTGGCTCCCAGCCTGGGCTCTGAAGGCCGCTCTTCTCAGTGATCTGTGAGTCCTGAACAGTGCGGACAGAGCTGCTCGGGCTTCCTTCCAGCGGCAGTCAGAGCACACAGAGGGCCTGCTTACTGCAGCTGGGGGGTCCTGCAGTGGCCTTCTGTTTGTGCGCTGTGCCCATCCATGCTGCGGCCCAAAAGCGCGCCATGATGAGGACACCTGAGAGTCTCCCATCAACTGCAGCCCAGCCTCCTGCCCGCATCTCTCCTCCCTCTCTGCTGAGCTCGGAGCCATATTTACATGTATTGGAGGCAGGCCAGAAGTTAATTTCCCTGCTCCTTTTCTCTGTTTTTGGACCTTCTCTCAGGCCTTTATGTTCTGATCAAACAGTTCTTACAGCCAATGGTTCGTACATTTCTTTTAAAAGTCCCATAGATTTTCCCTCACTCCCCCATCCTCTCACCTTCTTTGTGAATGATGAAGGTAAAAATGTGAATCCCTTGAGGAGGAAGTAGCTTCTCCCTTCTCTGCCAGGTGTTTGGCTTCTGTGGGGCCTCCCAGTGTCAGGAAGGGATTAGCACTTAGGTGATAATCAGCATTAAGCCAAATGAAAGATATGATAAAATATTAAGAGACTCTTTTAGGTGATGTTCTTCTTCTGGTGTCTGGGACAGCTGGAGATGGGGAGAGGAAGAGGAGAGTAGACAGAAGCATGGGGTCATTATAAAGGATAATAATAAAAGCTGTCACTTACAGAGCATATGCTGTGTGCCAGGCATGGTGCTACATGCCAGAGAGTCATGAGAAATCACGTAGAGATGGTACTCAAGCGCTACTTCTGGTTTTCAGTTACCCAGGAGGCCTTGCTCACAGCGGGCGCTCAGACATCTCTGATGTGAAGTGTTTGCTTGTAGGCTGAATACCAGGATTGCTGCTTTGGATCTGCCTGCTTCTTGTAAGTGTGCACAACCATTCAAGTAGTTCCTATGAGCAATAATGCCATGGATCTACCCATGAGCAAAAAACAACACCTGAAGTACTTCCAGCACGTCCATCGGGGTGATACACTATGGCGCCCTGTCCCCTGATGTGATATTCTGCAAGTTCAAAGAGCATACTGTCAAGTGTGGCCCAAGAAGTTTAAGATCACAGGAAATACTTCATTACACTTAGCATTACTTCAACGATGCCCTCCAAACATGTGTAGGGCAGGCCCACTTCTGGAAGTTGTCAGTTCTGTTGGATGTAGGGTGAATATTTCACACTTCCAGATTTGTTCCACTGGTACCTCCGTTTTTCAGGTAACAGAAAGGCCAGCCATGTTAATAGTAGGTACTCAGACATATGAAATGTTTGCCTGTAAGTTGAATACTAACAACGTGTGCTAAGCCTTCCTGGTAAGTTGTTTTGTTTTGTTTTGTTCTTGGTAAATGTGCCCAATAGCTCAGGAAATTCCCATGAACATTAATGCCTTAGATCTAGCCTCTTAAGGAAAAATAAATTCCTTCTCTTTTAAGTTCAATTTATTAAAACAAGGCTCAAAATCCAGTTCCGTGGCAAATTTTCAACACTTTGTCTAAAACTTAACTCTATTTTTGTCATGTAATATACATTATCTGATCTAATGATGTGGTCTCAAACAAAGCCAGAAAATTGGCATGGCAAAATATCTTCTGTAATCATTCTTTTACCCTTTAAGACCACATATTTTTATATTGGAGATATATGTCATATTCTTCTACCACTTTATGTGCCTGACCCAGCACATGGGAAGAGAGCCGACCTTTCTAGGTATATACAATATATGGTGCTGACATCATGCTGATTCACTGAATAAGCAAGATATGGCTAGCATGCTGGAGACTTGATAAGACACAGTGCTTTAGGGGCGCCTGGGTGGCTCAGTCGGTTAAGCATCTGCCTTTGGCTCAGGTCATGATCCCAAGGTCCTGGGATCAAGCCCCGCAGGACTCCCTGCTCAGTGGGGGGATCTGCTTCTTCCTCTGCCCCTCCCCCCTGCTCATGTGCTCTCTCACTCTCTCACTGCCTCTCTCTCACAAATAAATAAATAAATAAATAAATAAATAAAATCTTTAAAAAAAAAAAAGAAAGAAAGAAAGACACACTACTTCAGATGCTAAGAGATAAACCACACAAAGATTCTGAGCTCCAGCCCCTATACCATATGGCACAAAAGGCTTCCCCCTTTGAATGGGGCCTGGAGCAGGAAGGAACTCTTCAACAGACCCAGGCTGCAGGCAAAGCAGCCCTGCTTTGGGTCATATGGCCCAACAGGCCCGAAGCTAGCAGACGTATCCATGGTGGAGAAGATCTGGTGAGGAGCTGACGGCAAGCTCCAGAGGGCAACTCACAGTGCAGGCTCAGGCTCTCAAATGAGGCTGTCCTACGTGCTCCTGATGTGCTGCGGGCTCTGGAAGAGATCAAAAGTTTGCCCATGGGGGCGCCTGGGTGGCACAGCGGTTAAGCGTCCCTTCTGCTCAGGGCGTGATCCTGGCGTTATGGGATCGAGCCCCACATCAGGCTCCTCCGCTATGAGCCTGCTTCTTCCTCTCCCACTCCCCCTGCTTTGTGTTCCCTCTCTCGCTGGCTGTCTCTATCTCTGTCAAATAAATAAAATCTTTAAAAAAAAAAAAAAGTTTGCCCATGGACACCAAGCGGCCGTGCACGTAGAGCTGCCTATCAAGACCTGGGTTCGGTCAGACTCATGGCTCATAGGATCAGGTGAGCCCAGAGACAATTGTCATAGGAGGGAAATGGCACATGCAAATCAAGCCCAAGCAGGACAAGACGGTATAAGTAAACCACGAACTAGAGTAGCCAGACCCCTTGCCACTCACCAGGAACCCTCCCCCAATTTACATGACTAGCCAAGGGGGGTGAGGTAGGAGAAGACGCCCAAACTTGATTTATGATGAATGCCTCAATAAGTTCAAGCCACAAATGGCAGCTACGTTGTAACCACACTCTTCTCCAATAGAAAGAATACAAGGGTCCAGCAACCAAAGGGTAGAAGTGAGAGTTGGCCTGCTTATCATCATCTCCTTGACCACTGGGGGACTTTGAGCTCCCCATCCCTCCTCTGTGCTCTTTGGGGGCAAGGGACACAATTCAACCCACACACCCCAGTAGCCCACTTGCACTCATGTCTGCTTCCCAGGGACCCCAATTGACAGGAAAGGTAAAAAAAAGAAAAGGTGGGGGGCATGACAATTCAGTTTACACGGATGATTATTTAGTCATCTAGAGAAATTTAGTCATCTGTTGTTTATTATTTCATTAAAGCCCAGAATCTGTGGGGGCACCTGGGTGGCTCAGTCAGTTAAGCCTCTGACTCTTGGTTCTAGTTCAGGTCTTGATCTCAGGGTCATGAGATTGAGCCCGGCGTCAGGCTCTGCACTGGGTGTGCAACATGCTGAAGATTCTCTCTCTTTCCCCCGTCCCTCTTGCTCACGCTCTCTCTCTCTTAGGAAAAAAAAAAAAAAGTGCTATAAAGCCCAGAATCTAGATTTCTGTCAGATAGAAAAAATAACCCCAGAGGTGACAAGGAAGGAGATTTGGTACCAAATTAGAACTGTTACCTAGGTAAAGTAGAAAATCTTTGTGCTTACCCGACTTTTCTTCCAGGAGCAAGGGAAGATTACCTCTGCACAATGAACTTTGTAAGCGTTGTGGGAGACTAAAGTAAAATTGAAACAGACCCGTAAATACAGAGAACAAACTGCGGTTGCCAGAGGGGACGGGGATGGGCAAAAATGAGTGAAGGGGAGACAGAGATACAGGCTTCCAGTTATGCAATGTGTAAGTTATGGGGATAAGAGAGCACAAGGAATATTGTCCATAGCATTGTAGCAGCGCTGTGTGGTGACAGATGGTAGTTACATCTGTGAGCATAGTGTAACATATAGACCCGTCAGACAATCACTGTGCTGTCCACCGAAAATAATGTGACATTGTGTGTCAGCTATACTTCAATTAAATAAATAGATCTTTGACACAGTTTGATTTTATATTTGTAAGAGGTAGTCATGCTTTGTATCTTATTGAAAATTACACTTTAAAAACTCTTTCCAAACTTACTTAGCTGCAGAAACACCATTAGCTTTTTTTCTGGTCTTGTTTAAGCCCACTGACATTTCTTGAAGCTATATAACAAGGAGTCTGCTTTGGAAACCTGCTGCCAAAGCAATCTTTCAGACAGGAGAAATAAGGGGTACATGGTGTGTAAATAGGCAAGATGATCCTTATTGATTAAGCCAAAGGAAATTTCAAGCAGCCCAAAAAAAGTCTAAACAGTGAGACAGTTAATCAATTCACATACTCCTCCCATCCCCTAATCATCCCTGACATTAAAATGAAGTACTGCTGTTTAGGAAAATGAAACTAACATATACATGCTGATTTCAAATATTTTATTCAGTATTTGAACCTTGGTATAGATACACCAGTTGGGTACATGAAGGTATATGAAGGTATCTTTTTTAAAGATTTATTTATTTATTTTAGAGAGAGAGAGAGAATAGCAGGGGGAGAGGCAGAGGAAGAGGGAGAGAATCTCCAACAGACTCCCTGCTGAGCAGGTAGCCCAATGTGGGGCTCAGTCTCATGACCCTGAGATCATGACCCCAGCCGAAATCGAGAATCTGTTGCCTAACCAACTGAGCCACCCAGGCACCCTGAGCATTTTCCTTTTTTTTAATCAAAAGAGGGTTTTTACTAAAGGCTACTACGAAAAATACCAATAATCACAAAGATAAATATTAGAATTACAAGTAGCCACGCAACTCAGAGAGAATCATACAATGTTTGGCTACTCAACCAATTCTTTGCAAAATCGGGATCATACTGACAATGCTACTAATGTCATCTCCTTTTTTTCACTTAACAATATGTCATGAATATTTTCTCTTGTCATTAAACATTCTTCTGCATGATTTTTCATGGTCTATTGTAGGGAGTGCAATAATTCACTTTATAAGTCTTTGACCATGGGCCATTTAATTTGCTGTCCATTCCTAACATTTTCTTTAGGATAGGTTTTTAGAAGTGAAACACTAAAAAGAAGTGTATTTTTCTATTTTTTTAACATGTTGCCAAATAGTCCTCCAAAGATCACCAAAAGTTATATGAACATGCTATCCCTTACATTCTCCACAATCATTTTATTCGTGTTTCTATTTTAGTGACTTATTTCTATTTTTAAATATATTGGTCCATTTAATATATTTGTTAATATGGTTAATTTAATAGGGAGGTTGGTATCTCATCCCTTAATTACTAGTAAGGTCAATACTTTTTCATTTTTTCGCCTTAATTTTCTACTTGTGTGTTTATTTTTCCATATGAACTTTAGTTTAGGTCTCTAAAAAAGATTTTTGGTAATTTTATTGAGATTGCATTAAATTTGGAAATTAACCTACAGAGAACTGGTGCATTTATGAGACTAAGCTATTCTATCCAAGAGCACTGGATAAATTTCCATTTGTTTAAAATCCATTTTTGTACCTTTCAGAAGTGTTTTAAAGTATCCTTATGTAAACTTTGAACATATATTTTATGTTTATTCCTAAATGTACTTCTATATTATATAATTATGGTATATCTGAAGTCTTTTGAATTTTATATGTTGCTATTATATTTTGCTACTATAATAGAACTGTGTTGTTTCATTCATCTTTATCATTGATTCTCTGAGCTTTCTAGGGATACTATCATATCATATGCAATACAGACCTTTTTACTTCTTTTACCAATTCTCCTGTTTCTGGTTGATTCCTCTTTATTGTTTGCATTGGCAAAAACCTCTGGTACTATGTGAAATAGTAACATAGATACTGGGCATCCTTTCCAGTTCCTGACATTAACAGAAATGCAGCTAATACTTCCTCTTTAAGTAAAATGTTAGTTTATAACTAAGATATAGGGGAGGAGTTAAGATGGTGGAGGAGTAGGGAGGGGAACCCTAAGTTTGTCTGGTCCCTCGAGTTCAGCTAGATAGTTATCAAATCATTCTGAACACCTGAGAAATCAAGGGAGAAAAGAAATGCTGCAATTCTACAAGTAGAGAAGCAACCACTTTTTGGAAGTTTCTTTTAACAAACAGACCAAAACACACCCAGGGTCTAGTTTTTTGTTTTGTTTTGTTTTGTTTTTTGTTAGTTTGTTGTTTTTTCCTGTTGTTGTTGTTCATCTTTCTTTCTTCTTTTCTTTTCTGGACAAAATGATGAGACAGAGAAATTCACCCCAAAAGAAAGAACAGGAGGTGGAACTCACTGCCATGATTTAATCAATATGAATATAAGTAAGATGTCTGAACTAGAATTTAAAACAATGATTATAAAGATACTAGCTGGGCTTGAAAAAAAAAGCATAGAAGACACTAGAGAATCCCTTACCGAAGAAACAAAAGAACTAAAATTTAGTCAGGCTGAAATTAAAAATGCTGTTACCAAGATGCAGTCCCAAGTAGAGGCTATAAAAATTAGGATGAGTGAAGCAGAAGAGAGAATCAGTGATAGAGAAGATAAAATGATAGAAAATAAGGAAGCTGAAAAGAAGAGAGAGAAAAAAAACTATTAGATCACAAAGGGAGGCTTATAGAACTAAGCAATTCCGTAAAGCAAAATAATATCCATATAATAGGGGTCCCAGAAGATGAGGAGTGGGAGAAAGGGGCAAATGGTTTATTTGAACAAAGTATAGCTGAGAACATCCCTAATCTGGGGAAGGAAACAAGCATTCAACTCCAGGAGGCACAGAGAACAATCTACAGGAACAGAGACTTTACAGGTAATACAATGGCACTACATTCATATCTTTCAATAATCACTCTGAATGTAAATGGACTAGATGCTCCAATCAAAAGACATAGGGTATCAGAATGGATAAAAAAAAAAAAACAAGACCCATTGAGGGGTGCCTGGGTGGCTCAGTCAGTTAAGCATCTGCCTTCAGCTCAGATCATGGTCCCAGAGTCCTGGGATTGAGCCCTGAGTCTGGGATTGAGTTCTGAGCAGGGAGTCTGCTTCTCCCTCTCCCTCTGCCCTTCTTCCCTGCTTATGCTGTCTTTCTCACTTGCTCTCTCTCAAGTAAATAAATAAAATCTTAAAACAGCAACAATAACAAGACCCATCAATATGCTTCTTACAAGAGACGCATTTTAGACCCAAAAATACTTCCGGATTGAAAGTGAGGGGGTGAAGAACCATTTATCATGCTAACGGACATCAAAAGAAAGCTGGAGTAGCCATCCTTATATCAGACAAACTAGATTTTAAACCAAAGACCGTGATAAGAGATGAAGAGGGACAACGGATCATAATAAGAAGGTCTATCTAACAAGAAGACTTAACAATTGTAAATATTTATGCCCCTAAGTTGGGAGCAGCCAAATATATAAAACAATTAATAACAAAAAAAATTTTAAAAGATTTTGTTTATTTAGTTGACAAAGAGACAGCCAGTGAGAGAGGGAACATAAGCAGGGGGAGTGGGAGAGGAAGAAGCTGGCTCCCAGCAGAGGAGCCTGATGTGGGGCTCGATCCCATAACGCCGGGATCATGCCCTGAGTGAAGGCAGACGCTTAACCACTGTGCCACACAGGCACCCCGTAATAACAAAATTTTAAAAACTCATTGATAATCAATCATAGTAGGGGACTTTAACACCCCACTCACTGCAATGGACAGATCATCTAAGCAGAAGATCAACAAGGAAACAAGGGTTTTGAATGACACAGTGAACCAAATGGACTTCACAGATAGAGTCAGAGCATTTCATCCTAAAGCAACAGAATTCACATCCTTCCTTAGTGCAACATGTAACGTTCTCAGAATAGATCACATACTGGGTCACAAATCAAGTCTCAACCGGTACAAAAAAACTAAGATCATACCATGCATATTTTCAGACCACAACCCTATAAAACTTGAAATCAACCACAAGAAAAAATTTGGAAGGACTACAAATATGTGGAAGTTAAATAACATCCTACTGAAGAATGAATGGGTTAACCAGAAAAGTAAAGAAGAGTTTTTTTATTTTTATTTTTTTAGAAGATTTTATTTATTTATTCGACAGAGACAGAGACAGCCAGCGAGAGAGGGAACACAAGCAGGGGAGTGGGAGAGGAAGAAGCAAGCTCATAGCGGAAGAGCCTGACGTGGGGCTCGATCCCATAACGCCGGGATCACGCCCTGAGCCGAAGGCAGACGCTTAACCGCTGTGCCACCCAGGCGCCCCAAGAAGAATTTTTTTTAAATACATGGAAGCAAATGAAAATGAAAACACAACAGTTCAAAACCTTTGGGATGCAGCAAAGATTGTCCTAAGAGGGAAGTATATGGCAATATAGGCTTTATTCTAGAAACAAGAAAAGTCTCAAATATACAACCTAACCTTATACCTAAAGGACCTGGAAAAAGAACAGCAAATAAAGCCTATATCTGGCAGGAGAAGAGGGATAATAAAGATCAGAGCAGAAATCAATGATATAGAAATAAAAAAAAAAAAGTAGAACAGATCAATGAAACTAGGAGCTCATTCTTTGAAAGAACTAATAAGATTGATAAACCCCTAGCCAGACTTATCAAAAAGAAAACAGGAAGGACCCAAATAAATGAAATCACAAATGAAAGAGGAGCGATCACAACTAACACTGAAGAAATACAAACAATCATAAGAGAATATCATGAGCAATTATATGCCAACAAATTAGGCAATCTGGAAGAAATGGATGCATTCCTGGAAACATATAAACTACCAAACTGATACAGGAAGAAAGAGAACACCTGAAGGGACCCTTAATCAGCAAAGAAATTGTATCGGTAATCAAAAACCTCCCAATGAGGGGCACCTGGGCATCTGCCTTCAGCTCAGGTCGTGATCTCAGGGTCCTGGGATTGAGCCTCTGTCGGGCTCCCTGCTCAGCGGGGAGTCTGCTTCTCCCTCTCCCTCTACTTCTCCCCTCCTCCTGCCCGGGACCACTTGTGCTCTCTCTGTCTCTCTCTCAAATAAATAAATTTTTTAAAAATCTCCCAACGAACAAGAGTCCAGGGCCACATGGCTTCCCAGGGGAATTCTACCAAACACTTAAAGAAGAATTAATAACTATTCTCCTGAAACTTTTACCAAAAATAGAAATGGAGGGACAACTTCCAAACTCTATGAGGCCAGCACTGCCTTCATCCCAACACCAGACAAAGAACCCCACTAAAAAGGAGAATTACAGACCAATATCCCTGATGAACATAGATGCACAAATTCTCACCAAGACACTAGCTAATAGGATCCAACAGAACATTAAAAGGATTATTCACCATGATCAAGTGGGATTTATTCCAGGGTTGCAAGGGTGGTTCAACATCTGCAAATCAATCAATGTGATACACGACATTAATAAAAGAAAGGACAAGAACCTGCTGAGCAAGGAGTCCGATGTGGGGCTCGATCCCAGGACCCCAGGATCATGACCTAAGCCCAAGGCAGACGTTTCACTGACTAAGCCACCCAGGTGTCCCAGATACATAGTGTTTTAATTAATTAACTGATTAGGTTCTGTATTTTTTCTTTATAAGTTCCCTTTTATTCAAGTGTTATTTAATAAAAGGTTTTTAAAAACTTTTTATTAAAGCTTCTTTCTATCATCTGATTTTATTAATTCTGAATTTTATTGCATTGTAATCATAGAGTGTGGTTTGTAATGATTCTGTTTTATGGAACTTATGGTTTTTTGCGACATCATATAGGATCATATTTTGTGAGTACCACACAGGCACTTGAGAAAGACTGTTATTAGGATGTGAAGTTCAATATATATCCATACCATCTACCCCATTGATTCTGTTGGTTAGATTTTCTATATCCTTATTTAATTTTAGTCCATCCTTTCTTCTACTAAGATCGGTATGTGCAGGTGTGCTATTGTTAGTGTGCTTCTGTTTCTCCTTGCATTTCCAGTTCTTTTTGCCTTCTAAGAGTGGCTACTGTTGTATCATCATTGCTAATTCTGACTTTTATTTTAAAATACGTGCCTTTAGGGGTGTCTGGGTGGCTCAGTCAGTTAAGAATCCGACTCTTGATTTCAGCTCAGGTCATGATCTCAGGGTTGTGAAATCAAGCCCCATGTTGGGCTCCCTCCTGGACATGGAGCCTGCTGAAGATTGATTCTTCCTCTCCCTCCCCCCTGCCCCTCAGCTCCCTCTCTCTCTCTCTAAAAAATATATATGTGTGTGTATAAAAAATATATATAGGGGCGCCTGGGTGGCACAGCGGTTGGGCGTCTGCCTTCAGCTCAGGGCATGATCCCGGCGTTATGGGATCGAGCCCCACATCAGGCTCCTCCGCTGGGAGCCTGCTTCTTCCTCTCCCACTCCCCCTGCTTGTGTTCCCTCTCTCGCTGGCTGTCTCTATCTCTGTCAAATAAATAAATAAAATCTTTAAAATATATATATATATAAATATGTATGTAAATAAAAAATATATATACAGATATATATATACATATACATATATGCTTCTTCATGTTTAGTGGTTTTTTGGCTTGAATTCTACTTTATCTGCATTAAGATCACAGAACTTGCTTTTGTTTCCATCTTTCCATCCCTTTGTTTTCTGCCATTCTTTTATATACAGAATACAGTTGATCTTGTTTTATTAGACATAATGGAAACCTTTCTATTTCCATAGATTAACTAAATCCATTTACATTTACTCATTTATTTTGTGTTAAAATTGCTTTGTGTATGATTAGTTGACATGTTTCTCTACATGATGTGTTTCTTTGCTCTATTATTTTTAAATATTCTTTTGATATTTAGGAAACTGTATTTTTATTCTAGAGCTTACTTTTGGAATTCTCTATTTTCTAGTGTTAGCTCCCTTTTACTTTCCTGATTTGTCCATTTGTATTCATATCCACTGATTCCCATCTGTTGTCTAGACAGTTCATTTTGCTTTTTCTTTCTCCTCTCCTTCTCCTCCTATTTTAGTTGCTTAAATTTTTACTTAGAATATATCACATTTATATATTACTAATTTAACCTCATTCCCAACTTTGTTTTGGTCTTAGATTTATTTATTTATTTTTATTTTAAATTTTTCAATTTTTTCAAGTAGGCTCCATGCCCATCATGGGGCTTGAACTCACAGCCAAGAGATCAAGAGTCACATGCTGTACAGGCTGAGCCAGCCAGACACCCACTTGGTCTTAGATTTAAATTAATTATTATTACATGCTCACCATCAGCCCTTTGCTAAATATTTCTCAATCATCCTAGGACACCTGGGTGCCTCAGTCAGTTGAGAGTCTGCCTTCAGCTCAGGTCATGATCCCGGGGTCCTGGGATCAGGTCCCACATCGGGCTCCTTACTCAGCGGGGAGTCTGCTTCTCCCTCTGCCTGCTGCTCCCCCTGCTTGTGCGCTCACTCTCTCTCCCTCTGGCAAATAAATAAATAAAATCTTTAAAAAAAAAAGATTTCTCAATCATCTTTTAGTTGAAGGTCATCCTCTCATAGACTCCTCAAGAAAGGCTCATATAAGTTCCATATTTCCCAAGCTTTTCCATGTTCAAAACAATTTTTCTATAGTTTTCATACCTAAAGGACAATGTAGTGAGTTGAATAGTGTCCCACAAAAAGAAATGCTCAAGTCCTAACCCCAGGGACCTGTGAATATCAACTTAATTGTAAAGGGGGTCTTTGCAGATATAATTAACAATCTTGGGATGATACTATTCTGGATTTAGGATAGGTCCTAAATCCAATGACTGGTGCCCTAATAGAGGAAAGAAGGTGAAACTTTAAACACAGAGGCACATAAGGGAATGCCATGTGAAGGAAAAGATAGAGATTGGAGTTACCCAGCCTCTAGGCGAGGAATGCCAGAATGGCCAGCAACCACCAGCAGCTAGAAGACAGGCACAGAACAGATTATCCTGCAGAGCCACCAGAAGAAACCAATGCTACCAACACCTTGATTTCAGATTTCTGGCCTCCAGAACTCTGAATGAATAAATGTCCATTTTTTTAAGCCACCAAGTTTCTGGTAATCCATTATGATAGCCCTAGGAAACCGACACAGACAGCTTAGCTGGTTATAAAATCTTTAGTTTATGCTTTCTTTCCTCAAGTTTCTTTTCTTTTCAAAAAATGCTCCTCCATAGTTGCCTTACTTTGCATATTAACTTTGAAAAGTCTGAAAGCTAATTCCCTTGCCCTTGCAAGTCAGTGGATCCTTTCGGCTGGAGTCTTGGAGAATTTATCTTTAAAGTTTAACCATTTTGCTATCATATGTCTCAGAATTGACCTTCGTGTGTCAATTTTCTCAAGTAGGTGTGGGCTCTTTAAATAGTAGATTCAGATTATTTTTATTTTTGAAATGTTTTCTTAGATTGTAGGGGTTTTTTGTTTGTTTGTTTGTTTGTTTGTTTGTTTTTAAGTAGACTCCAAGCCCAGCATGGAGCCCAACATGGGGCTTGAACTCATGACCATGAGATCAAGACCTGAGCTGATATCAAGAGTCAGATAATTA
The DNA here is from genome assembly GCF_002007445.2 of Ailuropoda melanoleuca. Lineage (NCBI taxonomy): Eukaryota > Metazoa > Chordata > Mammalia > Carnivora > Ursidae > Ailuropoda > Ailuropoda melanoleuca. Next base: position 62,476,014 of record NC_048223.1, read on the forward strand.
GGGGCGCCTAGGTGGCACAGCGGTTAAGCGTCTGCCTTTGGCTCAGGGCGTGATCCCAGCGTTATGGGATCGAGTCCCACCTCAGGCTCCTCTGCTATGAGCCTGCTTCTTCCTTTCCCACTCCCTCCACTTGTGTTCCCTCTCTCGCTGGCTGTCTCTATCTCTGTCGAATTAATAAATAAAATCTTAAAAAAAAAAGGGGGTCAGATAATTAACTGACTGAGCTACCCAGGTATCCCAGATTATAGATTTAATATTAGTTCTGGTCTATTGTTTTGATTTGCTTCTCCATTATAAGAATTTTGGACCTTCTCTACCATCTTCCATTTGAGCCATTTATTCTCTTTTGTTTTGATTATTTTCCTGCCTTTTTTCAATGCTGCTTTTTAAATTTTTTATTTGAAACTATTTTCCCTTGGGCACTTAGCCATTTAGTCTTTAATTCAGAGATAACGTTTTGTTTTTGTCCATTTCTTTCTTGAATTCAACCAACCAATTTCTTCTCTTCCGAATTTTGCCTATTTTGTTCTTAGTTTAATTTCTGATTCAAGGTGTTTTTCCTTGACTGACTGAAAATATTCAATGCTTGACTGAAAATATTCAATTTAATTTTGTGTATGGTATCACAGTTTTCTTCTGCTTTCTGTCATTTTGGGGGGGAAGAGTTTTTATCAGCTGAAATGCTTTTATCTTCCTTTTCTTTTCTTATAGTTTTGTGTTGATGAAAAGTCTAAGCATTCTATGAGCAGAGTTGGCGGTTGGGGGTTAGGTTACAAAATGACTAATTTGGGAGTGCCCTCATTTGTCAGGGTAGTAAAAGGCGATTTATTTAATGGATGCCTCTCTGAAGGGAGGAGGATGGGATTGTGATCATTGATTTTGGTTCTTATTTCCAAACTTAAGATTCAAAATTTCCCCTCTTTCTTCTTTTTCTCTGTACCACCAACTCTCCAAAGAGTAACCCTCCCTTCTTTCCACTTTCCCTTTCCTTTTTTGAGGTAGTTACCTTAAGTCTTGCTCATTTTGTTCTTTCCTTGTGGCTAGTGTTTTGATCCACTAGAACTCTTCCCTCTCCCCCATATTTTCATCTTTAAGTTTTCCTTCTCTTTCATGATTTTAGGTCAATTTTAGACCCCCTGCTCCCCTCTTCTTTTGTTTTCACAGTTTTTCTGGAGTCTTCCTGTCCCAGTTCTGTTCAAAGCCTTGTGACAGAGCTGGACACATAGCTCTGGTAAAAACTGGTGTTTATTTTTCTATGTACTGGCAATATGAGCTTTGTAATAACGTTACAGGTATGAGATTTATGTGGCTTTATTTGTTCTTTTTTGTTAGTCCATATAGTTTTGGGGAGCAGGTATGAGAAGCTCTATATTTAGTTGGCTACAATTAACTGATGTTTTTCTTGGCTTCTTTATTTTTTTATAACCTAGATTCACTTCAGCAATTAAAAAATTTTTTTTCAAGGGTTTAGTTTGAATTATGTTAAATCTATACATTAATGTGGGAAAACTGACTTGGCTGTTAGTCATGTGCTTTGGAAACTGCCAGAATTCAAATCCTGCTCTGCCATCTACTATTTGTGTGACTTGGGCCAAATTGCTTCACCTCTGGGCTACAACTTCTTCATTTGTTTAAAAACAAAACAAAAAAATCCCTCAAAATGTTGTATGATTATGTGTATAAATTGCTTAACACAGAACCTGGTACATATCATGTATTAATATTTGGTCTACACATCCAGGAAAATATCTCTTCATTTATTTGAGTCTTCTTATTTCTACCTCAGTACAGCTTTATTATTATCTTCACATTTGTCTTGTACACTCCTTTCAATTTGATTACTAGGTGTTTTACTTTTTTTTTTTTTTAAGTAGGCTCCACACCCAGGGTGCCGGCCAATGTGGGGCTTGAACTCATCACCCTGAGATCAAGACCTAGGTGGAGATCAAGAATCAGATGCTTAACCAACTGAGCTACCCAGGCGCCCCTAGGTGTTTTATGTTTTTATTGCAATTATTAGTGCCATTTTTGGGCAGTGTATTCTCTACCTTCATTCACAGAAAAACTTATTTTTTTGAATTTTGAATTCATGGAATTCTCTTATTGCTTCATTATTTTTCACTTAACTCTTTTTGGGGTTTTTTAGGTAAATAAGAATATAATTTGCATGTAATGATAATTTCATCTTTCTCTTGTTACAACTACACCTCATTCATTTTTGCCTCTCCCATTGGCTAGGACCTCCAGCACCATGTTTAACAGCGGCAGTGATGACTGGCGTCTTTGTCTTATTTCGCTAGTGATTCACTAGTGAGTATGACGTTGGCTGGTGGCTTGATCTAGATGCTCTTTCTCAGGACACTGTGCAATGTGACAGTTCTATTCTTATCATGTTAGTTTAGCAATAATGTGGTTTTTTTAAGTCTTGTAATATTCTGTTGGATATGATTGACTGTTGTTTTATTAAGGACTTGTATGTTGATATTTTTCTGTGTTTCACTTTTGGTGGCTACCTTTGTTAGATTTAAATATTAGTGCTCATGAAATTTCATAAAATAGATGAAGAAATCTATCCTTTTAATGCTTTGAGCCTTCAGCTCAGGTCATAACCCCGGGGTCCTGGGATGGAGCCCTGCATCGGGCTCTCTGCTGAGCAGGGAGTCTGCTTCTCCCTCTCCCTCTGCCTCTATCCCTCTGCTTGTGCTCTGTCTCTTGCTTTCTCTCTCTCTCAAATAAAAAAAAATTTTTTTTGAAAGAGGCCCTCAACACAAGGGTTTGTAAAATGAGGGAAAAATTAGAAATAAATAAATAAATATGTGATAAAACTTATCAAGTATATTTTTTTCAGGTAGTCTTTTGGTATCTTTAAAATTTTCGTCCCTTTTTCTACACAGGAGACTATCTTTTATTGTTTTCTTAATTTTTAATCAATAATTTTCATCATTCTAATAGGTGTGTCACTTCTAGGAATTTAAATTATATACATACTCCCACATGTGTGGTATGATAAATACATACAAAAATATTCACTGCAGTATTGTTTATAATAGCAAAAGACCAGAAACTACAGTCTAGTATTAGGACATTAGTTAAATAAATTGGGGTACATCCAGGCAATGGAACACCATGCAACCTTTAGAAAGGATTATGTGCCAGTCGGGAATCAAACCCTAAGATGTGCCATGAAAAACACAAGGTGCAGGGCTGCATGTATAGTATGCTATATTTGTGTAAAAAATTAAAATAAAAAATATATGTACTTACACACACATACACTCATATATTAACAGAATATCTCTGCAAGGATACACAAGGAACAGTGGTTTTCTCTAGAGAGGAGTGAGTGACTAGGGTATTAGTGTATGTGTCCTTTTGTAACTTTTGGGCCTTTCACCTTATATTCAAAATATGCTAAAATTTTTCTCTATGTCTGGGTCCAACCTCAGACTCTTAACATAAGAGAAAACTCTGTACCTAAATATTATACAAATCATAGAATCAGCTCACTGTCTCGTTTCATTTATGTTATTTTTGTGGAATAGTCCTGAGCTACATGTCATGAGATCATGCAAACTTGTTTGTAGCCTGAAATCTGGACAGCTGTGGAACATACTTGTGGTAAGATAAAGTTAAGCATTATAGAAGGTGAGACCTGCAAACTGACTGTTCAGAGGAGCCTGAATAACTCGGTTGCTTATTTGGCTAAACATGTGTTAAGTGGACAAATACTGAGCATCTATGGTAGTATTATATAAGATACTGATGTTAGGTCTTTGTAGTACTTTCCTAGAGCTACCTTAATAAAGTACCACAAACTGTGTGGCTTAAAATAAAAGAAATTTATTGTCTCATGGTCCTGGAGGCTGAAATCAGGGTGATGCTTCCTCTGAAACCTGTAGGGAAATCCTTCCTTGCCTCTGGGCAGCTTGTGGGGATTAGCAGGCAATCTTTGACATTCCTCGGCTTGCAGCTGCATAACTCCCATCTTTGCCTTGGTCATCCTATGGCATTTTCCCCATGTGTCTCTCTCTTCCCATGGCCATCTTCTCATCAAGATACCCTACTCCTACTCCAATCTGGCTTCCTCTTACCTTCATTAACTATAACTGCAATCACTCTATTTCCAAATAAGGTCACATTCTGAGATACTAGGAGTTAGGATTTCAACATATCTTTTTTGGAAGGACACAATTCAACCCATAACAACCTTTCTCTAGAATCTTTGGGGAGAAGGTGAGAGAGAATGTAAAAGCCAAAGATGCTGAAACCTACTGACATTGCATTCAGCCGGCCTGAGTCCTATTGCTGAGACTAAGTTACAGCCCCAGCATTCACGGGGAGCACACAGTGCAGATGAGTTACCAAAAACTTCAATCTGGACTTTGGTGGAATTTACAAATTCGGCCCCATGTGGATTCCACCCCCTTCGTGGTTCACGCTTCACTGAACTGCATGCTTCACCTTCAGCCATTGCCCTGCCACTCCTGTCCTTGACCAGACGAACTGCAAGCTTGAGTTAAGAGAAAAAGAAATGTACAAAGAAAGGTCAAATGACAACCCCACCCCCACCCTCATCCTATCACAAGCTTCACACCAGGAAGATTTGTGTTTGCTTCTTGTGCTGCTGTGTTTCATGGGCCCCCTCCTGCTGTCCACATGAGCACCCTTGTCGCCCTTTGAGAGGTACAGGCACCCACAGGTGGAACTGTTCTTGAAGTAATCCCAACAGCTCTCAAGTTTCTGTCAAAAGACATCCTTTTTGAATTCAACACCTGTTAGCCACTAAACCTATTAAGAGTCTATTCACTGAGGGCCAGACTTTACTGCTGGGTTCAATCACACCTCCACCAAGAGCCCCTCCTGTCTGTCAGTGGGCAGGATTTGGACTTTTGTTTGTTGTCTCAGAATTAATACACAGCCTTTTCTTGCTTTTCTGTGGGATTTTGTACTATTAATCCATTCACATCTAAGTGTTTGAGTCTTACTTTCCCAAACACAGCTTTGACTATTTCTTGCCTTTTTTAGCAGCCAAAGAACTTCTAAAGAGGTAAAGAGAAGTTATCCTTATTTTTAAATGGGAAGAGGTCGTAGTAATGCAAACAATAACGTATATATAACATATATGCATCTGCAAAACATATATATTTATTGCTTTGCATTACGACAAACTTCTCATATGAATATATATTGAATATATATATACACACACACATATATTTAAAGTAGCTCTCTTTTGTGTGTGTGTGTGTGTGTGTGTGTGTGATGACTATGGAAGTCCTAGTGATCCTTCTGCCAATATTTATTTATTCCCTACTCCATTCCCCCATCGTATATATTTTATAAGAGCCATGGACATTTTATTTAGAGTCTATGGAAATAATTCTTGCCTTGCATATTATATGATGGCTGGGAAGGATTTTTATTTTTAGCATAACATTTTTGTCGAAGTTGTTTTCCTACCACCTGTCTGATTTTTAGAAATGTGAACCAACAATTTTTTTTATAAAGATTTTATTTATTTATTCAACAGAGATAGAGACAGCCAGGGAGAGAGGGAACACAAGCAGGGGGAGTGGGAGAGGAAGAAGCAGGCTCATAGTGGAGGAGCCTGATGTGGGGCTCGATCCCATAACGCCAGGATCACGCCCTGAGCTGAAGGCAGACGCTTAACCGCTATGCCACCCAGGCGCCCCTGTTTTTTGTTTTTAAATATTTTATTTATTTGACAGAGCAAGACAGCACAGGCAGGCAGAACAGGGGGAACAGTAGAGGGAGAGGGGGAAGCAGGCTCCCCACTGAGCAGGGAACCCAATGTGGGGCTCCATCCCAGGACCCTGAGATCATGACCTGAGCTGAAGGCAGCCGCTTAACCATCTGAGCCACCCATGTGCCCTGTTTTGTTTTGTTTTTTAATCAACTACACTTGGAGTTATTTTTCTGTAGATTCCAGGCCCCAGAGAGTGCTTGCTGAATAAGTCTAGTGGACATCACTCTGGGGAAGGCAGAAAGCAAAGGATGGTCCTGCCTTCCCCAGCCCTTGGAACAGCAACTGTTCTCTGGAAAATGGGAAAAAGAAAGTAAGAGGAAGGTTAGATTTGACTTAAAATTGTCACTTTCCAACTAGGAGAATCTCATTTTTTGACATTGCTTCAGCTGGGGCTTAAATGGGAATGTATAATGTGGGGTATGAGGTATTATCTCCTCACTTTTTAGAAGTCACCTAATAAAATCTTTCCAAAAAGGAACATGCCTGCTCATAAATCTGTGGAGTCGATTTCAATCTATATCCTGCATTCTAGAATTTAGACACCAATGAGAAGCTAACCTAAGTCATGGTTAATTTGGGTGGAGGGGACTCCATGCTCCCCTTGGTCTAAGAGATTGAAATTTAGAGGACGTCATGCTTCCTGCTCACTTTCTGATTGTTGGGGGCATTTAAAGCACTATTTAATTCCACGCTATCTTTCTGTTATCTGTATTGCCTCTCAAAAGTCCTGCACTCCTTTCCTACCAGGGCCCCAAGTAGGGTGAGGTAAATAAGTGAGTCACTCTCCTGGGGGTGAAGCTTAATGGGGGCCTAAAAAGTCTCAGTAATCAAGATAAATAATATTTTAATGAAAATTTTTTTTAAAAATTGGTAAACTAGGCCATCTGCTAACTGCCTACTTCTGTAAATAAGGCTTTCAGGGGTGGGATTAAGATGGAAAGAGAGAGGATCTTGCAAATTGCAGGATCGTGCAAATGCAAAAGTGCATTTAAAGTTTTTATATATTTGAAGTTTTGATATATTGCTTATGGATTTTTTTATTTTTTGAAATTAATTTTGACTTTAAAAATATTGCATTAAAATATTTATCTTGATTATTGAAGTATGGGGTTTTTTTTTCGAATCCATAAATTTTGCAATTGAGGCACGTGTCTCTCACTAGCCTTACCCTAGTATCGGCCCTGTAAAATTACGAGTCAACAAAAATCTATCCACCTTGTTCAACCACGACTCTTAAATGTGAGAGAATCAGGCTGCTGGCCTCCCCAATCCCCAGCGTAGAGATGCCCGCATCATGAAGCCTCCTTGCGTCCGGGTGGCTTTTAGGATCCTCTCCTCTGGCTTCCTTTGCACGTGTACTAAAATACTACATTGCATTTGGATTGGTCTCTCGCTCTAAGTAGCCGGGATGCCTTGGCCGTGTCTCCTTTTGCACTTCGGCTCAAGTTATGAAATGATCTCTTCCTCTCCTCAAAGTTACCCAATTTCACTGCTCGCCAACCACCTCCTCCACAACGCCTTCCACAACTGCGCTGACCCGCAGCGATGTCCTCTCCCACAGTGTTCTGCGTCTCAGTCCGGTGCTCGGCTCTGGGACGCAGGGTGACAGCACCAGCCCTAGCCTGGGTCGCCGGGGCCGCAGACCCGCCCCAAGCCCAGATCTGCTCTCTGTCCCGCCGCCGCATCCTTTCACCGGTCATCGTGTGATCTCGTCTGTGCGCTCCGCCGAGTGCTCCGGCGTGAGAAAGGGCTCGCGCCGCTTCCAGGTTTTTACGGGAGGAGACTGAAAAGCGCGAAAAAGCTCCCTGTAGGATAGTGCGCAGGCGCAGAGGCGCCCGGGGCTTTCTTCAGCCCTGTCCTTGGCGGCTCTGGCTGAGCGCCGGGCGCTCGGCAGCCCGGTGGGGGGCGCTGCGGGGAAGGCGCCCCAGGCGGGAGGGGGCTCCTTAGAGAGGGTGGTGCAGGGCCCGGGCCGCCGCCCTGGAGGGCGGGGAACCCGTACGGGCGGAGGGCCGCGGCTAGGACTGGTATGGGGCGGGCGCGGCCCGAGGCGTGCGTCGGGGCCGCGGGCCCGAGGAGACGGGTGACGGCGGGTGACAGCGGGCGGGGCGGCGGGCGGCGCCGTGTTCACGCCCTCTGCT